>NW_022196799.1:2969-494464 GCF_008641045.1 Pistacia vera
ATGTTCTTACTATAAAAATTCAAAATACTCCATTATTAGATCCATATAATATAGACTAGATCTTTCATTAATCATTCGTACGTTGAGATTGATTGATTCTACGCATGGAAATGAACAAGAAATGGGAAATTAAATTGTTGAAAGCGAGATGGAGACTAATTAGAGAAGAGATGAATTTGAATCTATTAAAGTTAGAAATACAAAACCAATCAAATATAGTTTACTTTCGACACGGAAAGAATTTATTGAGCTTTCTAACATGTTTCATATTGTATTTTATTCACATGAAAGCAAAACTGCCAAACTTCTACTATTAATTCATTAATTCATTCATCTTCTTTAAAACTAGCTAACTAATTAGGTGAGGCAACAAATTTTATTTTAATTTTTTTCAAAGGAATTGTCTTACATGTAGCTCTTACAATTGACTTCAAAACACGATGAAAATATGGAACTAATTATCAGTGTTGCTAATGTATGTCAGATTTAGACACATAGTAGGTAAGTTTTCAGAAGTATTGTCCAATTTAGGCCTTGAGACCCGCACGGTTTTGTCTGAAAAGACACCTCTCGGCCAAATCAATTAGAAGACAAGAGTCTTGATCGCTTATATAGCATACTGACATCTTCAAAACCCAAAAACGTTTTTTTAGGACAAAACTGTGCGGGTCTGTTTCATCGCTGATCCTCTAGGATCACACACACCCCTTATGTGTTTCATGGTATATTTTTTCTTCTATATAAGTACTTTTCTTAAATGAATTACATACATAAATTGCTGTTGTTAACTCGACTAAATCTTTTAAATTTGACTATTGTTAGTCGCAAGTTTCATGATTAATATATAGGTTCAAAATCGAGATCATAATATTTTATTTAATACTATGTCAAATATGTATGTATTAGGCATAAAGTTAACAATAGTGAATTAATGATTAATATTTTGAAGAATATAGCATGTTTGTTTGTTTATTTCCTTAATTATCATATTAACATCGTTTATTTCATGGGAAGCATATTTCATGTTTCTCTCCGCTTTAATTTGCTTTGATCGATCGAATATCAGAACTTTTGAATTAATTTCTAATTTCTAATTTCGATTATTAATTATTTAATTAGCTAGCATGGAAGAAGAAGTCTAGAAGCAGCCATAGGAGTCGTATAATTTAGTTCAAATGGCACTAAAGTAAACCAAGTAATTGACGTATTCTATTAGGGATTCTTCACATCAATCAAAATGGAGCAAGTAATGAATACGTAGAATAATATAATTATTCTTTTATTTTTTTGTAACAAAGATGTCCAGACCAATTTACACGTACCTCGATTAATTCTCGAAAGAGACTAGCGTAGCAACCCACCACTACGGCCTCTCACTTAAATTGTGGATGCGCGTTTAGATGAAGAATTGAACCTGAGACTGTACGTTTATCCACACTATTCCAAATTTACTCTAAATAATATTATTCTTCATTACTAAGTAATATTTCACACTTAGTTTTACTATGAAATATTATCGCGAAAATTTTCAAATGTAAATGTTACTAAATGTGATTCATAAAGTTAAAAAGATGAAAATGATTGAATGAAATATTTCTCTCTTAACTTAGAAAATAAAGAGTCTTTCAATAGTCTTTGGTTCAAATAATGAATACTTCAAAATATCAAGTCAATTTGATCAGATATATATTCAATGGATGTCCAAAAAATTCAAGAAATGGATCAAAGTCTTGTTGGGCTACTTGCGTTAATTACTGCTGATAGCAATTAGCTAGCTGCCTATCTCCATTTGCTGTCTTAATTTGTAATTAATGTCACTATGACAGCTAATTAAGCACACCATGTCAAGGAAAATGGCTTACTTTGGCGCCATCCGGATACTTCGATTTGATTTTGGCTAGTTCAAAGGAGGAGGAAGTCTAATCATATATATATACTGTAACAGCCTATCAAATCGGCGATAAGAGATAAATACAATTTTTAATACTCTCCTCCATTATCATCTCAAACAAACGTGATTATGATATTATGATAAAGTGAACTTGAATAGAACCCACTCCCAAAAATAAGAGAGAGTTCAATCACATATATATACTATAAAAACCTATCAAAATTGGTGATGTAAGACAAATATAACTTTTATAATATATAGCAATTGATAACTGAGGCTTTCGGGGCCTGAGTTTGCTGCCACTTAGATCTATTTATTGAATAATGTTTTGTACATATGAATAGAAAAAGTCGGCAATTATTGTTTGGGTTTTTGATATTTTCTCTCAAACGTACACTAAACT
The DNA here is from genome assembly GCF_008641045.1 of Pistacia vera. Classification (NCBI taxonomy): domain Eukaryota; kingdom Viridiplantae; phylum Streptophyta; class Magnoliopsida; order Sapindales; family Anacardiaceae; genus Pistacia; species Pistacia vera. The sequence continues at coordinate 5,264 of NW_022196799.1, forward strand.
ATAAATTGAATTCATGTTCAATAATAAAGAATCTAAAAATTAATTCATTTTCTGTAAATCTCTAGAATTGTTTTAACTTTTCTCTCACTTTCTCGCTATCCAAGCAGTTCATTCCAAAGATTCCAGTTCTAAAATATCATAAAGATTTGAACGAAATAGAGACAACAGAGAGAACAAAATAACAGCAAAACAAATCACAGACAGTAAACAAAGAGAAAATAACACATGCGATTTACCCGGGTTTACCCAAATAGGTTAGGTCTAGCCGAGTCAATATTATTGTAATATTTCCTCACTTCTCTCGTTTACAATAAATGAATTGCCTTATAATTTGCTATCACACTCATAACAAGAGAAAACTATGTTTATATACTAGGTTTAAGTGACAAAACCTAGTTTTATAAGGATTCATATTCCTAAGCCCAAACCCAACAAGGAATTAATGATTTAAAGAAATCTTACAGTGGTTATACATGAAAAAGGCCCAAACCGCCTACAAGCTCGGGGGTGCTACCCCCACGACCCCTGCCTACTCAATGGGACCCCCAAATACGTCTGCGTAACCCATTAATGCTGAAATAGTCGACAACTCTAACAAGATTAAGACGACTTTATCTATCCCGTAACAAGTGATGGGACGTGTGGTTAAGATGCACGATCTCATGTTTGAATCCTCCTGAATCCCAAGATTTAAGTGGGAGGATGTGGTAGAGGGATTGCTACGCTAGTCTCTTATGAAGATTAGTCAAGGTTTGTATAAATCGGCCCGGACACCTTGATTACCAAAAAAAATTCTAGTAACAACATGAATTAATTAATTTTACATAATTTTTTTTTCTGCATATTTATTAATGTTTACGCTACCAAACTTTCGTCCTCAACAATCATAAACGAACTCTCATCAGAATCACAACCTTCCAACTTTGGAGGTAATCAATGCACAATCAAAAAAAAGCTTCCCACGTGATGGAATTAGATTATAAAATACAAATCCCATTTTGAATGGCCATACTTGAAAATGAACCATGCATGTGCATGTGTCAGCATTGGCAGACATATGGCCACATGATCATCCATACTTCAATTTATTTGCTGTCTCTTTAATCGATTATACATGGACCAACGATAGAAGCCTTGAAAATTGCAGTGTTTTATTTCTCAGATGGTCATCGACAATGACTCCATGGTGAAGTAGAACCGTTCTTAATTTAATTATTTTATTTTATTTTTTTGGGCTGTCCACATGTAGAATATCTTCTATGCATGTGTCAACTAACTTTCAAACATTTATAAATCAGAATTTATTTCTCATTTTGATGTGAATAAAGAGAGCAACTCAGCACTCATTTATTTTGTATATTTTGGCCTTATTACCTGATTTTACCAAACAGGACTGCAGAGAATTCGGAGTTTTGTTTGCGATTCTTTATAGCAAAATCTTTGGATTCTAGGGGAAATAGTCATTATATATTTGATAATTGGGGATATCCAGTTTGTGCGCACATTGACTAAACTCACGGGACCTTAAAGTTAACGACCAGATAACTTTCTAATAGTCATCCTTATTAGTAACCGAGGTGATCCGATCTCAAGATCTTTTGAGTAATACGCCTAAAAATTTATATCGCCTCACCCGATCATCCAAGGGTGGTTTATTAATTATATATGGTTAGATTTACCTATCACATCTAATTACAAGCATTTATTTCATAAATTTATAATATTTCTTTCAGTTATCTATCTTAATCACAAATAATATATGTGGTCGTTGTTGATTAATGCAAATATATATAAGACCATAGATTATTTTATAAAAAAAGGTGAAATAACAATTCACCAATATTTATTAATTCAGTTTTATCTATCCCCAAATGTTAACTACGGATAACCACTAACCTTGCAGTTGGATGACAAGATTTTAGCTATCTGAGTTGTTTATCTGTAGTTTTTATGTTCGAGTCCCATAAAGTAACTATTTATCATATTTGTGACTTATTTGATTCATTGAATTTGTAAGGTGTTCGATGTAACATACTTTCGTTTCATAATATTTCCTTTGATCATCTATCTTAATCCCGAATATAATGAATGATTAATCAATATGGAAATAGATGTGATGTGGTAGGTACGTACAACCGATGTAACGAAATTTTTGTTGGTTAATTCTAAAACTAAACCATGCTGGTGAATCAGGATGATCATGTTCCTTCTTTTCATCTAACTACAGTTGCCACTATTATTAGTTAAATACTGTTTTGGAAGCCTCTCTTAATCAATCTCTGTCAGTGCAAGGGAGGCCCTGAAAAGTTAGCCATAAATGTGAATAAGACGTAAACCTTCCCAGTGTTGATAAATATTTCATTTTCCCATTTTTCTATTGAGCTAATTTTTGTTTCTTGATTATAATATCTATATAAAAATATGTATAATATTATGTTAATAACTATTTTTTATAATCTTGATGTAATAATTTGTAATCGATCCATTTATAATTATTTAGTAAAATTTATACAAAACTTATGTGAATTTTATTATCAACTGACCTAATAGACGATTGGTGGCATAATATTATTCAAAAAAATAGCCATGACAGATTTTGAAAAGACATGGTGTTTATTATTATTTCGGTCTGATGAGTATATATTTCATATGGAAGATAAAATATATTATGATTTGACAATGCTATGTTATAATTTTTTGACGACAGATTGTGTTGCTAATAATTCATTTCATTATTGTACTCTGATCGGCTGCAGTAGGCGGCCCCGCCCCCCAGCTGGCAAAAAATGGAATGTTCTTGAAATTAACCAGTAATTTTTTATCTTATTATTTCCACATTTATCATAAATTGTCAGTGTTTAACGTCGACTGAAGATTCTGCAAGTTACGCATTGGAGGAGGCATGATTTATGCAGCCTTAGGCGACGCAAGAAAGCGGCAGTATGGAAATTGAAACGTTTCCAACGTTGTTTTTCCGTCCTGCTTTTTTTGACTCAAGAACAATATCGTCTCTGGTATTGACATGACAAATTCCGTCTGCGATAAGTATAGCCAGGGTTTCTAGCAACAGGGTATGGGTGCATTTGGTTTAATATTTTTATTTATATTCTCAATCTTATTCTCCAAACATTATTTGGCATATTATTTGAGAAATATTAGTGTATTTTTTAATTATTTTTAGACTCTTTAAATTTATTAATTTCATAAATACCCCCAGAAAAAAGTTTAAAAATTAGCAAAAATAACCTCACTCACCCATACTTACCAGATTCCGACAACCACAGTTGGTGGTAGGTGGTTGTTGGAATTTGTCACAACGGCTTACACCACGATCAGAAATGGCCGATTATTCACCGGTCTATGTCGTAACGTAATTTTCTAACCAGATTCTGACGGTGGTGGTCAGAATCTGGCACTACGGGTGGTGGGAGTGTTTTTGTCATTTTACATAATTTTTATATATTGGGGTGTTTAATTAAATTAGTAAAACTAGGGGTTTTTTTTAGAAATTTTTAAATTTTACCTCGTCATACTCTTCTATTCAACTATCCAATATTATTCTCAAAATCCTATTCAAAATAATAAACCAAACGCATCCATAAGTTAGATAAATTTACAATAAATAATATACCAAAGTAATAAACAAAAAAGAAAAAAAGCAGGTATACTGTATATAATTTCATTTTCTTAACCAAATATTAAATTCAACAAAAATCAAACGTTTTATCCAAAATTAAATAAACCATACTCATTCAACATACAATTATGTTAATTACATACATAAAATGATAAAAATAATCTAAGACAACATAACTCATGATCTTTCATCCATTAATAAATATAGGAGATGAGATTTTTAAACAAAATAACAAAAAATGAACATCTATCTTACCTTGTGACATTCAAATGAATAGTATTTCTTGATTAATCCAATCAAAAGAAGAAGAAAGTATGACAGAAGAGGAAAAGAATAGAGGAAGAGAGAAAAACGTGAAAAATAAAAAATATGAGTATTTTCAAATCCCGACATCAATAAAATATAAAAATATCTTAATAGGGTCAATAAAAATATGTTTAGTGTGATCATCATATACACACAACAAATATAATTAAATGATTTGTCAATCATTTAAACTTTCATTAATTGGTTTAAGTAATTATAATAGATATGTTCACATTGATAAATTAAATTAAACATATGGTATGAACACATTATTATTACATTAATTTATCATGTTTCTCACCAAGAATAAGATCCACATTTGTGTTACATAAGGACGAAATTAATCAATCATGCTTCAAAAATCTGTTCAACCACCAACAAAAAGTTGATTTAAGAACAAAAGATCTAAATATCATCTGCCATTGTCTTCACTTACAAAGTAGATCGATCTTCATTAATTTGGGAAGAAAAAAAATAAAAATAAAAATAAAAATGGAGAGGACCAGAAAAATAATACGTGTATTCCTATATTCTTGAGACGGCCGTCGGTTTAGAAGATACATCTTTGACAACGATGCAAGTCTAGGTACAAAAAGAAGTTTTAATAAATTTGAAGGACCAGAAAATTAAATGGTTACAGCTACAGTTTTAATTTGGGTGGTCCCTATATATGAATTGCCAAAAATAGTAGATAGCATATATATGCTATCTAACCACATGTAGGAATAATATTTAATACAATTATAATTTTGTTATGTTTTTTTTCTTGGTTATTTCCACAACATATGTTTAAGGTTTCTATAGGTTAAAATTCAGTCTGTCTAGAAGGGTCTGTGTACATTATCCAAGTATTTAGTTAATTTCATAATCACCTTTAGGTTTTTCCAAATTATTAATCAGATATACCAATTTTAGGGGTATGAGTTGTTGTCTAGGTAAGCCAGTATGTCGCTATGGAGGAGGCCAGTGAACCGAGTCACCTCGAACCGTAGGCACAAGCAAAGCCGTAGCCAAAGTATACTCAGTGGGGTCACTTGACCCCACTGAAATGTGGAAATTATTAAAAATAATTAAGTATATATTTTATAGTAATTAATAATTTTGATTCCATTGAAATTAGTTATATCTTATTGATCTGGAGATTTCCAAAAACCGTTGAGAACAATTATAGAGATTAACGGGTGGTAATTGTGTCATTCGAACAAGTGGCGTCAGAGTTTGGTCACAGGTTCGTGTAGTGGTTAACGGGTTTCGAAGGAAAAGTGGAATATTTGAATAATTTTGAAATGTATGGGAGTCTTCTGAACAATAATTTTTGAAAAAGTCTAAACATGAGATTAACCATCTAAAAAGTTTGTTCATTTGGCAAGAACCTTGAACTTTGAAGAATTAACTGCGAATAACAATCTGGTTTTTGGTATTCACATTTTCCCGGGAAACAAACAATTCCAGAAACAGATATCGGATTCAATTTATTGGGATTGTTCTCTACAACAATTCTCTCAATTCCTTTTCGATATCCAATAAAGAAGCTATCTTCTTGAGCTCCAAATGTTTCAGAAAGTCCGATTTCCCCACACTTTCAAGCTGCTGATCATCATAGCCCTTGTTCTTGTCATCATCTTCATCATCGTCATTCTTTTCCAAAGAATCAAAATTCGACACGAAAATTTTGTCCTTATCGAAGACATCAATCGAAGATATCAAAGATTTATCATCTTGATCTTCATCATCATCAATCTGCATTGAAGGACTTGACCATTGCCCTGGAATCTCCTGAAGTTTCAGATTCCTCCAGGAAAAATCCTGAAGACCGTTCTTGTCTTCAGCCTGGAATTTTTTAATTGATAACCTCGAATCTGATGCAGCCCCGCCCTCAACCTGAAGCTTCTTGCACAGAATAGTGTTCCAATAGTTCTTGACTTCATTATCAGTCCTACCAGGAAGTCTTCCTGCTATTAATGCCCACCTACCATTTTTGAACAACTTCAGCTAATCAAATTTATCAAACTCAGTATCGTCGGTACATTTTACTTTATTTCGTCTGTTTCATGTATTTCATGAATTTTTCCTTTCTTAATAAATATCAATAAATTCCTCGTTCTGTCGAAATTTAAAAAGAAAGAAAAAACTTGAAAACACAGTAATGGTTTACCTGTTACCGAGAAGACGATGAAGTTTAATAATGAGTTCATCTTCATCAGGAGAGAAGTCACCTCTCTTTATACCAGGCCTCAAATAGTTCAGCCATCGAAGCCTGCAACTCTTCCCACTTCTATTCAAACCTAAACAACATAATAACCATGAACAAACAAATAAGTAAATATATTTTCCATTTTTAAGTAGCAAATATAAAAATTAATTACCTGCTTTCTGAGCAAGGCTTCTCCATTTGCCTTGCCCATGGAGTTTAACAACCTGTGTAAGAAGTTCATCTTCCTCAGAAGACCAAGCTCCTCTTTTAACTCCATCTTTGACCATTTCTTTTCTCTTCTTCTCTATAAGACAAATAACCTGGAATTCAATAATAATAATAAATGGCCATTCAGTTTGAGTACTACTACTCAAGAATAACTGGTTTGAAAAAATATTAAGGAAAATGGAGATGGAGATGGAGATGGAGATGGAGATGGTGGCATTTTATATAAAGAGAAGTGAAAGATTAGCAGCTCTGAAAAGTTGAAGCCTAGTTGCTCAAAACTCGTACGAGTGTCAGAATCAGTGAGTTCGGCTCCAAGCCAGCTGGGAAAATACGACGCTTTGACTAATCATTGAAGCTTTTGGACTGTTAGTTGATGGCCAGTCTTTTACTGTGATACTGTTTAGAGCAGTCAAAAAGTTTATGAACAATTTAATGGGTTAATTAAATAATTATTGGTATCATGTTAACTTCCTTTTATAGGAGAATCAATAAAATATAGACAAAGAGTTAATTATATTAATAATGCTATTGACACCGAATTTTTGCACTGAAATTTTTTACGAACGACATGGCATCCAGTCAGATATAGACATGTTAGACAAAAAACACGTCTCTTGTGAAACAATCATGAATGACCGTCTATACTTTATGAATAATCGTTCAACATGAATGGACGAGCATCCACAAAAATATCAATGAAACCCCGTTCATATTATATGGACGGAAGTCCATTTACTATAGACAGGCGTCCATATAAGATGGACACCCATCTATCTAATATAGATGGACGTCCATAAACAATGGACGACCGTCCATATGCATGGATGACCGTCCATAGTAAATGGATTTTTGAAAGAGTTTGAAAGAGTCTATTTGGAATACTATTATTTTAATACTATCATGCATGCAACTATTAATTAATAATTCTTTAAAGTATTACTTTTGTTATCTGAGACTGGAATTTCCAAATTCCAAAATCAGCGATTTGGAGGAAGTTCACATCAACTTTAGGGGGCTTCACAAAGAGTTCGCTAAACTGAACCCCAATACCTACATAAGTTGAACTTTTGAAAGAGTTTTTTTATTAGACTCGAATAACAATGGACGGTCATCCATTACATATGGATAGCCATCCATTATATATGGATGTCCGTCTATATTATATATGGATATCCGTTCATATAATATGGATGAGGGTCTATTGATATTTTTATAGATGTTCATCCATTCATGATGAACGGTCATTCATAAAATATGGATGATCGTCCGTGATTGTTGGACGACCGTTTATTCATAAGGGACTTGTTTTTTTGTCTAACGTGACCGCGTCTAACTGGATGCCACATCATTCGGTAAAAAATTTCGGTGCCAAAATTCGGTATCCGTAGCATTATTGTAATTATATTGTATTGTCATCTTTTGAGGTTTTTGTAATTGCACGAAGCTTTGTCCCCTCTAATTTTAGTAGATTAATGATCATACTTTTAGATAGAGGTTATGTGAGTAACAATGGAAGAAGTAGAAAAAGACACTTTAAACCACCCATAGGTGGTCGGGTGGGATGATAAAGGCTCTTGGATGTATTATTTGACTCGTAATATTTATATACATATATTTCAAGTATTTTTTATTAGGAAAAATCTTACAAATTTCATCATTAAATTTTTTTTTTCACAAACAATAAAATTTATAATTATCTTATATACTTAGTTTTGCTATATAAAAATAAATTAATATATAAGATAATTATAAATTTTATTGTTTGTGAAAAAAAAAATTTAATGATGAAATTCGTAAGATAACAGAACTTAAATGTCAATTCATATAACTTTAATTAAAGGCAACATAATCATGATGTCTTGGTGCTGGTTTTTGGATGCAAGTATATGGAAATTATGTTGTTGATATGATTTGTGATTTATATAGTTCCCGTGTAGGTAGCGAACAGTTTTTTTTTCTTTTTCTGGTACTTCAATTGCGTAGATAATGTTTTGTTTATTATTAATAGGAGTCAGCGTTCTTATCTGAATATGGTTTTTAATAGTTTTGTAAAATAATGATATTTGTATTAATCCTTTAATGTCAAGTCTTACTTATATTTAAATGCAAACGGTTTGCGTTCATGTTAATTTCTATATAGGTATATTAAATATTTTAGATATTTGATTAGTACGCACACGGTACAACACGAGATATCATCAAAATATCAATCACATCAATAAAAAAGTATACTGAGAAGGGTATTGATGTTATTGATAGATGTATTCTGTTTAATTAGGAATACAAAAAAAATAGATGGAACAAGAATACAGATATTATAATAAATAAACATGTTTGTTTAAGAAGAATAAAATCTAACTGGCATGAGTTTAATAGAAAGGATGAGAAGAATAAACTGGAAAAATAACATCGATTATACGATTAGATCACATAATATTCAGGTAGTCTTCTCAACTTGCATGAGTGATTTAAGTTCGTATCACTTTAATGTTATGTAAATTATTTATTTAAAATTTAAAAGTATTTATTTGTTTTTTGAGAATACAAAAGGTGCTTTGAGAAAACCAATAAATGTCTAGTAATAAGTAAGCATGTTGATTGAAAAAACGTTAATAACTCTTTGGATGAGAGAATATGAAACGGTAGTAAACGTAATAAATATTTTATTAAGTATTCAAGTAAGAAAAGTTACGATGATATTATAATATATTGCCCGGATTGTGAATAATGGTTTAGGGTTTAGTGTGATGTTATCACATAATAATCGGAGTCTTTGTAGAAATTTCGAGAAATGAAATTGTCACGCAGATGTTCAACATGAATTGATTTTTTTTTGTCACTTTATAGACAGGGGACCAATTGTCGCTTTTTTAGTTTTTATTTTGTTGTTATTATTAATAATTATTTTTTATTTATATATACGACAAAAAAAAATAACATATTTGTAAGAAAAATCTCGTGGTTTCCCTTTAGGAAAAAAATTATAACTTTTTTTTTTTTTTATTCTTCGTGTTTTTATTGATAACATTTGTTTGTTACCACCTCAAATTTTTATTATTTCTTAAGAGAATTGATTATATTTATTTAATTTTTATTATTTGCACCAAATTATCTAATAGAAAATATACTTATTACCATTTTTTTTTTAAAACCAATAAATTTTTTGGGATTTATTTAATTAATATTTCCAAAATATTTCTAGACCTCCAATTTCACAAAAAATATATATTTTTTTATTTAGAAAAACAAATAACCAATAAATACAATTAATTTTATAATATTTTTTTATGTTATAATATTTGTGGTCGGATGACAACACCTTAGATTATTCAAAAGTCTTATATTCGAGTCTTCTCAAGTGACCACCACTTAGGCTCGTAAGGTATTTAATGCTTGTAGGGTACTCCGATCATAAAAAATTTATTATAACAAATCTATTAATTGTTTTAAAAAAACAAAAAAAACACATAAATGGACCACAGCAATAAATGGGCACATGATATGGTGGTGCAAATCCAAAATTAATAAAAAATTTGTACACATGTACAGTATAAAATATTTGTCCCTATAGGGCTTGAAATTTGACACATTTTTATTATAATTTTTAGCGATTAAAAAGGACAAAATCTTTTGTTGATTTTGAGACCCTACTCCACACAAGTTGATTATAACTTCACAATGATTTTTGGTCCTTATTTACACGGGATCATAATGGAGATGGTAATGGGGATGAGGATTGAAAACGATTATATATTATTTATTTGTAATATTGACACCTAAAGGACCAGAGGCCGACGATTTGTCAATTTAAGCTGGTTTCGGCCTCCAAAAACATTGTCGATGATGTAACACGAGGCGACCGGAAGTAATAGTCACCACATGTGGTGACAACCCTAAACCTGCCTAGATCAACAGATGGTAGGATGGTGTGATTCCTCACATGTTGAAAATGATTTCGATGGTGTGATTCCAACGACTGTGACGTCGACGTGCTGGGGGTTGGCTCATGGTTGCAATGTTGGGGTAGAGCAATAATATTTTTTGTTTTTTTTTTAATAATTATATTATAAAATAATTAAAATTTAAATATATTACTTTAAATTACACTCATAGTAAAAAGATTTTTGTAATTTTAAAAACTTAAAAAAACAAAATATTATTCAATAAAATTTCAAGGATATTATTTTGGATAGGATTTTTGATATTTTTAGAGTTTGGTGGGAATAACGAGGTAGGATTTTAAAGTTCACAAAAACACCTCTCTAGGTTTGCTAATTTACGAAACACCCCAATATATACAAATGTTGTAAAATGATAAAAACACCCCCACCCATAGTTGTTAGATTCTGACCACCACCGCCGGAATTTGGCGTTATGGCGCACGACTAGTCGAATCTGGCTATTTGTGTGCCGATATGACATTTTTTGGCTAGATCCACCACGAATCTAGCCGGAAAAGGCCAGATCTACAACCATTTCTAGCCAAAAAATGATAGATCGGCACACTACTGACCAGATCCAGCCAGTCGTGTGCCATTATACCAGATTCCGGCCACCTTCCAGCGGTGGTGGCTGGAATCTGACAAATGTGGGTGGATGGGGATGTTTTTGTTAATTTTTAAACTTTTTTCTTGAGGGTATTTAGTTAAATTAATAAACTTAAAAGATTTAAAATATAGTTGAAGAAAATATATTAGTATTTTGAGGATAATGAAACAAACAGTTATTTTGAGGATAGGATTGGAAATAGAATGTGGAATAATGAAACAAACGAAACCATTGTTATTAATCCTTAATTAAACCTCAAAGATTGTTGATATTAACTAGACCTAGCAAAACGGGCGGGTGGGTTGGGTACGGGTCCAAAACGAGTCGATCTAAACGGGTCCAAAATATTGGACCTCTGCCCTACCTTATGCAGGTACAAGTGGACTCGCAGGTACCCGTGTTGTTTACAGAAGTTTTCAATTTTGACAGTTACACCCATAAAATTCTTACAATTTTCATTTTTTACAATTACACCCCCATGATCAACTACTCCAAATTCAATTCAATAAACACAAATACATGACTACTAACCTAAATGAAAAAATAATACAATGAACAAACAAAACAAAACATTTAATATAATAAAGTTACTCATTAGAAAAATGAAAATCACTTTGTGGACAAAACTTATCATCAGAATCATAACCAAACTCATTAAATTTAAACCCATCATCAAAAGAATCAAACTTAAACCCACTCTTTCAAGATTTAAACAGAATAACAAAGATACAAATCTCAAATTTTGATTAAAATGGAGAAATGATGTTCTAATTCAACTGACACGACTTTTCTTCCTAGCAGTTTAAGAAGTATTTCATTCATTCTGAAATTGGATTCTTTCCTTCTCAGTTCTCCCCCATCATGTCCATTAATAATCCTTGAAGATCCCCCAAACTGGATCCCTTCTAGCAAAACAAAATTCTAAAATGTCAGATACCAAATATCGGCAGCAAAGACCATGTCACATATTGTACAAAATAAATGGCAAAATGGTTAGCAATATCCTCATTGTTTGCTTATGTTAATTAAATATATACCTGTGCGTTCAAACTTTCCATCATCAAAGTCATTTCTTGTATGAAATCACAAAATCCCTGTTCCATAGCATCCAATAACCATCACAATAACAATCAAAGATCAACTTAATTAATTGAAAAATGAATTATGCCATAAATGAAACTCCTTTCATCCTCATCATCAGAGAGGAGTGTAATATTCTTTCTAGCTAGTATACTTGGGAGGTATAAAATAAAAACTCACTAAATATATCATAGAAAAACATATATGGACCCAAAAATAGCATTACTTTTATATACAAATCTCTACATCAAGTACCATAGTCACAAAAATAAACTCAAAAATATAGTTGCCTTTCTCCTCCACTACTTGACGTCCCATCCGATTGCATCTCATCTACTACTTGCAAAAACAGTAAAATCAATGGGGTGAACACTAATTGCTTAGTTAGTACACCCACAACACTTCTCTTCTTTCTCCGTTACTCAGATTCTGAATTTGCTTTTCTTACATCAAGCTTCTCTATTCTTCTCTGTTTTCTACGATTCTAGTTTCTCACTTACCGATATGTAAGCACAAATAGGAAAACTAACTGGGGATAATAGAAATGGCATGATGCATATGCACAGATGCATAAATTTTTCTATGCAATGCATTTTCTTTTATGTTTATATGTTTTTCTTTCTTTTTCTGCGTTTCTTTCTTTTCTGTTTTTCTTGCTTTTCTAATATTTCTTGCTTTTTCAATTATTTTCTTTCTTGCTTTTTCTATTATTTTCTTTCTTGCTTTTCTATTCTATTCTTTTTTTACCGATCGGACTCAGTTGAGGCATGGATTTGGAACCCTCACCTTGTGAGTGTATTCTCAAATTCTTTCTTGGGTACAGTCCTCATCCACATGCACTTCTTACGGACTGTACAAATTCTTCTTTCTTATTCTGAGGCCGCTCACTAAAGGCAGCGTGCATGCGGGGCTATTCTTCTTCTCTATCACTCATGTGTTCCCCATCATAACAACCTTCTCTTCTCTCATCTTTTTATATTTCTTTAAATAAAATTTCAGATTTGAATTGTTCTTTAATTATATTTCTTAAAACAATAATTCTACATTTAATTTCTTTTCTTTCTTTCTCTTTATTCTTTAATGTTCTCATACATGTATATGTGCATGTAAATATGCTCATTCTTTGCTATTCTTTCTAAATTCAAATGCTCAAATGTATGAATGCATTATGGCATATTAAGATATCATTATGGAACTAATGTTCTCGACCAACAACATTCTATAACAAAGTAATAATCCAACATACTCAGTATATGCACTTTCTTTGACATTTCATCAAACACCTTACATGCACATACAAACCCTAATTGGTTACACTTCACCTATTTCTCAGCCACCAAAATTGGAGCAAAACTCCCTAAAGCCAACAATCAACCTCCGAATTCATCCTCCTCTTTCCACATCCATTCTTCATTTTTCATCCAAAATCCCATCAACTCACACACACAAATACATCACTTCTCATCACATACTAATAAATCAATTCTCTCACATACTGTAAGTCACTTCTCGTCACATACATTAAATTGCTCCATCACATATATAATTACTTCTCATGGCCATGAAATTCACATATCAAACAACCCAATTTTCAATCCATAATTCTCATCATTCAAACACGCATACAACATATAAAAATTTCTCTACAGCCATATTTATCCAATCAAAGCTAAAGTTGGATTTACTTACCTTGAATTTGAGCAAATCCAACACAATAATCTCTATTTGATAGAATTACCATTCCTCTTAAACCCTAAGCATATAAAACCATAAGAATTCAAAACTTTAAAATTAAATCTCACATTTTGGTGCAAGAATCTTACCTTTAGATGTTTAGGATTGAAAATCTATCAAAATATAGCCAAAATCCTATGAATTTCCTTGGAATTAGTGGAAGAAAAAATTGACAGAATTTAGGGTGAAGGTGGAATGAACTATGGGTAGAGTGGTTAGGGTTTCTCTTCTTGAACTCTTATTTTATATATAGTTTCTCATTTTACCCTTGCACTTTTAAAAAATTTTATCTATGTCCCTTAGTCAATTACAAAAATGCCCTCATTTTTATTAACTTATCCATGTTATTTTACTTCTTTTCACTCCCCATTTTTCAACTAATTATGAGTGAAAAGACCATTTTACCCCTAATGAAGGTTTAAGGAATTTTCTTCACACTTGTTCAAGATAACTTTAACAAAATTCAACTAAGGGTATTAAGGCATAAATAAAGCTACATACCTTGATGGGGGCGTTACAAGGAGACTCAATAATCCAACGAGGAGACTCATCATCATATTCTCTTTCCCTTATCTGATAAAACTAAATGATACACAACACACTTAACCATCATCTACAATCTCTCAAGTTCAAATCTAAACAAATTTTATCTTCGATCAAATGAAAAAACCTGGATTTCGGATTATTGAGGATGTGTTGCATAGAACGAGATTTGAGATTGAGAATGGGGACTTTGGTTTTATTGAACTGGGTGTAAAACATTAAGGTCGAATCACATCGATTTTTGTGTGCTCTCAATCTACTCAAGGCAAACTAATGAACACACAACAATCCATATTTAGCTTGACAGATTCTTACCTAAACAACGACGGTCGACGTCGACAGAGAATGAGGAAGGGTCGATCGAAGAGAGAAGAGAGAAGAGATTATCTATTGGAAATGGAGAGAGATATGAGATGGTATTGGTAGGAAAGTGTCAAACGTCGCAGTTGATGGTCGAGAGAGAAGAGGTGCTTAGATTGAATTAAACTTTACCTCAATAAAGAAAGAACAAACATAGCAAGAAGACACCAACTTCCAGCTGAACTGAGGAATGACAGCAAAATTGGGGAACGACAGCGAAACTGAAGAAAAATGGTCAACGCGGTGTGGGCACTGTTTTAAAAACCGAACTGGATTGGCCGGTCCAACTGGTTGGACCGAGAACCAGTCAAGTGTCCGGTTCAAGTCAACCTTAAAACCGTCATTATGCATTAAGCCGCTTTAACCCGGTCAAAACTAGGATAAAGTCAATGAACCGCCGATCCAATCGGACTGGCGGATAAACCGGTATGATTTCAAAAACCCCTAATCGCAGCCCATTCCATCGATTTCCTTTCTCAGTTTCTCAGCTTCTTCCCTTTCTCAGTTTCTCTCAGATTTATCAGCTTCTCTTCGAAAATTTCTCTCTGAAATCCCACTCAAATCGCAATCAACTCCACTCCCTAAGTCTGAAATCGCAACCATTCGACATTCACCAAGTCGCAACTGAACTCCCTCGCCGAAAATCTACGGCAACAACTCCATTCATTGACGACAACTCCATTCCTCGATCCAGGTAAGGTTCTTGCAGTTTTGATCCTTGAAATCATGTACCCTTTTTTTAGTTTTCTTGTGTTTTTCTTGATGGGTTCTCACTCTTTTACCTTGTGATCTTGCTTTATGTATCTGGGTTTACATTGTTGCTTTGGATCAGTGCTTGGTCTGGTTAGAACGTGTGATCAAGATCTGGTTTTTGTGTTCATTCGAGCCTTGATCAGGTTCATATCGCTTGTTCTGATGATTTATGGTTTCCAGATTAAGTAGCTGAGGTTTGTGTATTGTAGTTCTTGGCTGCATGCTTTGTGGTGTCGATTTCGATGGACTCTTTGCCAGAATCAGCTAAAGCCTCATACGCGTCCTTTCGAGGTTCAATGGGTGCTTCAAGCAGACCCTACGAAGCAATGGATTCTACTAGTAGAAATTACACAACCAACAGGATCCCCTAGTTTTTCTCGGCAAAGGTGCAGATAAAATTTAGTGTGTAAACTGTAAACCAACAATTTTTGTCAACATGATTTTCCCAATCTCGTGTGTATGCTGTAGTGTTGTATTTTAATTTTTCATACATTTCATTGAATGAAATCATTATTCTTTCTATTGTAAATCCCACCTTACGAGTATATTTGATTTTGGAATGTTGTCCTTGCCATATTTTGGTTATATTCTCTGACCTTGATTAAGAAATTTCATCATCAAACTATAATTTGATTACCTTTATGTTCAGTGGCGTCTAATATGAGAATTATATTCTAATATGAGAATTATATTCTTACTTATTACGTATTTTATCATTTAATATGTAAATACAACATTATATTTAGATTTGGACTTTGGATTGTTGTTAAATACTTAAATTATGTTGAGATTATTGTTGAATTTGAACTTTGAATCATGTTGGATAGTAATTAAGTTGTTATTGTCCTATTAAAAAATAGAAATCTAAAAAATAAAAGTTTTTTAAAAATATGCTGACATCATTATAACATGTGATAATATCACCGATCCAACCGACGGTCCAACCGGTTAGACCGGTTGAACCGTGACCCAAGTAGCAGAACAGGTTGCCCTTCAGTCTGGCTTTTAAAACAATGGGTGTGGGTTAATTTGTTGAACAGAAATGGTGAGATTTGAGGAAAATTTATTGGTGTTTTGTGAAATTTTTTTAGGGATTGCGTTTTGATTGTTTCGTTTTAGGATTTTGTTATATATATATATATATATGGGCACCTGCAAGTACACCCGTCTCACCCGTTGGCAAAACGGGTCGGGCCAGGTACAGGTCCAATTTTCACGGGTTCACAAGACTTGACCTGTACCCTATATTATTTACTCGAGTATGGACCGACCCACAAGTCCAAACCCGTTTTGTCATGTCTAATATTAACCCTTACTATTATTACTCAACAATCGGGCTTGGGCATATGCACAAGGCCTCCTTCGACCTTCAATGAGCCTGAAAATTTTCATTGAACTTTGATGATCGCCACATCATAAAGTCTTAAATGAAACAAATATATCATTTTAAATGAAACCGACATATGGCATTCATCTGTTTAATAGATAAAAAAAGAATGCAAATTAAGAATCTGGTTTTCTGGGCAAAGCTAACAAATCCTGCACTATTAATTTGTAAACTAATATACAAAAGTATAAAAGTCTAAATCATGAAAAAAAAAAAAAAAAAAAGACAAATAAGATGTGTGAAGAGCCACCAGAACTTAATCTATAAACATAACAAGAGCGACCAGAACCAAAGCTTCATTTATGCTGGTTAAACTTAAATGAGCTTTGATGAACTGGGATGCAAACTCACCTTAACTTTGTGCCTATGACTATGAATAGAGAACTATATTTTGATTCACCAAAGCAAATAGACATAAATCAACAGCGTAAAATGAAAAATTAGAGGTAAACTTTCTGGGAATTTGTTCTTTCATACTACTACTTGCCGAGTTATTACAGCCCGTGCTTCAGCGATCCGACTATAGCTTTTGCTTTTGTTAATCTTGATTCAATCTGCAAAACGAAGTTAAAAAGAAAGTGTCTTTAGCATTAAGAAATCATGAATGTAAAATCAACATTTGCAAAATATAGACCGTAAACGAGGCATAATGTTCGCAAGAAGTCTACGATGAATGTAAATTAAACAACAGGGCTCTTATGATCAAACTAATAACCAGTCTCCCTCCCTCTTATTTTTAAGTTTCAAGACAATGGTGAATGCAATGGAGCGATCCAAGATTCTTAATGCTTCATGTGCAGCCAGAATTTTATTTAAATGTCTCATCTATGGCACTTCTTTCTTTAATAATATAAATCCCATCTATGAGACTGGCTACATCATCCGTCGAAAGAAACAATATATTATCAGTTACAAGTGGCAGCATATTATCAATTATAAGCAGCAAAAAGTTTACTTGCAAGCTTACAATGCTCACCAATGAGGTCCATGTGGCCATCACCATTCAGCCTGAAGACCAAATTACAATCGGGAACAAATATCCATCAATACCGTGTTATTTGCTGCAGCATTTGAGAACCAGCTGCTTGTGAAACAAACTGCTCAGAACTTGGTGAAGCTCTTATAAAGTTATTGACACCAACTTGGTTGCTGAAGCCTGGTCTCATCATCTCTCTAGTATTATTCACGTTGGTTTCAGGCTGCGAGGATTCCATCAATGTACGAATCTGACAGAATACAATTTGTAAAGGGAACATTTTCAGTGCCCCATAAGGTAAGGATATAGATTAAACAAATGAATTAATTCAACTTACCATATCAAGACGCTTTTTGTGGAGATCACTTGACAACTGCACCATTTAGAAAAAATCATCAAAAATTTATCAACCGGAATTATTGTTTATTTTAAACTAGGCAAGAACTTTTCTACCATTAAGTCCTTTATACCATGGAACCAATGTGATTACGAATCAAGGCAAGTAGAAGAGTGAGAAATAGAAAGAGAGAAAGAAATACTGAATCATCATGTTGCATATCAAGGTCTTCAATAAAGAAATAAAATGCTTACCGGTTTCCTCTGGTGTTTCTGCCCTTCACTTGAGAATCCAGGAACTGTCAAATCCCAATTCTTCTCTGCACATACATTCAGCGTAACAGATTCATTGAGAAATGAGTAAAACATTACACTTGCTGGCTGAATTTAGATTTCACCAAAACAATCTTCATTGAAACATCTTTGTTTCACTGCTTTATCATATCATAAACAATATAATCTATCCTAGATATCAACCAAACTGCTAACCAGTAAACCAGTGATCAAACATAAGAAACAAATAGCAATATGCATAATCAAACATCAGAAATCTTCTGGGGGAACAAATAATAGAGAAAGCACAAACCTAAATGTAGTAATACATCTTTGGACTCCAAAGTTGATGATTTCCGGTGCTTTGCCAGACTACAAGCAAATGAAGTAACCTGCAAAAAGTACATGAAAATAAGTTTCTTTCCTGAAGACAATACAACAATTCTGCTTTAGTGGTCTTTTTATTTTTTTATTTTTTATAATTAATTAATTTTTAGAAAGAAGTTGATAGCCAGTGAAGATTATCATGACGTAATATGGTACACAGTGTAGACTATTATGGCAACATGGTAACTTCATAACAGTTACTAGCAGAAATGTCAAGATCTAATAAACCAATGTCAGCAGGTTCCATTGAGGAAATCCAACGACACCATGCAATCTTCTAACACTGTAAGTGCCATTTAGATATGTTATTCTTGAAGCAGAAGAAGGGAATTTCAGCCGAAACTTTAAAGGACCTTTTAGGGCAGCTCAGATAATTATAGCTACCAAAACGGTGGTTTTTGGAAAATAATGAGATGTGGGACTAATAATTATACATGTAGGCTGCATTATGGCATCACAAATTTTGCTGACAGGGGATCAAAGTACAAAGCAAATTTTCTGACCAATGAAAAACAAAGTGTTTTTTTTTTGTGGGGGGGTGGGGTGTGTTGGTTGGGAAGATAGCACGCCACACGCACAGAAAGAGGAGCAAATAAACATAATAAAAGAGTTAGCTAGCTTAGCAGGCTCACAGAGTCAATAAAGTCATCTGCAATCTCCAAAAGAAGATCTTCGACATCTGGATCCAGTTTTCCCCGTGAATCAACCTGAGCAGCCAAAATTTGAAAAGATTTAATATATTTTACAAAAAAATTAAACAAAATTTCAAAATAAAACACTTATATAAACAGAACACTCAGTGAAAACGGAAAAAACCTGCGAAACAAGATCCTGTATCTTTCTCTTTCCAAGGAGCTGATTAGTTGCTTCTGTTCCTTGGCTTGAACTCCCCCCAGGTGTAGTTGTACCAGAGGCAGTTGCATCTGGTTGTGATCCTGTCAAGCTAAGAGATTTCTGGACTGCATGACCTGGAAGCCTTGGAGACTGCTGCTGCTGTTGGTGTTGCTGTTGATGCAAGGTTGGCTGCTGTTGTAGTTGTTGGTGTGTTTGTTGTAGTTGTTGCTGCTGCTGCTGCAGCTGTGACTGCGGCTGTGTATGTGTCTGCTGTTGAGCTTGATGCATCTGTGGATGCCCCATTTGTGGCTGCTGCTGCTGAACCAGCTGGGATAATTGCTGTGGGTTCAAGGCCAAAGAATTCTGGTGTAACTGCGAAGACGAAGCCAGTTGCTGCTGTAAGAGGACTTGTGGCTGCCTCTGATGTTGTTGGAGACGGAATGAAGGTGAGGCAGGGTTAGACATTGTCGGCATTTGCTTCAACCACTGTTGCGGCGACAAAGAGCTCTGCATCATACCCGGCTGTCCATTCTGAGCCAGGCCAGATAACTGAGGGTTCATAAATGCCAGAGATGAAGTCCTGGGTAAGTTTTGGACCTGAAGATTTTGAAAATAAATTGGACGTCAAATTCATGCACACAAATTACAAAGGGAAAATGAATTAAAAACCCACATAAAAACATTGCATAAGATTTCACTCCAGGAAAAATCTTCACGAAATGTGCCACTACTATGAAGGAACACCCAATGTGAAAATCTCAGAAGCAAAATACTGTCATATAGCTTATTTTATCTATAAAAAAGGAGGAACAAAATGCTCATGTCCCCGGGCAAGTTTTGTATCAGGTGGATAAATGCACCTGTTTCCAAACCAACTAAAAGGAAAAAACATAGCAAAGTCAATGGTTATTTTATTTCTCAATCTCTCACATAGGCCATGAATAATTACTAATCTTTCAATAGTTATCCATCCACTTGAAGGAGAAATGTTATATAAGCGTAACACAATATCAATAAGCTACTATGGTGCACAACACCATCTATCAACATGGAACCAATACATTTACCAATTAGGAAATATACTTATTAATTTGCATCCTTCCAGAAAACTAGAAAAAGACCACAAGGGAAGGAATTGAGTGATAGTGATAAGACAATAATTAAACAGAAAAAGGAAACAGAAAACGTAATCGTTTACCAAAATAACAGAAGGAAAACAGAGCACAGAAGCATTAGAAGGAAATTATACCTGAGGGGAGTTAAGAGCATTCTGTTGTGACAGTTGCTGCCGCATCTGCCCCTGATTCATTCGCTGTTGTGCATAAGCAAGGGCCCCACCAGCCCTCAATTGTGAGCCCAAATTAAGTGGCCCCATCATCCCCATTGCTTGCATTCCTTGCAAAGGCTGCCCAGGCGAATTACCAGGATGGAATTGGGATCCTTGCACTAATCCAGTTTTCTGCCTCGGCTACATCCAAAACCTCAATTTTTTCAGGAAAGGACAAGGAAGCCAGAATTTATAGATATTGGTCCAGCATAATATCTACCAATGAAAATTTCTCACTCTCCTATGCAAAATCAATCATGCAAATTATGAAGTTATCAACAAGAAGGTTACTACCATTATGAAAATTACTAACATAGAAAAAGTCTTAGATTCCCTAAAATTTAATTGCTAACGCAATCAGGTATATGATAGTTATCTTATCTTTCTGAACAAGGCAGTTCATTACGATATTCTAATTGTTACAGAAGATATGGCCGCAGATAGTCCATAATTAAGCAAAAGGGTGCACATATTAATCACCACATAAAATAACTTTAAATGCTCCTGTAACTTTTAAGTAAATTCAACTTTCATACGAAAGCGTAAACTTCATGTTGATAAACACCACAAACAAAGCTTCAATATTTCAACCCCTTTTCAGCATGTTCAAATTATACTTCACAAAATAATTTTACAATATATGGTTCCATCTCACCCAAGAAAGATCTTAACTTCTAAATCAACTGTGACCGCTGAAAAAAAAAGGCTCATAAAGTGCAGCATTGAAAAAAATAATATGTTCTCTACACCACTTCTTCACAGCTTCTAAGAAAAACCTAATCTCACTTGCAAAAGCAAACTAATTCTTCTAAAAAACATTGATATTATGGTCATTAGAGTGCAGAGCAATAACAAATCAACCACTACATAAAAGGTGACCCAAATAGCCCATTTAACTAAAACTACAGTCTCCCTATCACTCACAAAACACCAAACTAATGCAAATATCATTTCCAAAAGCAACAAAACTACTTCATTGAAACCAATGCAACAATCACTGATATCAAAGATAAAGCAAATAACCCTCACATATCCAATCATATATGATCATAACCACAACATAAACCAGGTTTCAAACATACAATCTAACATTAGCCACATAGTACAACTACACTCAGAACTACCTAGACATATCTCTTCATACAAACTTATCTGACACTACTGTATTACAGTGACATCGCATGTTCTAATTTGCTTAATAAGTATATACCATTTGAATTGCGACCGGAACCCACCAAAAAAGGGATAATCCATAACATCATTCTAATAACATACAACGCGTACCAGTTTTACAGAAAGTTCCTACTTTGCAAATATAGCATCCCAAATTCAAGTTAAAATAAAACACAAGATTCCATAATTTGTAAGTATAGCACACCAAATTCAAGTTAAAATAAAATACAAAATTTCATAAAATCAATACCGAAGCGAGCAATTGAGACTGTAAATTGAACTGGGCAGCGGATGCCCCAGTCAGCATGGGCAGGTGCCCCGTCTGCCCAATAAGGCCTGAGCGTGACAAATTAGAAGAACCTAGTTGAGGGTTTTGCTGGGTTTGCTGCTGATTCTGTTGATTGAAATTCACTTGACCGTACAAAGCTTGTTGCCTCAAGACGGTGTATGCAGAATGTTGTTGTTGCTGCTGCTGCTGTTGAATTTGATTCAGCCGTGAGATTGAGGAGGATCGATTCAAGGTTTGTGGGATTTGGTAATTCGACATGGCTGCAACGTTAACGTTCTGAACCATTTGTTGTTGTTGTTGGAGAATTTGTGGGTCAAGAGAAGGAGAGGAAGATTGGTTCTGTTGTTGTTGAGGTGTCGACGGGGTGGCGACGGGCTGAGAAGGAGGGCGGTGGAGTAAGGGCGCTGACGTGGCGGGGGTGGAGGGGGTTAAGGAGGAGGGAGTGGGGTCCAGCATAGGGTTTGGCGGGGATTGGAGGGGTTTGGGGGGAGAAGTTTGCATTGACGGGGTTGCTGGTGTTGGTGCTTGTGACGGTAAATTGTCTGCCATGGAGACCGTGGAGACGGTTGCGGTGGCAGTGACGGTGGCGGTAACGGTGGCGGTGGTGATGGGGGTTAGTTCATGACTTCATGGTGAAAGTTATTGGGTTTGTTTGCAGAGGATGAGAGAGTTTTGGAGAAGGTTGAAGAGAGAAGGGAGAAGACTGACAAGAGAAGATCTGGCGCGTACACGTGTAATCTAAGACTATAGCTGAGAAGTCAGTCATACTATGGCTCTTATTATACTTTTCTTTATTTTTAGAGTTCTTATTTGTTTTCGGAAGTGTTTTTGGAAAACACTTCTATTTTGTTAATAAATACTCAATAATATTTAAGATATTATTATAAATCTATAAATTTATCTTATATAGATAAGTAATATTGTTTTATTTGTTTTAACCAAATTGTCCCAGTTAGAACTAATCCTTGATAAAGACTACCGAGACAACCTACCATTACAATCTCTTACTTAAATCTTAAGAGTAGAGAATACGGACATAAGACCGTACACCTTAATCATACATCGTACACTTTAATCATACATCTTAACGCTCATCCAAATAATATTATTTTGTACCTTAAAAGTATACTTAATTAAATAATAAATAGATAATTATAACTTACGATAAAAAGTTTACACCAACAATCAAAAGAGTATGATACATGATACATCTTCAACATTGCAAATTTGATCATTAAAATGTACATTCTATATGATCTGCTGGACTGCTATGCGACTTACTGACTGGGAATGGTATTTTGCTGCTCATCGGAGACACCGAAATTATGAAACTTATTTACAGTAAGGATGTGCTCATGGGATTTGGTGCCATCTTTGAGTTTCTGAAGCAGCATCCGAGGAGGGTCTCGAGAATAGCATGAGTTTACAGTAAAGATGTGCTCATGGGATTGGCAAAGAAATGCTCGCGGTATAACATTGTCGAACTTCTGAAACTGCGTCCGAGGAGGGTCCCCAGAAGAGGAGGAGGGCCGGTGTGTGTAGTTTGATGCATCTTCCTCACGAGGAGGTGTTTATCCAAAACCATCAGCTCCAGCAATTTTTTACAGCTCTGCATAAAAATGGACATCTATAAATCAACACTTTGTTCAAAATTGCAGGTGGGAAGTGATTGAATCAACAAAACCCAAATTTCTTGACTTGTTCTAGTTCTATTTTTTCTGTTTTCGTTCTTTAACCAAATTGCTTGTTCCACCATATCTACCAGATCACATGTATTGCAGAGAAATACTACAATCTACAGGAATAGAAGGGTTTATATAATAAGTTAATTGGTAACTCCTGTTCAGTGAGGAAAATGGTTTCCTCAGACCCAGCTGTGCGCCAAAATGTTTTTATCGGATAGTAAGTATTAACATTTGTATAAGCAACAGGGCTGCTGATGTGAAAAACTCCGGCCTAACATGATTTCAGGATAAATGCATATTTCGATATTCAATTCTATAATTAAGATTACACAATATGTACCTGGGGGTTTAATACATCCATCCCGCGGATAATTTCATCCTGTAAAAAGAATGAGAAAACAAAAATGTAAGATATATTTCGTAACTCCCAATGAACAGACAAAATAGACGTCCACAAAGCTTCTGGCTCACAAAAAACTTGGATGCCTGCATATGACGCTCATCACCAGATTATATTCTTTTTAAGAAACAATGCAGCAACACGGATGATGCCAATTCCTCAATAAAAAAGGAAAAAAGGCCTAAACAGATATTCATAAACGGAAAACCAAACGGTGATAAAGAGTTTCAGAGGATAAGTTTAAAAAACCTAGAATGGGGAAGTAAATGAAAAGACACAGAAATGCTGGTACCTCTAATATCCCAGGATTTTGCATAACCATGCCCAGAACACGATGTAGAAGTCCATTGTAAACAATACTGTTGACAGTTCCATCTCCATTTACCCAGGGCAATATCGGCATACAAAATTCAGCAGAAGTGTATTTGTAGCTTTCACTCTGAATATACTCCCTAGACAAACCATCAACTTGAATACAGACTTCATGCACATTGTTAGTTTGAGTTTCATTTACGTGTTCAGCAAAATCTTCAGGAAGATTAAGAATGGTGACTTTGTGCATATCACCAACATTCATCTCCATTTTCCGCTGTGAATTAGCACCATCACTATCATGGTTTTCTGGCTGGACTAATTGGCTATTATTGGTCCTACTTGAGAACTTTGTCAATGATGGTGTGTTGAGATCTTGATGGAAACCAGCCATAGAGATCAAGAAATACTTGGAACGATATAATGCATCAACAACACGAACAGTGTCATAGCCATTGACCTGTAGAAAAATCATTAGTACATTAGAAGAAACTGTACAAACAGCCCCAACCCCAATCTTTCCCTAAGCATCTGTGTCAGCCTGCCAGTACACTGCTCAAGAAATGACAAATTGCACTTATAGTCTAAAATTGCTGATCCTTAGTGAACCTACCTTATATGCTCGTCCAAATGCTTGAAGCACATTGATGATACATTCAGGGATTTTTTCTCCTGGGAAGGACAATAAAGAGACAAAATTAATACAGTCGAACTTGTGCATAAATATCATCCTTCCTGAAATCTTAAAGCAAATGGCACATTTATGAACATCCCCATAAAAGAAAATTATGGTGCATGTACCTGGCATATCTATAACGTGGGAAACTTCCTTGATGCTCAACCCTTGGTCACCAGCCTTTTGAATAGCAGCATAAACAGTCTTAAAGACCTTAGGACTGAAGAAACTAACCAGTGTTTGGTCAGTTCTCGATAAATACTCAGCATAGGTTGCCATAGAGTCCCAAGGTGACTCACTAGAACCTCCTGCTATGGTAACAGCACTGCCAAAGTTGAGCATCTGCTTCACATGGTCAGACTGACAAGGACTACCAATATTTTTTTGATCCAAAAGATTGTTAAATTCAGCATTATCATGAAGTTCACTGCTGCAAGTTTCCACACCTTCAGACAACTCTACAGCATCGGCCATTAATATTCTTGTACGATGCACGGATACCATGATACCAGGAAAACCCTTTTCTCGGCGAGAAACAAGTTCACTTTCTGCGACAAATTTTAATTTCTTAGCCTTATCACCATCACAAAATTCATTTTCCTCATTCTTACGTTTCAAACATCTCAAGTCTTCTCCCTCTCCAATGCCTTCATCTGGCAACAAAGGAGAAATTGACAGTTCGCCAGAAGAAACTAAAGAAAGCAAATGAAAAATATCCCCACACTGTAAGTCTGCATTAAGATTAATCCCCCCTTCCATAAGATCCTTTCCTCTTTCATAAAGCCAACTAGAAAATTCTGTAGCTCTCTTTCCAGTATTAATTGGGAAGGGTGATTTAGAAAGATTTTGCAAGAACAGCTGAGAAAGTACAAAAGGACTGCCATTACCCCCAATCTATCATAAAGTGAAGAAAGCTCTGTGTTAGAAATTACTTTCATATCAATAAAATAGAAAATAGGGGACAGAAAGGCAGTTTAATAATTGGTCAAATGAACATACAGGAAGTGAGAAATAAGAGTCAAACAATAAGTATTATTGCTTAAGTGAGAAATAAGAGTCACACAATAAGTATTATTGCTTAAGTGTGAAATTTACAGATTATTATTGCTTCCTCATATTTTCGCAAAAGCCACAAGACTGACATAAATTATCATATCTGAAACTGAGTATACTACATAATCCATCAATAAAAACTCATTTACCATAAATTTCTTCTCCTTGAGGTAGCTAAAGGCTGCAAAAAGATCATGTTCTGAATAACGCCGTAGAGTTTCTGCCAGCAAATTTGGCAGTTCTGGTGCTGCTGAGGTGCTCAAGAAGACGAGCTTAAACAATTCTATGGCATTAGAAACAGCCAAAGATTCAACTTCTCTACTGATACTTATCCCTTCGGTCAAAAGCTTGAGAAACTTTTGATGAAGGAGATGACATTTGGTTCTTCGAGCAGCATCCTTATGTGGTCCCATACCAAGGTTCTGATCACTATAAGTGGCTGAAGAAACCAATCCAGATTCCTCAAGATTCTGCAAGTTAAATATTTACTATCAGCTTCTACAAGGAAGGTAACTGCAAGAATAGGAAACTTTTCTTTTGCAGATACAGTAATAATATACAAGCATGTCAAAAACCATTTCTTGTAAACCATATTTAACAAAGAAGTAGAAAAGAACATGGGCAAAAGGGAGAGAGTGTGTGACTTTTCCAACATAAAGATGAGAGCTCCTCTAGATCAATCCCTTGGTCAAAATTTTGACCATTGAACTCCAGATGCATCAATGATACAATACCAAAATGTGATTAATCTTACATTTAGATATTCCTCAGAAGCTGACCCAATTCTTTTAGATGTCTCCAACTTCGCTATCCGTTTCAATCGAAGGACATCACCAAGAGCTGCCTGAATATTCTTGTCATTAAAATCATCCCACTGTTTTTCCTCCAAAATAGTATCTTCAGTGTCTTCAACACCATCAGAGACATTCAGTTTATGACCTTTCCTGGACAAAACCTGCACAGGCACTCTGCTATCATTAATGTTTAGTTTCATATTTTGAGTTTTCTCCAGGTGCTTCACATATCGTTCACTAAGCAAATTACAGAGCTTCATGATAGCTTTTCTAAATTTTCCATTTCTTCTTAGAGAAGACATTCGTTTCTCACAGGCACCAGGAGACGCTGGAAGATTAGGAAGAGAAGCCCAATCCACACGGTGAACTTTTGACCCAAGAGTTGCACGACGTCTAACATATTGAATCACCAATTGCCTGATAGGAGAAACAATAAATTATGTGAAACAAAATAACTACAGAAAAATTTCATAAGGAAGAAACAAAAGATTACTTCTTTCCGTATCTTAAAAGAATGGCCTATGTATCCTCATCTAGACCGATAGACAATACGCCTAATGCAAAATGAAGGTAAACGTACAAAAAGTCTCCAGTCAGGTCGTTTTGCTAGATCATTTTATCACCACATTCATACACCTTCTTAACAGTGTTAAGAAGTCGTACTGCTAGACCAACATTTTCTAGCAAATAACCAAAATGCGTCCCACCTTATGGTCCCAGTTTCCCAAGCCCTTTCTATGTGATTCACTTACTGCTAGAAAGATAATTATTTTCCTTTACCTATCTGCTTCATCTGTCCATGAGAACCTTTTTTGATGTGATGGCTTCATCTCCGAAGACGTGTGCTGACTGTAAGATAAATGACTCTCTCCATCTTCATCTGGTCCTGGATCTTGTACATTTATCAAATGATCACCTTCTTCATGTCCTGGAAAATGATGGTCATGGTCTTCCACAAATTTGTTTGTAGTATCAAGTAATGTAGCAACCCCCTGGCTAGCCAACTGTCCAGTTGCAGCACCAACTCTTGTCCGCTTTAATGATCTTTCGTCTAAAGATCTCTTTCTTTTTTGTGATGATGAACATTTATTCTTTAGTGGCTGACACTCCTTCCCATTGGCACCAAAAGCACCCTGAAATCTGCTAAGACGTTGCTGTCGCTTATCAGAATGAACGCGCAGCACCTGCAAGTGGCATTCAAAGAGTCAAAATGTATCAGTTCAACCACAAAGAAAGAAAGAACACACCAAAAACATGGGAGATAATATTCAGGTAATTGATATATATATATAAAGATAAGAAAATTTAAAATCAATCTAACCTGCTCTAAAGTCAGATTAAGATCCTTGGCAATCTTCTCACACTCTTTGTATGAGATCTTTTCATTTACGTTGTCCCTCACCATACACTTAAGGAGCTCAGCACGCTGATCAGCTGTCATAACCCGAACTGAGGCCCATGACCGGTAATGAAAAACCTGTATTGGATCAAAACTTACTATAGCAAAGAGAAGAGCACAAATGAAAATATAATTAACACATTTTATGCCCATCAACCTCAGATCTTAAGATCTAGATAATAGCTGCATATAACCAATCACATCTACATTAACAAAATCTTAAGCTTGTATGTTATAGGGAAAATTACAAAATTAAACAAAACAAACTATCCGGTGTAGTTACCCAAAATTCAGCAAGGTACTTTTTGAAAATTATGTGTGTAGAATCATATATATAGCCAACATATTTTGTTCCCTCGTAAAAGTTGACAGAGGATTTCATAACTTGAACTGAAGTCCTAGAATAGGATTTCAGAGATAAGCTCTGCATAATTGAGGAGATCTAGACAACCCTTTCTAGTATATTTCTAAACCATCTCATCGTACAATATAATGATTACTCTTGTTTACAACAAGGCCAAGTGCATACCTCGTGAACAGCAGATCCAGGAAATGCATGTCTGGCAGCTCTTGGATCAGCAGCAGCATAACAATACTCTAAAGTTTGCCAATACTCATTAACAGCTTCTTTGGTTGACAGGAAAAAGTCATGTCGGATTCGTGGGCGAAGATCAAGAAGCATAACATTGGATGTTGCAGCTATTGATGGTGGTTCCTCTATATAAGGTTTAAGTTCCATTGAATGTGTCAAATTGGCATGCAAGAACTTGATTCCATCATCTGAATGACCATTATTTACCAGCCGAATCAACTATGTCATACAATCAGTTCAGTTGTTAGGCACAATAACATTGATCTATAACACAAGATAATATAAAAATTAATCGAAAATGATTATTAAGTCAATTGCCATCCTAGTTTTCAAAGATGAGATATTTGATTTCTACTTAATCCGATAGTAGAACATGTTCCAATATTTGATTTTATGTAAAGGTTTCTTCTTGCACTTGCTATCAAATATAATGTAAAAGCCCTAATATATTGTATGAGTTACATTATTTGTCTGAAAAATCTACACTGGCGCTCAAAATTCAGTGCAGTTTCTATGCCAAAAATTAGTCATTTGGATGAAAAGAAAAAAATGACGCTACTTTCATCTTACAGTAAATAAACTGTCTAACAAAGAAAACCTGGGTGAAACAGTTTAAATGGAAAAAATGCAGCATACCATTTGAAATGATAACTACACTAGAATAACAATTTATACATGACCAAGTAATAATACCTTCAACCTGCGCAGAATGTCAATGATCAATGATAGTCTCCCAGTTGCCCTAGTATCCATCAGACCCCTATACTCTTTGATAGAAAGATCAGAAAGGCACAAACCCTTCTTGCACTTCTCAATCAGATCATCAAATTTCTGAGTAGATCCTGCAACTTGTAAAAAAAGTTCAATTGGAATGTTCTTAATGGCTGCTTCTAGGGAAAACAAATTGCAAGAGCTGTGAGGAAGTTTTAAGTCAGTCACATGTTTCCCAGATGATAAAGTATCATCCCAACCAGGTTGTTTACTGAGAAAACTCCATAAATAGCTATGAAGAAGCTTCGCACGAACCATTTTTGCCAGTACGAACCCATTAGCACGCATAGCTTCATATTTAACTGCTTTGTCATCTGAATATATACGGCCGTGAGTTCTCTGGACGCCATCCAATACAGGAACTAATTCATTATTTTTTATCTTAGATAAGCCCCGACCACGAATTTGCATTTCAAAAGATCTCAGTCTATCATGGATTTCACTGAGTAGATCAGGAGCCAAACTTTGAACAGATGGGTGCAGAACCACCCGAGTGGTGCGGGTACGACCACAGTTTGTGACAGCAGGGACACTAATGTCTAAGCATTTGCAGTGTCCTTGCCGCTGAAGATTTAATAATATTCGTTCAATAGTCTTCCTATCAATTGTTGGGCCCTTGTCCTCGAGATTCATGAGCCACCTGTGCAGCTCGACTCTCAAAATAAACTTTTCGTCCTGAAAATGAACAATGGAGCAATGGTTGAGTATTAAAAGTATTAAGCAGGAGAAAGAAGAAACAAGTCTTTTTCCTGGTGTATGTGTTCAGTGTGGGGGGGATTATGTCGAATACCTGTAAGCGTTCAAGTATCCACTTCTCCCTTCGTAAACTATTAGGAGTCAAAGACGGTGATGGATTTGTAAGTGCTTTCCGCAAAGCAGGATGTTTTGTTTCTGATGGAGAAACATTAGTTTCTATTTCTGAACGCACTAAAACTAGTTCTCCCCCTGAAGCCGTGTCACTTGGGTCATGAACCAACTCTTGCTCAGGACAAGGAAGAATATGGTTAGTTTTATCATCTCAGAAGGAGCCAGAAGGAATTTCAGTATTGGTTTCAATGTCTTTTTCTTCTCCAGGATTAGCTAAATCACCTTTAGAAGTTGAATGGTTATACTCAAGAAATGTTTGATCTGGTCCATGAGAAGCATCATCTGGATGGCTAATATCAACATGAGAAACTTCATTTTCGCTATTATTTTTTTTCAATTTACTGTGAAATGCATTAAATGAGTTAGAATTAGAATTTCCAGGTGCCCAAACTCGATATGCTAAAGTTCTTTTATGGTTCTCTGGCTGCAAAGGCATTCCAAATCTTGAAAACATGCTACGAAGCCGAGCATAGTTCTTCTTCTTATCAAGTCCAAGCCTGTCACACACCTGCTCAAGCAATTACAAATATGCAAAAAAATATTTAAAATTAGGAAGCAGTACTAAAAACCAGGCATTTGCAAAAATACGTCAGACAACTTAATGCAAGAAAAATTATCCAACTCAAACGATACTACTGATGACTTGCTTCCTGATTTATGTTCAAACTAAAAGTCCTCATTGTTTGAAATTAAGAAATGAGAGCAATTTCACATTTTCTCTATTTTGGTGCAACTTTTTAAGGAAATTTCTAGAGATGAATCTGTAATATAAGCATACAACCTAAGAAGCAAGAACAGCATTAAGCAATGACAAGAATTAGGAAACACACCTCCATAACAGTCAATCCGTTAGATCCTTCAGCATCCACCATATCATAAATTTGTTGCTCAATGGGAAGCTCTACGAGTTGCTCATTGTTGGGAAATCTCCTTCCAAATTTCACTTCTTCTTTCTCAAAATTATCTCCACATCCAAGGTTGTTTGGCTCGAATTTTTTTGAGGAGAACTTTTTCAACAATCGTAGACAACGCACAACCTACCAAATCAGAGATATCACAAATAACAAACTAAAGACAAAGATATTGTCCACAAGCAGAAAAAGAACTTTTCTTTTTTCTTTTTCTTTATTTCTTTATTTATATATTTATTTTTATAAAAAACAAGAGAAATTGGATTAAATATGATTCTAAGGAGAAATATGGACTAGCAGACCACAATAAAAAAAAGAATCTTAAGGAGGACATCCCCCCATAGAGAGACAGCCCAAAAGAAAGCACTAAGACACATTATATAAGATGAAAACAAAGTATGCTAGACACAAGACTCTGCATTTCAACTAGCAACATGTGTATAAGAATATGACAACACGAAGGCGATAACCAAAAACATGAGAAAACTATCTACCTTACAGACAAAAAGCTGATAATACAAGATAATTTTGCTCAATCATAAACCAAAGGACATCATACCATCAGCAAAGCAAAGTGTTAGGAACCCCAAAACTCAACCAAAATTCCCCAATACACAAAAGAGCAAACACAACAAATCAAGCACAAAATCTGAATATACTCTGTAATTTGTATTACTAATCTGCATTATTAGAACAGCAAGATACCAAGAACATTAGGAACAGAATTGAAAGAAAAGCAGTAAAATAACGCTAGCTATTTGAGGTGCTAGGTCCCTCCCTACTAATTCCTTTACTAAAATATTCTCTACCCTTTACAAGTCATATACCTAGATATATATACCCAATTAACACCCTACCTCATTGCTACCACCACGTGGCTATGTGCTAACAAACTTCCCACAAACCTTACTAACTAATTACCCCCCTGTTTTCCTCTCCTGTAAACATGCGTGATGGGTGTTGGTGGTGTCCTACCACAAAGGAAGTGTGAGATATCTTCTAACCTCTTCCAAATGTAGTAGATAAAGTGTTACTCTCTCATGTGATTTTCACTAGTATCCAATAGTGCTTCTTAAAAGAAAAAGGAAATTTTGGGATATTTTGGATAACCAAAAATCATTGCTGCTCTTTGCTTGTTTGCAGTTATTGGCAAAGGACAGATGACCCCTTATAGAAAAAAAAGAGTGGTAAACTTTGAAATCAAAAAATTAGTCCCCAAGAACTAGAAACATCATTGGAAAGGATAAATGAACTAATTTTAAAGGCTAAAAAGTAAATACTAACTACAATTAAAATTTGTACTCAAGGAAAGAAAAAATTGCAACATTAATGAAAGCAAAAACATTGATAATCAATTAGATTTATTGCTCACCTTCTCATTCACTTTTGCATCAAACTCCTTAACAATGCCAGCATCGGTCAACCGCCTACATATCTGAGAGCACATTCCTCATTAAATATGACAATAAAATAATGAATTAAGTTCATCAAAACTCCACACATGAACATGACAAACGAAAAAAAAAAAAAAAAAAAAAAAACTTCTACTTATGTATTTTCCTCCAAAAAGAAACAAAAGGAAAGAAAGAAAGAACCTTACAGTTCTCCATGCCTTGTGTTTCGAAGGTCCAAAATAACCTAGGCCTTGTTTAATATCTGAGACAACAAGAACCTTCAATAAAAGAAATATCAGCATAAAGACACCAAAGAGAATAAAAAACCTAAATATCTTTCATACATAACTAACCTTGCCATTAGCTTCTTCAAGCTTATCACAGATATCTTTCATTGCAGGTACAAAATCCTTTATGTGCACATCCTCTTTAACACTTTCTCCAGGGAAACCATCTTTACCCACAGCATTTTCATTTCCATTCCCAAAATTATCCACAATTGGTCCTTCCTTGCTAATCTCAAATCTTTGTTGAGAACCCAATTGTTTTGCATACCGATACAAGTACATTAAATTGGTGGTCACGCATGAACTGTTTTTTGGCTCCCCTTCACTGCCAGGTTCCCTTGTCCTCACAACTGCTGGTTGCCTCACAATCAAGCCATTGCATTCAAGGTTCCTCACTATATAAAACAAGTTATTCCCTTCAATGCCAAATTCCTTGGCGAGTTGATTTTGTGTTAGTCCATTTGATCTGCAATTAATTTTAGGCGCCATCACAATCTGCATTTGCTAGTTTTGCTATCAGTTTACAGTTCTAATTTCAGTACCTTGATCAAACTTAATTAGCTCACCAAACATATTTTCTCATTCCAGTATAACAAATCCTACTTTTATTAATACAAAAAAGCACAGAGAATATAAGAACCAAAAATTCAAGAACCACCAGTTTTGAACCCAATAATTCTATCAACTTTCTTCTCACATTAATAAAAAGGTAACCAAAATGTTCATCTCCTGCTAATAAACTCATAATCAAATGAAACCATTAAAAATATTCAATTCAACAAACAAAAACCGATCAGTCAAACAACTACTTTTCCTCATCCAGTATGCAAATTCTTGTTAATTTCAATATTCCCAGATCCTATCACATTATTAGGCCGGGAAAAATATATGTATTTGATAATCATTAAAATTCATTTTTACAAAATTCTATATCAAATTAACAACAGCATATCGTTATCTAATACCATACAAAAATATTCCATAAATCAGATTTTCTAACATTCAACATCAAATTAACGGCAGAAACATAAATTGTAATTCAATTTTTCCGTACTAACAGGTAACTAGTAAACGGTAACATATTCTAATAATTTTAAATAAAATACAAATTCTAATTCATAACACAAGGGACCTAACCTGGCAACAGCTAGACGTTCAAGAGTGCGACGTTGAGGAGCGGAGAGGTTAGAATTAGCAGCCGACGTGTCATACAGTCCAACGAAATTGTCTCTAAGCTGCAAACTGGCAACGATCTTCACGCCTAGCTTCTCGGCGTCCTCGAGGAGCTGAATCGCGGCGTCATTCGGATCAAACGCGTCGTTTTGAGAGGAGAGGAACTGGAGTGAAGGGATTTTCAAGAGGTTGGAGTAAATGGAAGCTTTGAAAGAGGGAGTGAGAGAATTGTCATTGAGATTGCCGAGTTCGGTCCACAGCGAGGCCAACGAGAGGCCGGTTTGGCCTTGCACACAGATGGCTTCGAGAGCGGAGGAGATTATGGCGTCCATTGGAGAGCATTGGGGGACGAAACGGCGGCGTTTGCAAGCTGTCGACGTTCAATTTTGAACTGTTTGATTTTTTTCAGTAAAGCATTAATAATGGCGCATTATGCCTTGGACAATTTGTGCAATCACTCGAAGGAGATGCCTTTGTATGATATAGCAAGCTGCCTCCTGGGTGAATCTCTGATTGGGATAGTCTTGTGGCTCGGTTTCACAAACACTTCTACAGTACCCACAGGAGTGTAGGCGTGACAGAATTGACGGAAGCCAAGCAGCGTGAACACGAGTCTGTTGATAGCTTTTTGCTACATGGATAAATCTGGAACCTTAAATAATTCAGAATTGGAAGGAAGGGTTTAAATATGATTCGTAGAAGAACAGGTGGAAGTCTCGGAAAACATTGGTTTGGTTTTGGTCTGGTGTTCATGAGCCTATTTATGAATAAAAGCGGCCCATAATGGAATATTAGAGCCCGTTTGATAGAGGATTTTAATTAAGTTTTTTTTTTTTTTTAATTTTTTAAATAACGAATACAAAAGAAACAGTTAAAATATTTCCGAAAACAGTTGTTTAATTCAATATTTTTACCCATATTTCCAATCTTATTCCCCAAATATTGTTTGACACATTATTCCAGAAATATTAATGCATTTTTTATTACTTTTAGACCTTTTAATTTTATTAATTTCACTAAATACCCCTAGAAAAAAGTTTAAAAATTTGCAAAAACACCCCCACCCATCATACTTGCCAAATTCTGGCAACCACCATCGGTGGTAGCCGAAATCTGTCCCTATGGCTTACACCACGACCGGAATAGGCCGGTTATTCACCGATCTGGCCTTTTCCAGCCAGATCCACAGTGGATCTGGCCGGAAAAGGCCAGATCTGGCCGTCAGCGACAGCCAAAGAAGCCATCGTTGACCAAAAACGATGGCCATATCTTTGGCCATCGCTGACGGCCAAAGATGGACCTTTGCGGCCATCGACGGCCAAACGGCCAGATCCGTGGTGGATCTGGCTGGAAAAGGCCATATCGACGCGTTACGATACAGATTCGACTGGTTTGTGTCGTAACGCAGTTTTCCAGCCAGACTCCGACAGTGGTGACCGGAATCTGGCACTGCAGGTGGTGGGAGTATTTTTGTCATTTTATATATTAGGATGTTTAATTAAATTAGTAAACCTAAGGGTTTTTTTATAAATTTTTAAATTTTACCTTGTAATACTCCCCTATTCGACTATCCAATATAATTCCCAAAATCCTATCTAAAATAATGAACCAAAGGCTTTATGTACAATCCTAGAAATAAGTGTAGGATACTAGGATCATAAAAGTTAAAACAATTAAAGGTATTTTTAATAGCTTTCTATAATTTTTAATTTGAAAACGGTTTTTTAAATATCATATCTAACCTACATTCAAATATTAAAAATAGTAAGATACGACTAAAAAAATTGTATAGCATTTTAGTTTATAAAAATTACTTTGGATTATAAATCAAAAGGACCCTAAATGTTTCTACTTTTTATAAGGTTAACATAATTAAAAAAAAAAAAAAAATAGAGAGATATAAGAACAAATAAACCTTCAATTTGTGGGAATTTAGAAAAATTAAGTCCTCGTCTTAATTTTTTCATCCTTGATTATCCTTAAACCTTTAAATATCTCATGTCATGTCATGTATATATCTTTATCGCATAGCCATATTGATAACTAATGAAAGAAAAATTAGGGAATCATTTGTCACATCCCATATCATTAGCAAATAATTTTGAGATTCAATTTATAAAACTTGAGTAGACGTGTTTTAGAAAAAAAAATTGACCCTTTCTTGAAGCTTAAAAGCAAATTCATGTAGATCTAAACTGAAAATGAACAATATTTACTACATACAATGTCTTGTAACAAAATGCGAAATCTATGGTTAGACCTAGGGTGTGACATTTTGGCGGTCACGATTTCTAAAGTTTGGTAGGCACATACTCATTTCAAGCTAACCGGCAGCTACTCCTTAAAAAACCAGGAATCCACAAGGAAGGATAAGACATAAAATAAAATAAGGACCTAAACTAAAGTTGTTCGTTGGATGAGACCGGGAATTGAAAATTGTTTATCAAAAAGCGAGAGGAATTGACTAAACTGCTGTCAACCAGCTCTGAAGGTGATGAGTGGTTAAAAGTTATATATATTTCGTGATTTTTATGGATAGATTATAGGGAATTCATGACTTTAACGGATTATTTTTACCAATGTTTTAAAACCCTGCCTGGCTGGTTTAACCAGTTCAACTGGGACCCGGAAGCTTCAATGGGTCAGGTTTATTTTTTTCATATTCACCCAAAACCCTAGGATTTGGGAGGATGATCAGCGAACAATTGACGGTCAGGATGTTGAGACTTTTGAAGAGAAAGTGATGGTGAATGCAATGGTGGTGACAGAGTTTATTTATGGCAAGTAAATCGACCAGAAATCGAACAAAACTGGTAACAGCAACAACTAGCTTTTGCCGGCAATTGGCAAGGCTAACGAGGGTGGGGTGAGGTGGGTTTTGGTCGGGAGGAAGAGGGGAGTAATTTCTGGGTGATGGGGAGGGTTGTCGACACTAGCGTCGATGAGATCTAACTTGGAATGCCGATGCCGGTGTTGGTGAGATCTGGCCGAAATTGAACCTATTTCGGCCAGATCTTAGGTATATTTTAAAGGGAATTGGCTCAAGGGACGATTGAGGTTGCATCTGTGGTGTCGTCGGCACCAAATAGTCGCCAACCAATTTGTATTCGGGGTCTGTATTTGCTAATTTTAGAAGTTTTTGTCAATGGTCAAACCGGTTAAATCGATCAACCTGGGACCCAACAACTTTGTCAGGTTTCACCCTGGGTTGGGTTTTAAAACATTGAATTTTACACAAGTTTATTTATATATTTCTATTGTCAAGAATCACAAGTACCTATATGAGTTTTAGGTTTTTAGGTGGAAAAACGGATTTTCAAGAGGTTGGAATAAATCGAAGCTTTGAAAGAGGGAGTGAGAGAATTGTCATTGAGATTGCCGGGTTCATCCACAACGAGGCTAACGGGAGGCCAGTTTGGCATTGCACACATATGGCTTCGAGAGTGGAGGAGATTATGGTGTCCATTGGAGAGCATCGGGGGACGAAATGGCAACGTTTGCAAGCTATCGAAGTTTAGTTTTGAAATTTAATGGATTATTTTTATAAGAGTTTCTTTATATATTTCTATTATTAAGAATCACGGGTATGTGTATGAGTTTCAAAGTTTTTACGCGGAAAAATGGATTTTCAAGAGGTTGGAATAAATCATGCTTTGAAAAAGAGGGTGAGAGAATTGTCATTGAGATTGCCGAGTTTGGTTCACAACGAGGCCAATGAGAGGCCGGTTTGGCCTTGCACACAGATGGCTTTGAGAGGAAAGCTTAAAAAGCTCTTGGTGGGGGTTTCATTTTATTTGCCAAAAGAAGACAATGAACTCAAATGACACCGTTTTATGTTCCTCTTCCAACTAAAAGCACACCGTCTTACCTTGGACTAGTAACCATGGACCTACCCAATCACAAAAGTATTTCACGGTCAAGACTCTGCCACATCATTATATCCACTTTATCTATTGTAGAATCAAAAGCATCAAATCACAACAAAGCCCTCTTTATGTTCAAATTAGAAAGGTATAATAGTAATTAAACATCCAATATACAATCTTCTCTTCAAAGTCTTCTTCTTCATTGTTTTCACATATTTTTTTTTTCTTCCTTCTGTGATGAGAAAAGCTAAAAAAGCTATAAATTAAAATCCACTCCAAACACACCCTAGGGTTTCTTTATAGAACACAAAACCCTAAGCACATAAAAAAACGTAATACACATTGTAAAAGATCTCTCAATTTCATCTGATCACAAATTTAAGTAACCCAGGATCTAGCCGGAAAAGGCACAATCAGTGCACTACCGACCAGATCCAGCCGATAGTACGCAATTACGGCAGATTCTGGCCACCTTCCGATGGTGGTGGCCGGAATCTGGCAAATGTAGATGAATGAGGGTGTTTTTGTTAATTTATAAACTT
The DNA here is from genome assembly GCF_008641045.1 of Pistacia vera. NCBI lineage: Eukaryota > Viridiplantae > Streptophyta > Magnoliopsida > Sapindales > Anacardiaceae > Pistacia > Pistacia vera. Next base: position 44,351 of record NW_022196799.1, read on the forward strand.
TATTATTGGGGGTGTTGATCAAATTAACAAACCTAGGGGTTAAAAATGATCTAAATATTTTCAGAAAATGCTATTAAAAAATTTACAAAAAACTTCTCAGATACTAGTCAACTTAACTTTTTCTAAAAGATTATTCTAAAATCTATCAAAATAGTGAACCAAACAGACCCATAGGATTTTAATTAAATTTTGAACCCAATAATTCTATTAACTTTCTTCTCACTTTAATAAATAAGTATCCAACATGTTCATCTCCTGATAATAGACTCATAATCAAATGAAACCATTAAAAATATTCAATTGAACAATAAAAAACCGATCAGTCAACCAACTACTTTCCCTCATCCAGTATGCAAATTCTTGTTAATTTCAATATTCCCAGATCCTATCGCATTATTAGGCCGGGAAAAATATCTAACTCTAACATGCAATTTATTTATTTAGACTTGTAATTCCAATCATAACAAATAGTCTTGTGTTAAGGATACTAGGTTAATCCCGAATGCCTTACGGTAATATCTTGGTTTAGAAAGTGTGAACCCTACAGAATGAATTGAGATATGATAGTTAGATGGTAAACATAAAACTGGATAATTATGGTGAAATTGGAACCCTAGGTTTTGGTTAATTGGTTTTTAACTCATTTGAATATTGGTTTTCTTCTAGTTGATAGTTTTAGTCATTTTACTTTAATTTGGAATTTCATCAATCTTTTCACTTAATTTTAGTTTGTTATTTAAATTAAGGCGTCGTTAATAGGATTATTGGCTAGCTTACAAATCTCAATGGGATCGACATTTGCTTTTGCACATTAGACTGCGATAACGATTCGTGCACTTGCTAGGTAGTAAATTTGTTCATCAAAAGGTTGCGAAGCCTTTGGACTGCCCCTGATCCAAAGATATAGATAACTCTATCCTAGCTACAGGGGAAAGGGAAAGAAAAACAAAGATAACCATCAAACTATAGAACCTCACCTCAAAAGGGTGTGACATTCTTCTCCAACATAATTAGGCTATTATGTCCATCACAAATTCAATGATTTTATACAAGAAATGTGTACATTATAATTTGTATCATAATTTTCATATCACTGTTTATATAACATCAAATGATCAAAATAACATTATCATATAAACAACGTATAACATCAAATGATCAAAATAACATTATCATATAAACAACGATAGTCTCATATCCATGTCACATCAGTATTTATGCATGAAATCAATTATACACTTAGATACATAATATTATCATATAAACAACAATAATCCATTCGTCAAATAGCCCAGTGGTTATGGTGAATTGGGGGTAGGGTGGATAGGCACATGGTCTCAAGTTTGATTCTCAATTTAAACATCCATGATTTAAATGAGGGTTGTTTTATATGTGCCAAATTTTTTTTTTTTTGGTAATTGGTGTGTCCGAGCTAACTTACGCGCATTTTAACTAATCCTTGGGGTTTATTGAATATCCTACAAGTCCAAAGAACTAGGTAAGCCAAAATGTTATTGTGGTAGGTGACCCCAAAGTTTGAATCTAAAAACTCAAGAAATGAAGCAAACTTCATTGACCATCAGGCCAACCCCTTGGGGTTTATATGTGCTTACTTGTTAAGCATAAACACAGACAGTCATGCCTAATGTCAACAAAGTAATGGTCTTTTATTCTTGCTTGAAGAATTAATTAGCCTTTATATCAATGATTTAAGTGGGGGTTGTTTTATATGTGCTTACTTGTTAAGCATAAACACAAAGGGTCATGCCTAACATGTCTAAAGTAGTGGTCTTTTATTCTTGCTTGAAGAATTAATTAGCCTTTCTAACAATGCCAATAATGGTGATTTGTGAGGACTATATTCCCTTTGGGTTATCCCATTTGAACAAGATTTAGAAATATTAAATAAGTGATTCCCTCTGAAAATGACCCTTTTGTCCTTTTATTTACACCAAGGCCCAATGAGCCTTGTAGTTGCCAAACACAAAAACAAAAACAAATGTTTTCTTTTTTTCTTTTTAGTTAAATTCATTTAATTGAGATAAAATAAGAAAATGGAAGCTTTATAATAATTATTTTTAAGATAAAGTCGTTGTTGTTGTGATTTGCACTAACGAGAAATACGTATGATTCGTGATGAAATCTACGTAGGAGTTTATATAGAACCTGTAATTGCAATACTGGATTAATGGATGAGTAAGAAACCCAATTATAGTACAAGAAAAAGATTTTTTAAGTAGTTTGGATGTTAAATCCTATATTCACTGCTCTTGTATTGTTTTTTGTGTTTTTTCTATGCACAAATACGATTTACAAAGTATGAATAAAAATCCGATCTCTAATTTGAGTTGAAAATAAGCTTATATAAAATAATAATAACAAACTTATAAATAAAGTTAATCTAAAAAGAATAACACGTGTCGTGAATCCATGTTTTAGTGATTTACCGCACAACAAACGTTTTTTAAATTATAAGAATAATATATTTTAGTTCTTAATTATTTGAGTCGTATTATATAATAAATCCCTATTATTTACATTTCAAGAAACTCTCTCACTTTATCAACTAAAATAACTGACTAAAGAAAGAAAAATTTACTTTTTTGTCCTTCATACTTCATTTTATTTCTTTCTCCTCCCTTATAGTGATAGACTTATAGTTTATATCATATTATCATATATGATATATCTTCCCCTGTCTCTTTCTCTCTGCCTTTTGTTCTTTGTTTCTTCCTTCCCCTACCAAACAAACATAGTTGAATAGAGATAATAAAAACAACAAAAACAAACATCCTTCTACCATGTTTGTCTCTCAAATCTTAAAGCTTTATTTCTTTTCTCTTTCTTTCTGTTCATGATTTCAAGGCCTCCTTTTGAATCTCAAAGCTTTTACAAGATTCCATTTAAATCCCAATTCTTTATTTTTCTTCTCCAACATGTGCTTCCATTTCAAGGTATGTGATGAAAGAGTCTCAAACCTTGGTGGGTTTGTTTTAGTTTTGGGTTAGATTGGGTTTGTGTGGTTTGGATTCATAATCTTTGTATGCTTTTGGGAACAACTTGCTTTTGCTTTGAGAGATGTTTTTGATCTCTTTCATTGGTATAGCGTTTTAGCTAATTGTTTTGGAATGGAAACAGAGACACATTGTTTTTGCATCACAAAAGTACTTTTTTTTCCCCCTTTAATTCTCAAATGAAAAAGAAAGAAAAAAAAAAGATGTTCTTTTTATGAGAAAGATGCAGGCTTTGATGACACAAACAATCCCATGTTTGTTTCTTTGGTTTCATTTGTTTTCTCGTATGAACCTCAGTAGTTCTTTGTTTGGTTTCTGAGAAAAGAAAGGAAAAGCAAAGAAAGTAATATTTACCTCAACTAAGTCAAATTCTTGGATTACCTCTATTGGGTAGAGGGTCAATTGTGAAACCTTTTTTTTCTTTATGCGATTCTTTTTCCTGTATTTAGTCAGAAACCAAACCCATGATAAATGATTCTTTGTTTTTTCAATTTTGTATTTTTTGAATTTGCTAATGTTGTACTGGTGTGTTTTAATAAGATAAATTTATGATTTCATCTTATGTGGCTTGACTTATACTATCTTTGGTGCAGGAATAGGACCTGGTTTTTGATTGAAAAGAAGTGGGATTGAAATGGAAGGGGATGTATTTTCAGGCATAGGTAATGGAACACAAGTAGATGGTAAGGTCTTACAAACATTCCAAAAGAGTTTTGGGCAAGTTCAAGACATTTTAGACCAAAACAGGGCGCTAATCAATGAGATTAACCAAAACCATGAGTCAAAGGTCCCCGATAACTTGACACGAAATGTCGGGTTGATCAGAGAGCTTAATAACAACATTAGAAGGGTGGTCAATCTCTATGCTGATCTCTCTACCTCCTTCTCCCAGTCAGTGGAGGCCTCATCAGAAGGAGAATCAGGTGGCACATTAAAATCCGATGGAAAAGCCAGTCAGAAGAGGATTAGATCTGGGTAGTTTATTGAGCCAGGCATTCCTGTAAGTTTTATGTTCTTTCCTGGTGGAATAAGGAGGGTATTTTGATAAAAAGAAGGAACAAATTTGATGAGATTCTGTTATTCCTATGAATGAATTATATGTATAATGATATTTCAAGCTTCAATATAATTAATTCTCACTGTTCCAATCGAAATAGCATTTTCAAAAATTTACCAGTGTAATCTTGTATAACAGTATTATCAACTCATTGAAATCAAGCATGCTTCTCTGTATTGATCCTTTTTCTTTTTGCATAAATTCTCAGGTTATAAGTTTCTGCTTGATGCTATGTTTCTTTCTTCATGTACTTGGTTCATTGATGGATGACATGTTACTTGTTAGGTTTATGTCATTTGTACTTTGTCTAATCTTTAATTATTGATCAATAGACTTTAGCTTGGTTTCTGAACTGTCATCAGAAAAAAGAGTAGGGATTATTTAAATTTTTGTTATCTTTTAGGTTGTTAGAGAGGCTCTAGTCTAATATGCTTATCATTATTAATCATCTTTTATAGCCTCATCTCAATTTTGTATGATATCTCTTGATCTGCTTTTGATGGGAACTTTCAACAACCCACTTTATTCCTTTCCCATGTTTGTCAAAAGAGATTCCTTATGATGTCTGTACCCTAGTTTAGATTTTATTGAGGACTTGGTATATACTGTTCTTTTAACCCTGAGATTTCAAGTTATTTCTCTCTAGAACCTCCTTTCTTTCCCTCCATTTACTCACATATGCACAAACAAACAATTTGATTTAACAATTACTTTTGTTGGTGGACCCAAATGACTTAGTTTCATCTCTTCTGTGTATTTTCTTTGAGCCGTTTATTACTTTTCTAGATTTAGGTGGAGGACCCATGTGAATGATTGCTGTTGATAGCTGGATTTTGGTTTTGTATTTTGAACATTGTAATATGTATCACTTCAATTATTGCTGCAGACTAGATCTTAACTTATGCTTCAGTTTACTGCACCTTGAATCTGCTCAGCTTTGCAATGGTTAGATTTATTGAGTCAGTTTTACTCATGTGATTAATCTTTTATTTTTATTTTTTGACTAATCGAATGCCCAAACAATTAGTCCTTGGTGGATGGATATACTGGAGTAAATACAGCATCTTCTTTGTTTAAAGTGATAATGAAGTCAAGAAGATATGATTTGTCAGGCTGTTTACAACAAGCCAGGACAAATAAGAGTTTGGGAACATGGGGACAGAGAGAGAATCTACTTCTTTATTTACTCCTTGTTCTTTCTGCGTATGGATTTGCATAGAAATAAAGTCTTCCTTGTTTTTTTAATGTTAATAATGGATTGCAGATGCTGGAACTATGTTGCTTTTGAACTAACATATTAAATTAACTCCATCTATCCTTAGGCATAACTAGTCCTTGTTGACATTATGATCATTATTGCAATGATAATTTATTAATACCTGCATATGTTAGATCTTGTAAACACTTCTAATACCGTGTGTTCTGGCGTGAATCACGTTTAAGGTGAGATATGCGTTTGATTTTAGAGCATCATTTTTAGTATTCTGGTTCCTTTTCATTCTGCAGATTTTGAGTCTGCATTATACAATTAATCATGTTTAGAGTACAAGATCCTGTAAAGACTTCATTATCGATAGATCCGATGCATCGTTATGATAAATCCATGTGATTCAAAAGTACTTAGAAAAAAGAAAGTGTACTTGTGATCTTGTTAATGGAGCATCCAATTTTCTGCCTAGAGTTATGATAAGAATATTTGAAAAGATTAAATATATTTTCCTTGTGGAAAATGAGATGGGGAATCTCAAGACTTTTGATAAGGATGGGAAGGAAGATTTTGGTTTAAAAAATCCTATGCATATACAGCATGCTATCCACATGAAGTGGAGGAATCAGACATTAAAGCATGTAACTGTGTCTTTACTCCGTTGTCTCCTTTTCTTTCTCTGTTCCTTCAATTTTTATATCAAATGAGAGTTTGATTTTGATTCACTTCCTTATTATGCTAAGGGAGAGAGACACAGAAAGAGATTGCTCCTAGGCAAAAGCCAAATGGTCCCTCATCTGAACACAAGACTCCACAACTTTAGAATCAAAACTCAATTTTTCTTCTTTTTCACCTGAACTTCTTTGTATCACAGTCGATAATTTCTCGAATTAGAGAAAGTTTAATAGCTCTTATTCGATAGCGATTTTCGCAAATATACTAATTAAGTGACAAAATTACAGATACTTATTTAACTCCAAAAGTGACATAACAAGAAGACTTGAAATTCACATGGTCCATGGAGAAAGTGACAAACCATTTCATTGTAGCAACATGTAGGCAGATTGTGGTTCAAACAAACAAATAAGCACTCCCTTTCTTCCTCTTGTCGACCAATTTATGGGAAATATCAACACTGAAAAAATCAAAATAAATGGATGGCAACTGGCAAGATTCTGTGCATTGTTTAAGCATAATAGTGGAAGTTATTGTTGTGCTTTTTCCATCAATCTAGTCAAACACTCTTTCCAATCTGAAACCTTTTCCTCTCCATTAACCACCTACTAGCACACACAGCAAAAGAGAACAAAAAACAATAAAGAAAATGGTGGGTTAAGATACATAAACAAGGTATTGTTTAGGATATTACATTGTAAATATAATCAGTTGATTGTCTCTTTTAGATTATATCTTTGAAATAGGCCACTTCTCATATTTTTTTTCTTGATGTTCTTTGCAATAACTCCATTTTCATATTGTTCCTAGGCTGAATTGACAATAAAGTAAGAATGACTTCATTAGATACAAATTTGTCATATTTTACATTACCTGTGAATGAGAGTTTAAACTAGTTTATAAGACTTAGGTCCTCAACTAAGAAGATGTGTTTCGGGGGAAGAACAGCTGTGTGAAACCCAAAAAATTTATGTGGGCTAAACTCAAAACAAGACAATATTTATTTGGTTTGGTCTAGACTATCACATAAAATAGACGGAACTAAGAGTTGGTTCAATCAAACTATAACTCTAAAAAGGGTTTTTTTTTTTTTTTTTCCTCAAAATTATACTTATAATTTAGTTTTACTTTTTGTTGAACATCCTCTTAAATGAACCTTCTTATCATACTTAACATTTAAGAAAATGTGGTTGATTTTGAGCTTTACATACAACTCTGTTTACATGAATGCATGGTTATAAGTATCTGTCACTAACCTCAAATGTTAGTCCTGCTTGTGGGATTGCGTTAAGTGCTTCCACACAAATAAGGGCAGCATCCTCCTTGCTAAGGGTTCCCGCTGCGGCACAACCCTGTTTTGAAGAGCAGAGGGGGGTTAAATCTTATCTGAATTGTTAGTATGCATAACCAAAAAAGATAAACACTTCTCAGTTTATTTGTTCAATATAAAAAAAATGAAACTGTTCCAGCTTATTATGCTTACAAAGCGTACATGTATATTGTATAGTGTACCTCTTCAAATCTGAAACCTTGCTTTCCACCTGGAGTATTTTCCAACATTCCAACCCTTATGATAGTGTAAGAAATTCCTGAGGCCTTAAGCGTAGACTCATCTTGCTCAGCTAATTTTCTAGCATTTCCTTTCATGAGAGCTTGAATGCCACTGCTACCTCTATAAGCAGATAACTGCAGCCTTATTAAACCACAATAATGTACAAACTTTACTAGATTGACAAGGCTTTTATTTATATTCACTCACACGCACATACTCATCTGTGTTGTTTTTGTGTGTGAGAGCGAGGGAAAGAGAGAATATATACCTGAGATAAGAGAATTACATGCTTTACTCCTGTCAGGCTCTCAACTTTTGATAGGAAGCCTTCCTGTGAAAGAAGGAAACAGAGGATTCTAGTACAAGTTAATGGCAAAGTAAGTAATTGAGGGTTGATAAAAGATATCTTGAACGTTACTCAGTAACGAATAGGGACTTAAGATTGACACGAACAACACTTACACTTGGACATATGATTGCCCGCACGCCTCGAAGAGCTTTCTTGAGGAAGGTTTTGTTACTTGTGTCTCCAACCATTGACTGAGAACAGGCAATGATATTATTAGTCATTTGAATGTAAATGTAGAAAATTAAGTAAGAAACTTTAAGCAACAACTTTTACCACCCACCTCAACATAAGTTCCAAAGGATTCCATGGCACTTCGCTTATTCTTCACCAATGCTTTTATTGGAGTTCGTTTCACAATCAAAGACAATATCACCATCTGCATATAAGGTACAGAACACATCCAAGGTTCATAATTCTGAATTCAAAATCATGTTAAGACAATCAAAAGTAAGATCCAACATCAAAGAGACAAAGACCCTTGAAATGGCATAGTGAAATTAGATGAATCGAGGCTAGTTGTCAAATGGATGTGTATTAAAATCGTAAATCTTAAGATTAAATGGATAATGTCATTACTATTCGAGTAGGATTAAAGTAGTTTAATCAATGTTATTTCACTATAAGTATCTTAGTCGTGAACTTCCTTCCAAATTTTAAGCTATGAATCACGAATTTTCAAGTCATGAACCTCTAATATACACCAATTTATATCTAAGCGAAGTTTGTACATGAATATCAATGGCGCAAAACACACACATACCTGACCAATCTCACTATCTCCATCTGTTACCAAAACAGCATTCCTTTCTTCATCTGTTTTTTACAGTAAAATTCCAAGTTTAAACAATCTTCAAGACATTCATATACACTATATATAAACTCTAAACATAAACATCCATGGCCTCTAGGTCACCTGGATAGTCATCTTCCAATTTATCTTCCGATCCATCTTTTGGGAGTAGATCAGGTGCCCCATACCATTTCCTCAACTTTGGACCCCCTACAAACCCAACACAAACACACACATAACATATAACATAGAAACAAAAAGTTTCCATTTTTTACACAAACCACACTCAAAATTTTCAAACTTTCCAATACTCTGTACTGTACCTTCAATGTAGTCTAAAATTTGATCAACAAAGCTGATCTTTTTCTTGGCGGAGCATCGATAAAGAGGCCTTTTTTCGATGTTTAACACGAAAGGTGGACCGGGGTTACATGGATTTCTGGGAGAAGGAGAAGAAATGAGTGAAGTTTTGAAGAAGGGAGTCGAAAAAAAAGCAGTACCCGCCATTGATAATAGCTTTTCAGCTTCACTACCCGTCTGCTAGTATTGCATTGTATCAGCCAACCGTTGGTTTTCATTCCCGCTAAAGTGGATAATTCTACCGATAAACAAACATGTGCAATTCCTTATACACCCCTATGTTGTGTAGGATGATGAAAGCTGATGGGTTGGTTGCAATGTGCACGGTTGCAGCGTATATTTTCTCCTGGTTTAACGATCCACAATCCAGCTCATTGATGATGATGATGATGATGATGATGAGATCTTGGTGGGTCACCATCAAACATTAGCCTTATCTTTTCTGGACTAGTTTGATTTATTTTACAGTTGTCATTTTGACTTTTACCTTTGTAAGAAATTTTCAGAATCTCTCACCCCACCTCCATTTCTTCTCAATTCTTCTGCTTTTTTCTCAGCAGATCGTTTCTCCGTTGCCAAGATGGCTGCTCCTGCTCCGGCTTTGAAATCAAGGTGAGAAAATTTAGTAAGTAATAAAAAGTCAAAAATTTTGGATAGAAATCAGCGACTCCACTGGGGATCGAACCCAGAGTCTCTGGTTCCGTAGACCAGCGCCTTATCCATTGGGCCATGGAATCTGTTTGGTGAAAAAATTTACCCTTTCGATGATCATTTTCTAAGATGCCCACTTGGAAATTACTGCTTGTTTGTCGGTCATGCTTGTTCTTGTAATTGTGTTCTTTATAGAATTTTTATGGGGATTTGTGAGTTTATTAATTTCTTAATGATATATTATTGTTTATTGTTAATGGGAAATGTGAAAATATGCTTAATCCTCAAAAAGGAGAAAGCTTTTCTGGTTTTAATTCACTGTAGAATGCTACTTTTTTTCTGTTTATTTGTGCAAAGAATCAATCTATTGGTATAATAAAAGAAACCTCTTTATTAATTGATCCATGAATCAACACAATTTAGCCTGAAAATTGCTAAATGGCTTTTGGATTTTTAGAAAATTTTATCTAAGACACAAAATGCTGTGTCTTTGATAGCTGCTTGTATGAATTTTCATTTGGTTGGGAGATTTTGTATTGGGGTTTGGCTTGTTGAATCTTTGTTGCTTAACAGAAAAACATTTTATTGTTGTTAGCATTGATTTACTCCTCCCTTACCCAGAAATGGTGGGCTAAGAGATCCATAACAATGCTTAAATTGAGTTGGAGTTTGTTAGTCTTTTTGAACTTCTTATAGTTCTTGGAGTTCGGGAACTCCTACATTAGTATTTTGTGTTCTTTATTGAAGTTGGATTGGATTGAATATTTTAAGTGAAACATGTTTCTTTTGAAAAGCATTACTTGGGTTAGGCTTTTGCTGACCATTGATTCTGTATTAAGAGGATGCTTAACAATGCATATTTGAATTTTCACCCAGTGCCTTTTACTCTACAACCATGTTATATTTATATTTGCAGAAACTTGCTGCTTAATATCAAAGGTGTGGATACTTTCTGTTTTTGCTCGCAATCTGGTTTCTTTCCTTTTTTATAAGTCTATTTTAGTATTTTTTTTGAAGTGGTAGCTGTTGAAATTTGAAACCATATAGTAAGGACTTTATTCTTTTAATTTGATTTCTCTCATATAGTTGCTGGTGCATTGTTATATCTTTTTAATCAATTGACATCTTCATGAGCTTGTGGTATGACCTTTTTCTTTTGTTGTGAGATTAAGGCTTGACTTGTGGAATCTTTGTATGATATGTTTTACACTGCTTGGAAGATCAAAATTTGTTGTTAGCATTGATTTATTCTTCCGTTTCCCAATAATGATGCGTTAAGCGGATCTACAACAATGCTTAAACTGAATTTGGAGTTTGTTAGTCTCTCTGAACTCGTTATAGTTCTCGGAGTTCTGGAACTCCTACATTCGTTCTATCCTATTCAGAACATATTGTAATTTCATGAGTTGCGTGATTCCTTTATCTTTAAAAACTTATTTCTATCTATGTTCTGTGCTGAACTTTGTGCCAAACAATGTTGTTCTTATATATCTATTATGCCATACTATGTGTAGGGTTCTTCTTTGTGGAAAGCTCAATTCTCCTCACGCCGAGTCTGTTGTGCTTAACTTAAACTCATGACATCCTCAGGTGATTCTGATAATGAATTTGATTTCTCTTTTCAGTTGCTTCGGCCCACAATGTTACAGCTTTTTAACCAATTTATTAGTTTGTGATCTGACCTTTTCTTTTGTTGTGAGATCATGCATTCGATTTGTGGAATCTCTGTATGATTTTTACAGTAGCATTGATTTAATCTTCCGTTTCCCAATAATGATGGCTTAAGCGGATCTGCAACAATGCTTAAATGAAAATATGGCGTTTGTTAGTCTCTTTGAACTTGTTCTAGTTCTTGGAGTTCGGGAACTCCTACATTCCTACTCAGAAGATACCGCAATGGTTTCTTCATGAGCTGCTTCTTTTCTATCTATATTCTATGGTACTTAGACAATCTGAACGATCGTTCTAATAAGCCATTCTATGTGCAGGCTATTCTTCGCGTAAAGCTCAATTCTCAGCATGCCGAGGCCATTGTGTTTAACAAGGATACATGACATCCTCCGGTCAGCCTGTAGACGAAGAGTTGATATTATTCACAATACCGTGAATGAGCCATAGGTGCTCCTTGGACAGATCAGCTTACTCACTCTTCACTGTTGTTCAATAGTATGGTGAGGGCCGTCCATTACAACAACATGATAAAACTTAAATCTTAAGCTCTAAACACTAAACCCTTTTCCTGCAGAATTAGTCGTCGTTCGACATAAAAGTTTTATTTTCTGTTGTCAGTTTTCTCTTAGTCGACATCACATTTGAGGGATGCTAAGGGTATGTATCTCCGGCGGCATTACCTCTATTTGATCGGAGTCATCATCTTCAACAATTCTTATGGAGGTTGCAGAAAGCTTAAGTAGCAGGGATTTAAGAAAAACATGTATAGATGTATTTGTGTCTATCACGTTGATTCAATGTAAACAAAGGACATATATTTTTTACTCTCAAATCTTAATGTGAGCGAGATTTGTATCATAGTTCTTGTTTATTGATATTATTAATTGAAAGTACTATTACTTTCTCGGAAAAAAAAAATAAAAAATTATGAGATATAACCACTCTTGGTTGGTCGGACGGCATGGACTCTTTAGTGTGTTACTTAAGAGGTTTTAAGTTTGATTTCTCTTGATTGTTAATAGGGATAACTTTTGGAGGGTTTATCTGATCGTTAATTTTAGGGTTTTGGATATTAATCGAAGTGCATATAAGCTGATCCTAGCATCTTTAGTCACAAAAAAAAAAATAATAATAATAAAAAATAAATTATAAGATATATAATATAGTGGCTACAGGAGGATTTACTTGGTTATTAATTTTAGGATTCTGAGAGATTAGTAGAGATACGTACAGGTTAGCTGATACCTTCTCGCTCACCAAGACAAAAAAAAATTAAAAGATATATAATATAGTTAAATTATTTATTTAATGAGATCCATTATTTCCAATAATTTGTAAGATTAAGAACTTGGTATGAATGGACATCAAGATAGTAATTATATTTAAATTATAAAAGGAAATTCAAATTTAGAAACAATGAACCTAACGAATAGTACCCAAAATACCGTACCGGCACGAAAGCAATCCGGACTCCACGTCGTCTTATGAAATCCAACTCACACGAAATTTCGAATCCGCAACTGTAACTCACACACTATACGCAACATCGTCTCTCACGCGCTCATACACTCTGACTCTCTCTCTCTCTTCCACACACACTAAGCTTCTCTCTGACAAAGTTTTTCTCAGTCGCCGCAACTTACTTGCTTTCACTGAGTCAACTCGGTCGCCTTTCGCGCTTACTACACNAATGGACATCAAGATAGTAATTATATTTAAATTATAAAAGGAAATTCAAATTTAGAAACAATGAACCTAACGAATAGTACCCAAAATACCGTACCGGCACGAAAGCAATCCGGACTCCACGTCGTCTTATGAAATCCAACTCACACGAAATTTCGAATCCGCAACTGTGACTCACACACAATACGCAACATCGTCACGCGCTCATACACTCTGACTCTCTCTCTCTCTTACACACACACACTAAGCTTCTCTCTGACAAAGTTTTACTCAGTCGCCGCAGCTTACTCGCTTTCACTGAGTCAACTCGGTCGCCTTTCGCGCTTACTACACTCCTTCTATGGTGAGTCAAAACTCGTTCAATTCGTTTTGATTTTGCTTTAAATTTAAACTTACTATTGAGATGAAATTTAATTTTAGTTAATTGGGTTTGTTTTGACGATGAGAAATTTGAAATATAAAAATATTGTCAAAAAAAATATGCGTATTGAAAATTGGAGATGAATTTGGATTTATTTATATTGTGTTTCTGTTTGAGTTTTGCATGTAGTGGATACAGTTGGTACAATTAGACTTCAATTTATTTATAGGTTTATTTTTGTTTCCATTTATTCATCGCTAATGAGGTTTGAACTAATTACTATTGGATCCTCTTCTTTTAAGGAGGTCTCTGATAAATTTTAGAGTGTTTATGACAGGTTTTTATCATTTCATTTTCAGGAAGGTTTATGATATTTTTTTCAAACTTAGTGGGGTTTATCTGTAATTTAGTCAAATTTCAAGGGAGGTTAATGAAGTTTTATGTTTTTTGGTGGAGTTTTGGTTTTTAGCTTTGACTAGGAAATAAAATAAACTTTGCTGATGGTATTATGAAATTTGGCTTTGTTGATGGTATTTTTGTTTGTTGTTTTGGATTGGCTGTGTGAGTTCATTAATGGAGTTCCAGTAATGGGTTTCCTTTTATTGATGATTTTATAGCTTTGGGAAGGAAAAATTGACTTTGATTTGTTTTCTGTTTTTTTTCCTGTGTTTTTTGGGTGGGTTTTCAGTTTGTGTATTTGAGTTGCATGTGGTGGATTTTCCATGGAAACAGTGGTTGAAGTTGAGGGAAATGAGGAAGGGAAGTATAAGGAAAGTGGGGTTGAGAAAAGTAGCTCTTCGTTGTCTTCTCCAAAGCTGGGTGCAGACCCGGTTGTTTACAAGCTTGTTCGGGTACAGTTTTTACATATGTAGAATTGTAATGACTTGTTGGTTTATGTTGTTTTATCGTATGCCAATGAAGAAAATTTGTTTATGTTGATTTGTGGTTGCCCTAGACGGTTATAATCACTCTAATTTAGTTTAAAGTTGGACTTAGAACTCTGAGGAAGGTTTTCCTTCAATTGTAAACTTTGAGGAAACTTCATATTGTGTATTGTTACTTGGCTTGTGTAAATGTAGTTTTGTGTTTGAACTGCAATTCACATGCTGGCAAAACACCCTTTTTTTGTTTATTAGGATACATAGTAGCTTCCAAGAATTTGAGAATTTTAAGAGGAACTCATTTTTTCACTCCTTAAATTTTTATACTGAGATATAAGCTTTTTCACTTTGAGATGAAGCCTTATTTTCTCTGTTAAACAATGCATAATGAGAGTTATAACTGCTGCTTGTTTATTTCGTCTTGAATATGATGAAAAGATATTGCATCTTCAACTTTTGATGGAAATAAATTGAACCACCTCTTCATGCATATTAGTGTTTCAAATTCAACGTCATCTGTTAAGTAGTTACTAATTTAATCACCCTGGTTAAATGGTAGACTTATTAGTTGCTAGAAACATATGATGGGTGATTTGTATCTTATCATTAAATTTTTGTTGTTGACTTGAATGGATAAATGAGGTTGATGTGAAAACTGGGCTTAACAACTGATAGCAATTTTAATTTGAAGGTCATTGTATAAGTTCGAAGGATGATCTATGGCCATGACCCCTGTATTTTTAAAGTGGATCACAATCGTACTGTTCTTGTTTTAATCAGTAAAGAAGCAAGCAGAAGCTAAATCTAATAAATTGTATCTCATGATTGTATGCTGTGCTGATATAGTGGATGACGGGGCTCAAAGATTTTCCATTCTGTTTCATCCATTGTCTTAAAGTGCTTTCTTTGAGCTGGGAAATGAAATTCTATAGTCTTACATGATTGACAGGTTGAGGGAGATGGGAGGTTAGTTCCTGCGACTGATGATGAAATTATGGAGGTTGGAAACTTGCTTGCAGATGATAAGATTGAAATGCATCTAGTTGCAGACACTGGGCAGAGTGGAGGGTCTTCATCTGGGATGCCCCAGTTAGAAAGCTCAGAAGGTTTATCTGTGTACTACTGCATGAGACATTTTGAACATCATAACACATGAAATATTTTGAACATTAGTTTTAAAAAGATGAAATAGAAGCTGTTCTTGCTGATAGTACGACTACTATCTGCTGTAATGGTTATAGCATGAAACCTTTTGAACATTTACTTTAAGAGCATGAAACAGATTATGTGTATGCCTGCTGACTGTAGGAAAGGATTTTTGTACTAATACAGGCTAAATAGAATTAATTTCTCAATTTGCGAATCTCAGTTTTATGAAAATATTTCCACTATTTGATCTGGGTAATTCCTTGTTTTTTTTTTTTTTTGGGTGGCCATGGCACCCTTCACCACCCTGGATCTTTATAACTTCCAAACTTAGTTATGTAAAAGCAAATTAGTCTCTTGTGCTTCTAGCTGTTTTCTGTGCCTTTTTTCAGTTTATTAGAAATCTGATGTCCGCTTGAGGTCTTGCTACATCAACATCTCAGGCATTGTTATTGGTTTGTTGCATTTTACTATATCATGTTATATGTGTTTTGAACATCTGAAGTATCTTTGTCTGTCAGGTTTGTCACAGTCTGAAAACACAGAAGTTGATGCAGGAAAATCAAATACACATGTTGAGGTATTGACTAAATTTCTTATGATAACAGATTCAAATTTTTTTCAAAATACAATGGATTAATTTTTATTGATTATAGTGGTATTTTACTGCTGGCTGAGCAGGTACCAGGACTTTCATTGTTTAATTTATTGGTCTGTTTATAGATTTTTTTCACTGAGTGTTATTGATTTGTTTTGTGCTTGTACATCTGCAAATTTATATTGATTCTTGTTTATTCAAGTATTAATTTAACTGTATTGTCTTGGATTCTTCTTGGCCTATAAAATCTCTTGTAGTACATTGAGGAGATGTTGCAAAAGGTCAAACAGGATGAGAGTCATCTCTTAGCTTGTGGATCTCCTGATCATTCTTCTGCTTATGTGATTGTAGAGGGCCAGTGTTCTGATCAGAATGATAAAATGCCTGGCATTGATGAGAAGCTCCAATCTGAAATTCCCTTGCAGGGAAATGACACTCCCTCCTCCCCAAGTTTGAGTAAAAGCCATATTAATCACTCTGGGAGTGTTGGAGAGTGCTCAAATCCATCAAACGAACTGATAGAAGGTCAATCATCAGCTTCAGCTGTATGTACTAGTTCAAAACCTGATTTTTCTAGGCTAAAGGGAGAAATATGCTTGGACAATCTATCAATCAAAGAACTACATGAAACTTTTAGAGCGACTTTTGGGAGGGAGACAACTGTCAAGGACAAGCAGTGGCTTAAGAGAAGGATTGCCATGGGGTTGACTAATTCTTGTGATGTTTCGGCATCAAGTTTCATAATTAAAGATAACAAATTATTGAGCAAGGGTAAGGAAGAAAGCTGCAACAATGATGGTACTACTTCTATGAGCAATACAGCTGTTGGAGCAGTGAATGTGGAATGCAAAGATTCATCAACTAACCACAGTAGCCAGATGGAAGAACATCAAACTGCATCTGTTGAGAGACAGAGAAACTCTAGCACAGACAAAGATCATAAAAGTGAAGATCTTCATGCAGACCAGGTAGCTGCTAAAAGAGTTCGGAAACCAACAAGAAGATATATTGAAGAACTCTCAGAAGTGGAGTCCAAAGAGTCAAGTGGAAAGTCAATACCTTCAGCAAAAAATTCTGGTCTGAGACAGATGTCCCCAAAATCTAACACTAGGCCTGTTGGAATTGCCTCTTCTAATAGGGGAACTTTTGTGATGAGGCTGGATTCTCTCGGAGGATCTGGAGTTCAGGTTCCATATGTTTCTCGAGTCCGAAGAAGCCGTCCAAGGAAAAATGTCATGGCGCTTATGGTATGTAAGGTCCTTTGTGCCGTAGCAATCTGAACATGGCTTGTATATTTTGCGCTTCTCATGCTATAGATAGTTAATAGCATGAATTAATTATATTTCTTAGGCTACTCCCCCTTTTGGCATTATTATATATGTAGATGTACTTGCTTCTCCTTTATTTATTCATTTAATTTTTCACTTTCTATAAAGAGGCTGTGGACCTTGTGGTAGTAAATAGTATGGTAGACATGAATGGGCCACCATTATTGTTTCCAATTTTTTTCTTTGTTTGTTCTGTTGTGTAATTGGTTCTTGTACAGAGAAGAAGTACTTCTATGACATTATTTCATTTATGTTCTGCAGGAATTTCATCCCCAGGGCATAGGCATGACAGCTGCACTGGTCAAGACGGCCTTCAGTGTACATAGTTCTCAACCAAATAATGAGAGTGGGAACATAGTCTTGAAAGCCAGATCTACTGTTGAGAAGATGCAGCATCCAGTAAGAGACCAAACTTATATTTCTCTTCATAAATTAGTTTTGAATGTGAAGTCCCAACTAGTCAAGAGTGAATGAATGGTCTATGAAAATATTTTTGTTTCAAGCTCTGAAATAATTATTCTAAGTTTGTCCTTTGCCAGTTGCATCTGCCCCCCTTTTTATTTTTTCCAAACATTGACAATTTTGTTACATTGAAACTAATGTCTTTAGAATGCAGTTAGGGCTCTACAGGTGATGATAAGTTATAAGAAAAAAGTGGTTGACAAGATTTGTTAACATTCCTCAGACCAATCACTTGTATTGATGGAGAGTTACCTTCTATTACTGGGAGAAGTAGGAGGTAAATAAGTGGATGAAGCAAGCGTGGATGTCAGGATTGATACCTAAATTTTAGGTTTTGCAAACTAAAGTAGCATAAACTGGTAATTGTTTGATATGAGTTATGGTTCTCATGGTCATGAAGTATTGTTCAGCAGGGATGCATGCGGCTGCGCAGCTTTCACCTGTGTTTTGGTTGTTTGTACTTTGTTTCAAGTTTTTGTTCATTCCTACTGTCTTGACTATTTAATCAAGTAATCTGCCATTTTTGCTGAGATTATTTCATTGATTCATCTTGAAATTCATGGACTGATTGCAATGTGATTGTGTTGCTACTCAGTTTACAGTTGAACCAGAGAAGCCTAAGCCATTCTCTTCAATGGTTTCAATTGAGCAGGGGCAGAATATGGAGCCGAAACATGTAGATCCATCTGGAGATACTTCAGACGATAATGTGGTCACTGTGCCAACTGGGAAAGGTGGAGTGAGAAGGAAACATCACCGAGCTTGGACTCTCTCTGAAGTTATGAAACTTGTTGAGGGTGTATCCAGGTATGGTGCTGGAAGGTGGTCTGAGATCAAAAGGCTTGCCTTTGCATCCTATTCATATCGCACCTCTGTCGATCTCAAGGTATGCATATAATGGTTGGATCCCTAAATTCTGTATTGCAATTTGCAAAATATATCTTCGCTAAATACTGGGCCAGTTTTGGCAATCACAAATATTTTTAAGCTGCGTACCTTATTTTTTTAGGACAAGTGGAGGAATTTGCTGAAAGCAAGCCTTGCACAGACACCTCCAGATAAAAGGGTGAGTATTTTGCTTCTTGCATTGTCATCGACTTACAAGTTCAATAACTTGAATAATAAATCTTTTAAATTCTTGCCTTGAATTTTTCTGTTTGGTAACATAGATAAACTCCCGGAAACATGCATCTGGAATGCCGATTCCTGCTCCGATTTTGTTACGAGTTAGAGAGCTCGCAGAGAGGCAGTCACAGGTCCCCTCAAATCTTAGTAGCACCAGCAAGTTGGCCGGGTCAACTGGTAGAAATAATGTACATGAAACAAGATCATCTGGGTACTTGTAACATTGTAAATAAATAATATCACACAAACTTTAGCTGTCTAAAGTTAAAAATAAAGTTACTAATTAGAGGTGTTTGATTAACACAAATTATCCTGACATAAACTTAGTTGTTTACGAATATGAGCTTCCAATGTAATTTTATGGTGTTTCATCTCCTTTGTATACAATGCTTTTTCTGCTTAACCTTTTTACTTGTTAATTAATTGGTTGTTTTGGTTGGTTTTGTTTTTACTTTTTCCTCAATTGAGGCAGCAGGGAGAGATGGGAATAAAAACCTTTTTTTTTTGTTTTTTTATAACTGGGGTTTAATTTCGGAATCTACTAACACCTACCAGCTAAGTCATAAATGTGATAGACAATAAAAACTTGTACTGCTCCAAACAAAGCAATATCTTCTACTGATCAACTTAGACCACCACAGGAATTGTGACCTACTCCAAAGCGATAAGCTTTGCGAGAGGTGACCTTTGTGTTTGTGGCACTAAATAACAACTAAGATGTGAGCATTGATATCGTCAATCTGTTGCTTAAGACTTGTTGAATAATGTTTTCTACACAATTCTTGCGTGATAAATGAATTACTAACAGAGATGCAAATGGAGAACGAGCTCAAAATTGAATAATACTATACTTAAAAACACTTTATACTAGTGTTTTGATACCCAACCCAGTGGTTGAACCGGTTCAATCGAGACTTGGGGCCTTTGCCAAACGAGTTATCACTTTTAACTATTTATCCCAAACCCTAGAATTATGGACAGCGATCAGCGAGCATATGACAATAATTATGTTGGGGCTTTTGGAGAGGGAAGTGCTGGTGAGTCCAAAGGTGGTTAAGGGAGTGATTTCTAGTGAGTGAATCAATCGGAAAAGGCAAAAATCAATTAGCCAAAACAACGACCTGTTGTTGGCGATTAATGGAGCAAACAGGGGAGGGGTGAGATGGGTTTTGGCCAGGAGGTTGAGGGGAGTGTTTTCATGGTGATGGAGAGTGTTTTCGTTGCCGGAAACAAGCCCTATTTGGCTTGGGTTGTTGATACCGACAGTAGTGTTTTGGGTATTTTTGCAAGATTTCAAACCTATAGGAACTTATATGTAATTTTTAAGGTTATTTTTATTGAATTTTAAACCTTTAGACATCTGTTTGATATGTCGGTCAAATTGGTTTAACCGATCAACCTGAGACTTGGCCATTTTGTTGAGTTTCACCCCTAGGTTGATTATTAAAACATTACTTTATATAAAGTCATTTATATAAAGTGATGTGTCAAAATATGAATGAATAAATTAATATAAAAATAACTTAATAGATGCATATTAATGATATTGAACGATATGTCAATACAATAGTACTGCCATAGAAATCCTATTTTCTGTGTCAAACCGTTGATAAGAAGAAGCTCAGGTATTCAGTAACTGTGTCGGCCTAAAATTCCGAAGGCCTTTACAAAATGGGCCTAATACATAATCGGGCTTGAAAAAGTAAGCCCGAAACTTCATTCATGCTAAGCCCTTTTCATGTCCCCTCTCTTTTCTCTTTCAACAGAAAACTCGCAGGCACCTCTCTATCAGCTGCTGGCTGCTGCGATCCGTCTTAACTCGGTTCCGGTGAGTCATCCACCAACAGAGTTCATTCTTTCTGTTTCTCTCCAATTAATTCTCTCCGATTCCATGAACTTAACATCCTCCAATTCGGTTATCTTTATGAACTTGAACTTGAACTTGCTTAGCTTCTCATTATTTGCTTATTTATTGATTTTTGTTTATTTTGTTTGTTGGTATTAGCTGAAGTAAAGAAATAGAAAAATGGGTATCATTGAAAAGATTAAAGAAATCGAAGCCGAGATGGCTCGCACCCAGAAAAATAAAGCCACAGGTAAGTTAATTGNGCACCTCTCTATCAGCTGCTGGCTGCTGCGATCCGTCTTAACTCGGTTCCGGTGAGTCATCCACCAACAGAGTTCATTCTTTCTGTTTCTCTCCAATTAATTCTCTCCGATTCCATGAACTTAACATCCTCCAATTCGGTTATCTTTATGAACTTGAACTTGAACTTGCTTAGCTTCTCATTATTTGCTTATTTATTGATTTTTGTTTATTTTGTTTGTTGGTATTAGCTGAAGTAAAGAAATAGAAAAATGGGTATCATTGAAAAGATTAAAGAAATCGAAGCCGAGATGGCTCGCACCCAGAAAAATAAAGCCACAGGTAAGTTAATTGCTTGTATATAATCATTTAATTTATGTATTTTCTTTATGGTTCATGCAAGGTTACTAGACCCGGGAAGTTACGGGGATTTTCCTTTGGTATCGTGTGATGATACTGGATGTTATTAGTATGGTATTGTAATGATGTTACAAATGCCATTTTGTGTGTTCCTAAAAGATATCATTTCGTTAACGTTACTGGAATTGCTAATGTGCAATGTTACATTTGTGATATTAAAGTTCACACCAGTGATAATTTATGCCATTGGTACCAATGTTTTGTTTACCAGTTGGTTTGTTACTAATATGAAGTTGTATGTGACAAATTTGATGTTGCACTTTACTATAGGAAATTATTTTGATAACATTACTGGGATTTTACTCTGAATAAGATGGCAATTTCTTTTGTGTAATGGTTTAGTTTTGTTTTCTGTTTCTGTAATTGTAATGAATTGATCTGCAGAGTATCATCTGGGTCAGCTCAAGGCAAAGATTGCAAAACTAAGAACACAATTGTTGGAGCCTCCAAAAGTATGTGGGTTTGTTATTCTGTAACTTTGAGTGCATATTTAGAAATTTTAGATTTACTTAGTTGGTGTTTCCATCTTGGTTTGGTGTGGTGAATATATTTCAGTCATGTGCATGATTTAACTCTTATGGTAATTGTGTGAGTGATGTGCCTGGCACATGAATAGGGGCTTTTCATCTGTCTTGAAGGTTTCTTCTTATCGTTTATTTTCATGAACCAGGGTTCTAGTGGAGCTGGAGAAGGCTTTGAAGTTACAAAATATGGCCATGGACGTGTTGCACTGATAGGTTTTCCCAGGTTTGTTAACTTTATGAGTTAAAATTTGGTTTTCTTTTGCTTCACTTTGTGTGTATTTGAGAGAGAGACAGAAATAACATGTCCAATGGTGATCATATTTGATTGCAGTGTGGGGAAGTCTACCCTCTTAACTATGTTAACAGGCACCCATTCAGAAGCTGCATCTTATGAATTTACAACACTTACCTGCATTCCTGGTATCATACACTATAATGATACTAAAATTCAGCTGCTTGATCTTCCTGGAATTATTGAAGGTGCTTCTGAAGGCAAGGGACGTGGAAGGCAGGTAAAAACTTTTCAACTGCCTTTTTTATCTTTTCTTGTCTGTATCTTGTGAGCGTCTGTTATATGATAGTCAGTCACTTGATTGGGCCCAAAGAAAAGGAAAATCCTCGCTGATTTTGATCGGATGTTGTTTTAAAAAGTTCTTATGGAGATTTTAATGTTGATGAATATTGCTCATGTTCTTTGGCTGTTTATTCTTTTTCCAAGCTTGGTTGTATATCTTATGAGTTCCAGAAATATAATGAGACTCTTTACCTGTCAGGTTATTGCAGTCTCCAAGTCTTCAGACATTGTGTTGATGGTTCTCGATGCTTCAAAAGTAAGTGTTCATATTCTAGTTGTACTAATCATCTGGATGACTGAACTTTATTGCATTAGCTTGATGAATTCTTAATAAGGTCATATACAGGGACCTATTGGACTTATTTGCCTGGGAAATTAATTTTAAGGCAATTAACAGTATTACAATTTTGGTATAACCCTGTGACTATCCATTAAATAAATTAGGCCTTGCATGTGAGAGGATCTAGTAGAGTGTACAAAGTATTGTTGGACCCCTTTTCATCAGCTTAAGCTTTAGAGATCAATAGTTACTTGACACTATCCATTTTTTTTTTTTTTTTTTTTTAACTTTTTTGTCGTATAAGGTATAATGTTAATGTTTATGCAACATGTGTGGAAGTTTATCTTATATTTGCTTCTTTTCACTGCTGCACGTGCTGTTATATTTTATTTTTCTTTAGTGATTTTTAAGCATTTGTCAAATTTTCCATAATCTTCTCATGTGATCTATTTGAAAATACCTCAGAGTGAGGGTCACCGACAAATATTAACAAAAGAACTGGAAGCTGTGGGATTGCGTTTAAACAAGAGACCACCTCAAGTAAGTTTTTCTCTTTACATGTCTGTAAAACTTTTGAGTCAAATGAATTATTGTCTTAATATTGGTGATATATGAGTAATTTTCACATTCAAAATATATGCCTCTTCTCTGTTATTATGCTTCCACTGCTCTTCATCTTTACTTTCTCACCAACTTTGCTATTTTCTGCACTGATTCTGATTTAGTTTTTTTTTCTTGCATTTTTTTTTTTTTGTCAAATATATGGAAAATGAGTGAGCATTTATTATATTTTCCCAATTTCTCTGAGGATATATTTTAATGGGTTTACTTTGTTTTGGTTTTGTTGTTGTTCCATTGACAGATTTATTTCAAAAAGAAAAAAACTGGTGGCATTTCATTCAACAGCACCGCACCTTTAACTCATGTGGATGAGAAGCTTTGTTACCAAATTCTACATGAATACAAAATTCACAATGCAGAGGTATCCAGTTTTCGCCTGTATATCAGTTAAGTTGTGTTTGTATTCAGTTAATGGATTGCAACCAAATCTGGGAGTGGTTCTTGCTTATTCAGATATTACTGCTGCCTGAGTATGAAAGACTCTAAACTAGCCACTGATAACTTGAAATGATGGGGCCATAAGGACATGATATTATAACTCTCTTTTTTCTTCAGTTCATGTCCTTCTTGAATCAATGCTTTTCTTATGTGTCAATTTTCATCTTTTTCTTGGAAAAAAGTAAAGTTAAGTTTTATATTTGTCATTGCATATGGAAGTCCAGAGGTCTCTTTAATGTTTATAAGATTCTTCAATGAATGACTTGTTCTTCAAAATGAGAGTCAAGAACATAGCACTAAGCTTTAAGATATGATTTCCTTTTCTTCTGCACATATTTTTTCGATAATTTCTCTTTTTATCTACAACCTATGCTACTTAGGCTTTATGGATTGCTGTTGTAGATTCTCCCAATATAATTTCTCTTTTACATGCTTCTTTATGTATACTCTCTGATATGGGTTAGATTTAATCTCTTGTGCTGCCTACCTGCTATCTCAAAGAAAAGGGTACTTATTTGGTGATGGATTTTATTGTAGGTGCTATTTCGAGAGGATGCCACAGTGGATGATCTTATAGATGTCATTGAAGGAAATCGTAAATACATGAAGTGTATATATGTCTACAATAAGATAGATGTTATTGGTATTGATGATGTGGATAAGTTAGCCCGGCAGCCAAATTCTGTTGTCATTAGCTGCAATCTAAAGGCATGTTCTGCACTCAATATATTTTGTTTAATGTAAATGAGGCATGAAGGATTATATTTATTATGTAACTCGATGCACCACTAGAATCTAATGGCATGTAAAAGCCTTATGACCAGCCAATTGCATTTGTTCTCTTTTGGCCAGTTAACAACAATATTGGATTTATCAGATTAAATGTATTATGCATTCTTCTTCCGTGTGTACTTGCTATGTCCTATCATGCATTGTTTGGCCAGCAAGCTCAATAATGTGACTTCAAGTGTGATTCCAAGATATGGTGCAACTTGGAAGTACTTTGAGCACGATACACATTTAAATTTCACTTTTGATGTGAGTTGTTTAGAGAAACAATAACTTATTGTTAATGTTCCTTGTACAGCTTAACTTAGACAGACTGCTCGCAAGGATGTGGGATGCAATGGGACTTGTGAGAGTTTATACAAAACCACAAGGCCAGCAACCTGATTTCAGCGAGCCTGTAGTTCTCTCTGTTGTATGTCATATACCCTCCTCTTATAAAATGAACACATCTGTTTATTAGTGGATTCTTTCAGTGCTAAGTTCCTGGTTTTTGTTCTCTTTTCACTTTTTTCTTTATTTTCTCTCTCCTTGTACTTGATAGGATAGAGGTGGCTGCACAGTGGAAGACTTCTGTAATCACATCCACAGGAGTTTGGTGAAGGATGTGAAATATGTGCTAGTGTGGGGTATAAGTGCAAGGCATTACCCACAGCATTGTGGCCTCGGTCATGTTCTTCAAGATGAGGATGTAGTTCAGATTGTTAAGAAAAAGGTGTTGATATCTTTTGAGTTTATGGCTTTATGCAGCTGTTTTCTTAGCTCTTTCTCAGCCGAAATTTTGTCCTTTCTGTGTACTTTTAATTTCTTTTTCTGTTTTAGAAAATAGAGTTTATGGTGTCCACTTTGGGCGTGATAAACGAAAAAAAATTTAGATATGAAAATTGAAGACTTGTGATATGAATTTTGCAGGAAAGGGAAGATGGAGGGAGAGGTCGATTCAAGTCGCATTCAAATGCTCCTGCTCGAATATCTGACCGAGAGAAGAAAGCTCCCTTGAAGACTTGAATACATCAATGGATACTGCCCTGCTCACCTTTGATTATCAAATGAGGTTGGCATTGAAGAACAATTTGCGGCTGCAAGTATGGTGCGCCCAAATTACTGTATGGCTAGGCCATATCGAGTCTGCTATCCAGAATACACATATATTTTGGCCCTGGATTGTATCTTAAATTAAATTTTCTAAATGAGGCTCTGATTAATATTTAATACTCTGTTATAATGTATTATTAATCTTGGTTACTTGGTTGAATAGATAATGTTACAAATTTTATTAATGTTTGATGGATACATGTGACAAAATTATTTTCATTATTTTTCAAAATATTGTCATGAAGGAATTGGGAAATTAATATGAACTTGTATAACCATTAACAAACACTAACATCAGTTTGGCCAAGTATGGAGGCTGACAAACAAAAAGTCAAAAAGCTGTGAAAATTCTTTATTCATTTGAACTTGATATCCAGCTACAACCAGGAGATTTCTTCTTTCCTATTTCATTCATCATCATCTTCACGCTCTCTGAATCTTTCCACCTACCTACTGATGCATAAATATTTGCCAAAAGGACATAATTTCCGGGATTCTCGGGCTCAAGTTGGAAGAGATTCCTGGCTGCAATCTCACCCAATTCAGCATTACCATGAACCTTACAAGCTCCCAGCAAAGCTCCCCAAGTTCCTCCATCAAAGGCATTTTTGTATTGCATTATTAGACTGTATGCCTTTTCAACTTGCCCGGCCCTTCCAAGGAGATCAACCATGCAAGTAAGGTGCTCAGTCAAGGGCTCCATACGAAAAACTCGAGTCATCTTCTCAAAGTGCTTGCACCCTTCTGCAACCAGCCCTCCATGACTACATGCATTAAGGACTCCAATGAATGTGACCTGGTTTGGCTTTATTCCTTCATTTTTCATCTTCAAGAATACATCCAGTGCTTCTTGGGACTTCCCATGTTCAGCAAGGGCCATGATCATTGCACTATATGATATCACATCTTTTTCCTTCATTCTATCAAATTCTCTCTGAGCTTGAACCAAACATCCACATTTTGCATGCATATGGATAAGTGCATTGGATACATAGAGTGTTCGCTCTGAAAGAGTGAGAAAAAGAAATATCGTTTCCACATCATTCTTAAAAAAAATAGTCTTAGTCTTAAATTGGAGTAGTATCACGTCATCCATATATCTGTTTTACAAACTTATGTTGTAGAGATCATTTAGTGTATATGTACCACCAAAGACTTCAACAACAATATTCATGATACGGATTAATGTGAGCGTTTCAAAACCATTTATAAACTCTATAATGATAAAATGTACAACCAGAAGAACTTACCACAGCAACCTTGCTCCACATGCTCAGCCAATTTAGTTGCCATTTCAATGTCTCCAAGTTGTGTACAAGCTGAGATAGCTCCCACCATTGCTACCTCACTGATTCTCTCATTTTTTTCTCTCATCACCTTATACAATTCAATACTTTTCTCAGCATACCCATTTTGTGCATAACAAGCCACCATTGCTGCCCAGCATGAAGCATCAGGTTCCAAAATCTCATCAAACACTCTTTTAGCCTCACTCACATCACCACACTTCCCATACCCTGCAATCATAGCAACCCATGTCACAGAATTCTTCTCTATCATCCTATCATAAAACTCCTTTGCCGCTCTCATATCACCACATTTTGCATACCCTGCAACCATTGCAGTCCAAGAAATCACATTGCGCTGGCTCATGCTATCAAACAGTCTTTGCGCATCATCCATCATAGCCATCTTAGTGTATCCACAAATCATAGCAGTCCATGCAATAAGATCTTTATCCTCATCATCCATCATATCAAATAATCTTCTCGCGTCCAATACAAACCCACATTTTGCATACATGTCAAGCAATGCAGTTATTACAAACTTGTTCCGGAAGTAACCTAATTGCACTACTTTAGCCTGCACTTGTTTGCCTTCAAGAAATGCCGGCATACGAGCACATGCATTGAGCACGGAAGAGAAAGTGAACCCAGATGGCAATACACCCAACCGCTGCATTTTAGCATACAACCAAATGGAATGGCTAAATTGAGTATGAACAACATGGCTACGTATAAGGGAAGTCCAGAGGAATTGATTCCTACAATTGGGTATTTTGTCGAACACTTGGCGTGCATAGCTCAAGTTATCACCGGATAGCTTAAGGAGATGGAAGAGAAATTGGGTTAAATAATTTTGGTGGTGGGTTTTAGGTAGGGTTTTAAGTAAGAGGGCATGTGTTTGTTTTAGTTGGTCAAGGGTTTTGCTTATGTGTAGGTAGTGAGTTATGCTATGTTCGGTCTTACAATATTTGGTATGTGGGGGTAAGTTCTTTGTTGTCATGAATAATTTTGGTCATTTTGTATGTGGTCACGTTCAGATTTTGAGTTGGGGGTTTTGCAGAATAGTCAAAAGGGTGGCTAGTTTTCGTGGGAAATTTACGTTGTTGGAGGGTTATAGATTATAACAAGTGGCTTTCACTTATCCTGCACCCATTATTAATGTGACAGCTGAATGCCGATTTGCCCTTTTTTTATGGATAAAGAAATATTAAGATACACAAACTTTAAGTTAAAGAACAAAAAAGAAAAATTAACACCAACTCATTGTACATCAATGTTCTGAAAACCGGAATGGACCAGCCGATCGGACTAGTTCGACTGTCGACCAACATACTTTCCGATCTGAATTTCCAATTTTACTATTCACCCAAATCCCTAATCTTACTGTCGACGGACAGGGGGCTACCAAATGTTTGGGGTTAGAGAGGTTTTGTAGAAAGGAGGCCGATGGTTCAAGGGGTGGTGTCAGATCAAATTTTGGAGGCCAAAAAGTAACCAAAATTTGGTCAAAAAAATCAACTCAATACGCAAGTCACAATCGATAAATAGGGGGCTACCAAGTTCCAAGGTTAGAAGGGTTTTGTAGAGTGGAGGACGGCAGTCCAAGTGATGGTGTCGAATTGAATTTTGGTAGCCAGAAAAGTCAAAACCCAAACACATCACAGGGGTATGTTTGCTATATTTCAAAAAAAATTAGGGATGTTTTTACAAAATTTCAAACTTTTTGGACCAACGGGTACCTTGACGATCTAACCCTGAACCAGGCCTTTAACCAGGTCAAGGCCCGGTCCGGTTTTCAAAACATTGTTCTACATATATGGGGAGTAAGCCATGATAGTGACCAACATCAAAATGCCTCGTACAACCTTAGAATTTGAGGCAAAATAGCAAGACTCTGGAACCTTATTTCCCATACAAAAATTTACTGAACAGTCTCTCAAGATGGTCACTAATTTGCAAGACAGAATAATCTAATAACATTTTTGAGTTTACATGGACTGTTGTCCATTACTAATGCTTCAAGGCTTATGTTCAACCAAGTCAATGAACTTGTATACATCTCCCCGCCTTTGATTCTGAACGGGTATGTGCTCTCTATAATCAAAAACATTATGAACACAATCAGGAACTTGATACAAGTTTAGCTTTTAAACTTGAGAATTAGGACACTACCTCCGGAGTTGAATAGCTGAATAGTCAATCTCAGCAACTACTACTGTCTCTTCATGACCGGACGTTGCAATAATTTCACCGTTCTGTTAAAGTAAAAATAGAGCCATTATCAGTTCACCAAGACCTTTTCTTAATGCTGCTTTTATTCTCAGAATGTAAACAAAGTAACCAATGCCAAAATTTTCAATACCGGTCCAACAAGAGTGGAATGACACCATATCATGTAGGAACCATTGGATTCTCGTGAAGGCGAGCAAGTAGCTACAAACAACTACAACCATATCACTCATATCAGACATTCTTTTAGGCTATAGCTGAATTAATATATGGACAATATCAGCTTTTGTGGTACCTGGTTATCAGCTGCCCTGGAAAATGTGAGCACAAATGGGGAAAACCAATGAAAAAACTTTAACAGATGGCTTTAAGCCAAATTCAGAAACATTGCTGCTTAAAGAAGCCAATGTGTTCTTACCTTGCTCTCTGTACCAGCTCCCACAATAGTTCACCAGTGCTTATGTTGAATGCCCCGGGATAACATATTAAATGGGCACCTAACATTCACACAAGTAATTCAGCCTCATAAATATGTCAGCATAGTTTGTTACAAACCGGAGTTTTATAACTAACAAAAAACCTTTTGCGCTGTATAGCATTGCGAGTTCTGGGAAGTGTATATCATGACAAATTCCTACTCCAATACAGCCCATTTCTGCATTCGACAAATGAAAATGTGTCAGTTCCTTACTATTTTGAACAATGGGATAGTGAAAATGCAAGAGATGCATATGTAATGTAGAAGGAAGAACATGGAAAAGAGATGAGATGTGGCAAAAGTTGGTTAGAGTGAAACACAAAAGTCCTCTGAGCAAGCCTGCAGAAAATGCAAGATTCA
Source organism: Pistacia vera (assembly GCF_008641045.1). Classification (NCBI taxonomy): domain Eukaryota; kingdom Viridiplantae; phylum Streptophyta; class Magnoliopsida; order Sapindales; family Anacardiaceae; genus Pistacia; species Pistacia vera. The sequence goes on from NW_022196799.1 coordinate 74,441, forward strand.
CCATAATTTAACAACTAAATTTTTTATCTGACCAAATGCAAACCTGTATCTACCATGGTTGGTCTATCTCCTGCAGTGAAAATATCAGATTCTTTGAAAGAAATATCCCCAGGGATGTCAATATCAAACAAATGGACCTGCAAAACAAGACCAATCTTAGTTAATTCTTTCAAATGTTTAACCTTCTATATCTTCCTTTTCATAATTTTCCTGAGATTTACCATCAACGTCAATGAAATCAAAACCATATCGAATAATTTTAGACCAAATTACTTTCCTATGCTTAGCCTTCAGCTTTCCATCTGCTCCAAAAACACAGCAAGTATTAAACAACATACCACTGTCGCATTCAGGCATGGAGCCACCAACAATGGTGATCCCAAGGCTCAAAGCAGCCTCTGATAACATTGAAAATGACGGTGAAGCATCCTTTTCCTCAAAATTCTCAGCATATTTCGCAAAGTAATCATTTGAATAAGGACAATTCCACATTTCCTGTTGTATAAAAAACATAACCAACATCAACTAGGCATACATAGCTGGAATCACTCAAGTACTTGGTGGTTAATAATTAACTCACAGGTAACATAACAAGCCTTGCCCCTTTCTCTGCAGCAAATTTAATTGAATTATGAGCATGAATTAGGTTTTGATTTTTGTCTACACTAACTGATAACTGGCAGAGTCCAATCTTGAACTGTTCACATACAGAACAAAATTTATCAACTCAGATAACTTTCTAAAACACACAACAGAACAAGTAATATTTTATGCACAATTGACAGAGCTCTTGTAATCATAAGATAGTGATAGGTAATTAATAAAAAGGAAAAAATCTCAACCAAAAATACTCATCAATGTAAAAGGGGTATAAGATCTATAAAAATAAAAAGAGCTCAAAACAAGAGAAGATCTTGATTTGGAAAGCAAACCTTTGAAATGGTGGGCAGCTCCAATGGCTGAAGTGCAGTAAAGCTGAAGTTTCCTCTGGTGTTTGCCATCTCACGCTCACACACACAACTAGCCAAAGTTGGATTTATATTTATAAATAATCAAAGTCACTCTTTAGTGGCATCTTCAAATAAAAATACAGGATAAGGTTAATGGGTCCAAGAGCTTTTGGAATCTGAAGTATATTTATTATATATATTGGTTTATACTTTACACTGTTCTAGAGATTCACGCAAAACCATTCAATTTAATTAATATCGTTGCCTTCTTTTGATCGTTCTAGGGCAAATATAAAATAGGATTTTAATTCTAACAAATGACCTTAGATTGTCAGATTGGCCATTTACAGACTGTTTGTTTTAATTTGAACTTCAAGCCAAAATATGTCCACATTAGTATGAGTTGTAGAAGTTGGCTTAATTTGTCCATTTCCTTACCAACACTCCTGTAGATTCTACAAGGAATTAAACTTTAGTATCTATTAGAATCTTCGCCTTTGGATAACCAGGTGATTCAATTAATCCAAAACGGCGGCCATGAGATTCCATTCTACAGCACATAAAATCATCCCATCCCATTGAGTTTTTCCTTCATGCCGGCAGCTTTAATCTTAATCCCTTGCAACTTCTTCTATATCAACACTTTGTAAATTACACCCAACAGATTATTCAAATCACCTCTTGATCAATCCAAAACATGCCTATCTTTTGTTATGGCATTCTCCTGGTGGGATGTATAGCCATTGCCATTATTGTTTACACTTTAGTAATGTTCGGATGGTGCGGTTTCAACTCCGGGCTGCCTCCTCCGAGAACTTCAGGTTCAGCCGCGGCGGAAGGGGAGGAACAGAAGAGCCTGGGCATTCAGAGTCCGTATATAGCTTCTTCATTCAGGTACAGTAAAGGGATTCTGGAGACTCCTGAAGCTGCGGGGTCAAAAGAACCAGCTGAAGATGAATGTGTTGTGTGCTTGACAGGTTTTGCGGAAGGGGAATTTGTTTGCCAGCTTCCTCGTTGCAGGCACTCGTTTCACTCCCCTTGTATTGATATGTGGCTCTACTCTCATTCCGATTGCCCTCTGTGTCGTGCTTCGGTCGATCGAGTCGATTCCAGGAGGAACTCATTATCATTTACAGAAGAAAGTTCTAGGGAGGTCTTGCTGAATATTGGCTTCTTGCCTTGACCTCTAGCTATATATTGGGTGCAACTATCCCAGCACTAATGCATCGGATCCTATCAGAATTTCAGGATTCTGAAACTAAAATGTGTTAATTGAATAAAGACATCTACAAGAACTGAGGAATATATGTACGGGAATCCAATGATCCCATTGTGATATTTCCACATAATGTAAAACATGTTTTAATTTGATGGGATTGGTTGAAAGACTAAAGGAAGTCTGAAAAACAAAAGAGAGTCTACCGAATTTTCAAATCAACAAACTATGGAAATCAAGTGATGAGCAGCCTTGTCTACTGTCCACATATATCTATGGCAAAAGATAATCCGATAGAATATCTATTTAATTTATTCCTATGCTTCAACAAGGAATGATAAACTCACCCTTGGCGAACTCTAGTAGGAGAAGTGCTGAACTCAAGTAGTAGGAGAAGTGCTGAAATGTATGTTAAAACACGCTGTAATCCCTTTAACTCTCAAGATCTAGGCAGGGATATCGTGCTAATCACCTATATAAATTAATATATTGAAGTTTGAATCCTTTTGATATAAGAGGAAGACACGATGAAGAAGAAGAGCGATAAAGAAAGTATAACCAAAGAATTTCAGTTTTAGATAAAATTGAATTATAGTTATTTTTAAATTATGAATTTGAATTTTTCTTAACTATTAAGTGTAGTTATTTAGTTTTATCTATTTAAAACTATAAAAAGGGGAATATATTATGTGGTTGAAGAAAATGAATAGATAATGTTTTATTCCTCTTTTATAGTTATAACATAATCAAAGTATACGTAAACTGATCGGACACTAATATATATATATATAATTTGAGCTCCCACTTATTCAAAACTATTAAGCATAATAATTAATACAACATGATCATCAAACATGAGAAGAAAATTGAAAAAATTAGATTCAAGATTATTCAAATACAAAACCGTCCACGAACAAGATCAGGAGACGGCATTTATTTAATTTGCAGGAAACTTAGAAAACCCAACAGACTTATTAGCTGCTGGATTAAGCTTATTATAATTTTATTTCCATACATAGATATTAAGGTGGAATTTATAGCTCAGAATCATCAAAAGGTCCCCAGACCAGTGGTTTTGCTTTGGCTTTAACTTCAACTTCAACTTCAACTTCAACTTCAAATAAATAGGAGAGGGGCAAACTAAGAACCTCTGGTCCTCCACTCCACATAATGTCAGCCAATTGAGAGTAGACAGCTTCAGTGGTATGGGAACCATCAAAGTATACATATTCACTCGGGTTAAAGCACAGTTCATAAGGCTGGGTTATATTTCCACACCCACTTCCACGATAAGGTCCTATACCACAGCATGCCACGTCCCCATACTTGAACCCTTCATTTGTAACATCAAAAACCCTAGTCACCGTTAAATGACTGAATGTAGTAGAGACAAAAGCCGAGTAGAACTAGAATGCATATGCATGAATGGAAGAAGCTAGAAAGTGCTGGTTAAGATCGAGGAATCAACGTATCACATTATCTTTATGTATTCATTTAATAAAACCTCACTATATAACATATATATGATTATATCCTTGAGTTTTTAGAAGTCTTATCATACAAATATATTAGGTAAAGATCATATCAAGAGAAGATTCCAATTACAGATGATATGATAGATCTATTTTAATAAGATTTTTTCTGATACAGAGAACGTGAAACGTCTATTTTAATGAAATTTTTTCTAATTCTGCTTAGATAAACTTATAGAGGACAAAATGTATTAATTTGAATAAGAATTGATCTGACTCTGATTAGATGAACTTACCAATGACGCGATAGCTTTATTGTGATAAGAATTATAATTTTTTGATGGAAAATGGATATGGTGATTATAGTTAACTAACCATATGTTGTGGGATCTTTGATCCTGTTCCCAACTGCGGTGAAGAAATCAAAGGCTGAGAATACAGATCCTGGCCAAGAATTTTCACTAGTTAAGGTTTTAAGTTTCTTGACTAAAGCATTGTTGTGAAGAATCGCCAATGTTAATGGTAACCCGGCGCATGCTTCATCAATCACATCTGACGTCTGTTTCGACATTGGCACACAACCGAGCGGTCCAACATTTTGAAACATAAATTTCCTTCCTCCTCCGTTATATATTTCCTGCAACCAAACCCAAAAAAAAAAAAAAAAAAAATCAGCTGAAAATTTGATAATTAACCAACAAAATACTGCACCAGTATAATATATAATCTTACCTGGATACCCTGGAAGATCGTTTCAATCACTTTGTCTACGTATTCTTGTTGTTCTGGTATAGTATCATTAGAGTTTGAATTGGAATGTCTGAAGTAATCGTTGCCACCAATGGAAATCAAATAAACCGCTTTTCCAAGTCTCCTCTTGGCTTCATCTATGCCAAGTATGTTCGTCCAGTTTACTACTAACTCCTTGAACAGTTGGACCTGTTTCCCAAAAATCATCTGAAAGGAAAAGGCTCCATTACCAAGTCATCAACTTAAACCATGAGTTTGATTGCAACGAAAAACTATATATATACAGAATGATGAGAAATGTTTTCGGCGAAGACAATATTTTGCGTACCGCATTTGTGGCATTAAGGGTAGCAGCTGCTCCAGCGGAAGCAAAATTTGCGCCATGAGTGAAATCTGCTCCAGGTTCCAGAATTGGCGGCATGAACGGTAAGTTCAACTTCGTTGCTGCATTCAAATGAAACATGGAGAGTTCATTAAGCCTATATCACTTGCTGGGAACATATTTACTAACAAAATTTTATTACATATTTATATTTACTTCTAATTAAATTGTTTTTAAAATATATTTATATGAGGTAATATTATTAGACTCTTGCACATTAATATTCATGACATGTATAGTGTTTTTTAACAAGCATTCAATTATACATGCACCAAATTAAACTACAATATTCTTACCAATAAAATCAGGAGCCAAACGGCCATCAGAATATCTCCCAGTTGGGTGAAGAGCGAAATAGGTCTTGCCATAGGGGAGGTGATAAGCAGCAATGTAACTATCTGGTGAAATGTATTGATTATTTCCAGCATCAAAAAGTGAATCCCCAAAGATGAAGAAGTAACTCTCAGCACCATTGCAGCTAAATGGAAACACAAAGGTGACAGTAACACACAAACTTATCATCACACAAAGCAAATTATAACTTGGACTTGCCATAGTTTTCAATAGTATTATCTTATAGAGCTACCTAGCAGTGTGCTTTGTCAGGCTCCTCTCACTTGTTATTTATACTAAAAGGGTTGGGAAAAATCAGGCACCAATGCAGATGCATGATGATCGTGGTTAAATGTCCACCGTTCGATGCATGGTCCCAGCTTAATTAAATCCTATATATAAACTACAAAGATCACATGCATGCACAATTAAATTGACGTTGAAGCTAACATGCAGTACGAGTGCACGCGATTGTGAATAAAACGAAAGTAGAATGCATAAGTGAGAGTGATTAATATGTTTTTACGCTTATTGGTTGCTGTTAATTTTTGACTGATTTTCTTTCCCATTTAATGCACTTTGTCACTAGTTGGATGCGATCTTTTTTTGGTGACTAAGGTTCTTCGAGCCAGAGCCAGAGCCAGAGCCAGAGCCAGAGTCAGTCAGTTTGTGTACACCTCGGCTAATACCTGGTTGTTCAAGTCAGTTTGCACAGATCTCGATTGATTTCTGATTGTTCGCGTTAACTTACGCACATCTTGATTAATCTCTAGTTGTCCATGTGAGTTTGTGCACACCTCGACTAATACCCCGAGGCCCTGAAGTTAATGATGGGGTAAGCTTCTTGGCCAACCTATTAACAATCGAGATGAATCGAACTCAAGACATCTTAAATAATACACCCAAGAGTCATATTTAACCACTCGGTCATCCAATGGTCGTTAGTCTCTCATTTATCTTTATTTGGATCAAAATCCTTTATCGACTTTTATCTGAAACAAATAAAGGATTCCTGATTAGTAGATATAGAAGAAAAATATTATTGATAACCACAAATAAATGAAGGTGCATAAATGTTATGAGATCGTTAAAAGCTCAGAAAAACTGAATTCAAGAAAGGATCTTTATTATATTTTATTCAGACTCTATAGTTAAAAAAAAAAAAAAAAAAAAAGAGTTATTAACTCAAATAATAATTAAAAAAAAAAAGGTGTATATTTTTTTAACTTTTTAGAATAGCATTCTATAATATAATACTATTTAATGAAATAAGATATGATTCTGAGAATGTGTTTTGGAAAATATTTTTTGAAAATATTTAGATTCCTTTTTAACCCTTACATTTGTTAATTTAACTAAACACCCCTCACAATAAAAGTTTATAAATTAACAAAAATACCCTCACCCACCCAACTATTGCCGACAGTCGATCACCACCGTCGGATGGTGATCAGAAGTCGTCAAAATGATGTACGACTGGCTGGATCTGGCCAGCCGTGCCAATATGGCTTTTCTGGCCAAATCTATAGCTAAAGATATGGTCGTTGATAGCCAAATCTAATGCCTTAGATCTGGTCCTTTTCGACAAGATCTATGGTGGATTTGGCCAGAAACGGACAGATTGGTGCACGACCGGCCATATCTAGTCGGTCATACATTGTTTCTGAGCCAGCATCTGATAGTGGCAGTGGCAACGGTGACAGCTACTAGCTGGTGATAGCGGCCTGGGTGGGTGGGGGCGTTTTGATTAATTTTAAAACTTTTATTGAAAAAGGTAATTGTTAAATCTTTTGAGTTGAATAAAATTGGACTGGATTTTAGGTTGAATAGAAAAGTAATTATTTCATTTTCTTAGGATAGGATAGGGAAAAATAGTGTGCCAAACGCACCCAAAGACATCCACATAAATTAAGTTTGATAACAATAGAGTCTACCGAATTTTCAAATCAACAAAGTATAAAAATTAAGTTAGCTGCATTGTCGATTCTCCTCATATATTGATTGAACACACATTTTGTATTAGTGTATGCCATAGGAACCAATCTTGTCGTCGGTTCCAAGGTATTATGTTTTGTATATATATGTTAATATATATATTTTGTTTTTTTATCTTATCAATAGAAGAAAGTGTTCTTATTTCACATGTGGTTTATTGCTTCATTTATATATATGTATTACATGTGAAATGTCCGAATGATACAAATCTTTAGAAGATCAAAACCCTCAAAGTATTCCCTACATAGGTAATATTAATTGGGCAATAATATTACAAAGTACGCATGCCGAATGCCTCCATAGAATATCATGTGATAGTATTAGTGTGGGTGATTATAGAAGTTATATCACTAGGGCATTAGTATAGATAAACGGTTAGTGAACTATTTATCGAATATGGTCATTTATGATGAATCATATGGACATTTAAAATATAGTCAGTTATTCATCATAAGATTATACGAGTGTATTATTAATCCTTATACCTAAGATATCACGGTTGGATTCTGCATAAACGCATATGGTTCATATAGTGTATAAACACGAGGCTAATCATGTCATGTGTTAATAAGCCGATTTGGCCATGTGCTGTTTATGTGTGAGGACAAGTGATAGTCAAAATGAGATCCGTTGACTTGGTATAAATTGATATCAAGTTCTTAGACAAACGTCAAGATATGTTGGAAAATGGAAATCTCTGGTCGGGGTATATAAAATGTTACTTAAAAGGTTGTTTTATGGTGACACATTCTATATGTATTAATTGTCAATTTGATATAAAATTAAGATAAGGATTTTGAATACCATGAATCCATTCTTAATTAGGATTAGACAACAGAAGGATTTGATTATACAGTGTGTACGATTATAAAAGGGTTTGTTGGAGTATATCTTCATTGTGATTTAAGGGTTATGGGGCATTGCTAGATGGTTACCATAATCGGTGGGAGTTTTGTTCATAAAGAGTTATGACAAAACATATCTGAATAGACTATGATATTGGTCCCACGACTAGGCCACAGTGAACCTAGGAGGTCACACATAAAAACTAAAGAGAACGGAGAAATAGCCAAAGAGAGTTGATCATCCAAGGTTGACATTTCTTTCATTTTGTTCATATTATTCAACAAGGAATGATGAATTTATTGTGTCAAAAATATACACTAATGTCAGCACCACCAATTAGAGTTCAACAAGTACTTAAATATATAGTGATATTAGCTATCAAAAACCCAAACCGCCTCCAAGAAATATTTTATATCAATTCTATCCCATTTTAAAAAAGGATAAAGAGTGGACCCCAAGTGTCAAGACAACTTGTAAAAGCACTCATTACATTGACCTCAAAGATATAAATGGGTATTTCTCTTCGTGAAAATGAGAGGTTTGGCATAGGAGAGCTAGGCATAGATTTGAGCTTCACTATTTTTTCTCTGTAAAACAAAGCATTTCTCCATTCATAAAAATAGTCAGGGAATAATAAAATAAGAGTGGATGTAAGATTCGCTTTAAGAATCCAAACCACTATAAAAATCCTTCTTGTCCATCTTTTATTTATGTTTCATCAAACATATATCATCTCAGTACCATAAACACTTCTCACGAATCATTCACGTGAAATTTTTAAGAGCAGCTTAACACTTTGTACGTGCGAGTCGTTGTTTTCAAAATCAAGCATCAACAAAATTCATCCATCATAAATGGCTCTTGTTTTTACACAAAAATGGTCTTAAATTTATATGGTCGTCCCAATGATTCACGAGTTATTTGAAATTATCACAATTATGAATAAAAAAATTTATCAAAGCAAAAACCAAAATGAACGACATAAAAATTTATATAGTGATAGAATATACATTTTCTTCGTATTATTCAACAAGGAATGATAGATTCATTCATCATAAATGACTATTGTTTTACACAAAAAAGGTCCTAAATATGGATGGTCCCAATTATTCACGCGTTATTAGAAATCATCACAATTATGAATACAAAAATTTATCAAAGCAAAAACCAAAATGAACAACATAAAAAATTTATATATTGATATGATATACATTTTGTTCATAGTATTCAACAAGGAATGAAAGATTCATCCATCATGAAAGCCTCTTGTTTTACACATAAATGGTCCTAAGTATATATGGTCCTAATTATTTACATTTTATTAAAATATTCACAATTATGAATACAAAAATTTATCAAAGCAAAAACCAAAATGAACGACATAAAAAATTTATATATTGATACAATATACATTTTGTTCATATTATTCATAGAGCGACAAACTAGCTCATGTCGAACCGGGCTCGGCCCGATATTTCCTAAGCCGAGTTTGAGCTTGAGCAGCTTGAAACATTAAATGAGCTGAGCTCAAGCACGCTGATACTTAACTTGACCTGCTTGCAATCTCAGAGGAACTCGCTTAATTTCGCGAGCGTAGTGCCGCTAACCCATTTCCATAAATCCCTAACTTCATTTTCTTATCCAAGTTCAAAATCCTATATTCTTATTGCCTGAATCTTCGCCGTTCCAGCCTCCAATCCACTGCCGTTTAGCCTCCAACCCTCATATCTAAGCTCCGTCGCCACTCTCTACTGGTGGCCAAGCTTCGCCTTTGTCCTCATTCATCTTGTAAGCATATCATCCTCTATCTTCTTTGAATGTTATAACGTAATAACTAAACAAAGGTGTTAATGTTGTTTCTTTGCTTTGGGATTTGTTATTTGCCTTCAAAGTATTTTGTGTTTTTATTTTTCTTATCATCGGAAGCTTTTTTTGTTGATGATAAAATTTTGAAATATTTATTTTATTTATATTTATAGATATCTCATGGATTTGTTTTTTATGTTCGATCTTGATTGTGCTAATGTTGTTGTGCCAAAAATACACACTGATGTCAGTTCCATCAATTAGAGCTTAACAAGTACTCAAAGACAAAGTGATATTAGTTGTAAAAGCTCAAACTGCCACAAAGAGATATATTTTATATCAATCCTATCCTATTTTAAGATAAGGATTATGGAATGGTCCTCACGTGTCAAGGCAACTTGCAAAAGTACTCATTACATTGACCTCAAAGGTATAAATGGACACCTCACTTCACGAAAGAGGGGGCTAGGCATAAACAAGAGCTTCAACCATTATTTTTTCTCTATATATAAAACATTTCTCCATTTTTGTCTGCCTTACAAGAAATATCAAAAAAATAGCCAGAGAATAATAAAATAACAATGGATGTAGGATTCTTTTAAGCATCCGAATCACTATAAAAATCCCTCTTGTCCATCTTTTATTTATGTTTCATCAAACATATATCATCTTAGCACTATAAACACTTCTCATGAATCATTTACGTGTAATTTCTAAGAGCAGCTTAGCACTTTGCACGTATGAGTCGTTGGCGTCAAAATCAAGCATGAACAAAATTTATCCATCATAAATGGCTCTTGTTTTTACACAAAAATGGTCTTAAATATATATGGTCCGAATGATTCACGAGTTATTAGAAATTATCACAATTATGAATACAAAAATTTATCAAAGAAAAAACCAAAATGAACGACATAAAAAATTTATATATTAATATAATATACATTTTGTTTGCATTATTCAACAAGGAACGATAGATTCATCCATCATAAGTGGCTCTTGTTTTACACAAAAATGGTCCTAAATATAGATGGTCCCAATTATTCATGTGTTATTGGAAATTATCACAATTATGAATACAAAAACTTATCCAAACAAAAACCAAAATGAACAACATGAAAAATTTATATATTGATATGATATACATTTTGTTCATATTATTCAACAAGGAATGGTGGATTCATTCATCATGAAAGCCACTTGTTTTACACAAAAATGGTCCTAAATGTATATGGTTCTGCTTATTCACATGTTATTAAAATTATCACAATTATGAATACAAAAACTTATCAAAGCAAAAACCAAAATGAACGACATAAAAAATCAATATATTGATAGAATATACATTTTGTTCATATTAGTCATAGGGTTACAAACAAGCTCATGTCAAACCGGGCTCGGCCCGGTATTTCTTAAGCGAAGTTTGAGCTCGAGCAGCTCAAAACATTAAACGAGCTGAGCTCAAGCACGCTGATACTCAACTCGACCCGCTTGCGAGCTCAGAGGAGCTCGTTTAATTTTGCGAGCGCTCATGAGCTCGTATGAGCTCGCGTAGTTTAAAGTAGTGCCCCTAATCCTATTTCCATAAATCCCTACTCAAAATCCTATATTCTTATTCCCCAAATTTCCATCGTTCCAGCCTCCAATCCATTGCCGTTTAGTCTCCAACCCTCATATCTAAGCTCCATCGTCGCTCTCTACTGGTGGCCAAGCTTCGCCTTTGTCCTCATTCATCTTGTAAGCATATTATCCTCTATCTTCTTTGAATATTATAACGTAATAACTAAACAAAGTTGTTAATGTTGTTTCTTTGCTTTGGGATTTGTTATTTGCCTTCAAAGTATTTTGCTTTTTTATTTTTCTTATCATCAGAAGCTTTGTTTTGTTGATGATAAAATTTTGAAATATTTATTTTATTTATATTTATAGATATCTCATGGATTTGTTTTTTATGTTCGATCTTGTTTGTGTTGATGTTGTTGTGCCAAAAATACACATTGATGTCAACACCCCCAATTAGAGCTTAAAAAGTATCAAAAACAAAGGTATTAGTTAAAAGCACAAACCCTCAAAGAGATATTTTATATCAATCATATCATATTTTAAGATAAGATAAGGAGTGGTCCTCACGTGTTTAGGCACTTGCAAAAACACTCATTACATTGACCTAAAGGTATAAATTGACACCTCTCTTCACAAAAGAGGAGGTAGGCACAAACAAGAGCTTCAACCATTATTTTTTCTCTATAAATAAAACATTTCTCCATTTTGTAACCTACAGGAATTAAAAAAAATAGCCAGAGAATAATAAAATAACAAGGATGTAGGATTCTTTTAAGCATTCGAACCATTATAAAAATCTCTCTGTCCATCTTTTATTTATGTTTCATCAACATATATCATCTTAGCATTATAAACACTTCTCATGAATCATTCACGTGTAATTTCTAAGACTTTCTTAGCACTTTGCACATGCGAGGTCGTGTTGTCAATTCATCATCAACAAAATTCATCCATCATAAATGGCTCTTGTTTTACACAAAAATTGTCTTAAATATATATGGTCCCAATGATTCACGAGTTATTGAAATTATCACAATTATGAATACAAAAATTTATCAAAGAAAAACCAAAATGAACGACATAAAAAATTATAATTAATATAATATAACATTTGTTCGCATTATTCAACAAGGAACGATAGATCATCCATCATAAGTGGCTCTTGTTTTACAAAAAATGGTCCTAATATAGATGGTCCACTATCATGTGTTATTGGAATTATCACAATTAGAATACAAAAACTTATCCAAACAAAAACCAAAATGAACAACATGAAAAATTTATATATTGATATGATATACATTTTGTTCATATTATTCAACAAGGATGGTGGATTCATTCATCATGAAAGCACTTGTTTTACCACAAATGGTCCTAAATGTATATGGTTCTGCTTATTCACATGTATTAAAATTATCACAATTATGAATACAAAAATTTATCAAAGCAAAAACCAAAATGAACGACATAAAAATCATAATTGATAGAATATACATTTTGTTCATATTAGTCATAGGGTTACAAACAAGCTCATGTCAAACCGGGCTCGGCCCGGTATTCTAAGCAGAAGTTTGAGCTCGAGCAGCTCAAACATTAAACGAGCTGAGCTCAGCACGCTGATACAACTCGACCTGCTTGCGAGCTCAAGGAGCTCGCTTAATTTTGTGAGCGCTCGTGAGCTCGCGCATTTAAAGTAGTGTCCCTAATCCTATATCCATAAATCCCTAATCAAGATCCTATATTCTTATTCCCCGAACTCCGTCGTTCCAGCCTCCAACACCGCCGTTTAGCCTCCAACCTCCAATCTAGACTCCGTCATTGCTCTCTGCCGGTGGCCAAGCTCTGCCTTTGTCCTCATTCATCTTGTAAGTATATTATCCTCTATCTTCTTTGAAAGTTAAAACGTAAACTAAACAAGGTGTTAATGTTGTTTCTTTGCTTTGGGATTTGTTATTTGCCTTCAAAGTATTTTGCTTTTTATGTTTCTTATCATGAGAAGCTTTGTTTTGTTGATAAGAAATTTTGAAAATATTTATTTTATTTATATTTATAGATATCTCATGGATTTGTTTTTTATGTTCGATCTTGTTTGTGTTGATGTTGTTGTGCCAAAAATACATACTGATGTCAGCACCACCAATTAGAGCTTAATAAGTACTCAAAGACAAAGTGATATTAGTTGTAAAAGCTCAAACCGCCTCAAAGAGATATTTTATATCAATCCTATCCTATTTTAAGATAAGGATTGAGGAGTGATCCTTACATGTCAAGGCAACTTGCAAAAACACTCATTACATTGACCTAAAAGGTATAAATGGACACCTCTCTTCATGAAAGAGGGGGCTAGGCACAAACTAGAGCTTCAACCATTATTTTTTCTCTGTAAATAAAACATTTCTTCATTTTTGTAAGCCTTACTGGAAATATAAAAAAAAAAATAGCCAGAGAATAATAAAATAACAGTGGATGTAGGATTCTTTTAAGCATTCGAACCACTATAAAAATCCCTCTTGACCATCTTTTATTTATGTTTTATCAAATATATATCATCTTAGCACCATAAACACTTCTCATGAATCATTCACGTGTAATTTCTATGAGTAGCTTAGCACTTAGCACGTACGAGTCGTTTGTGTCAAAATTAAGCATCAACAAAATTCATCCATCATAAATGGCTCTTGTTTTTACACAAAAATTGTCTTAAATATATATGGTCCCAATGATTCACGAGTTATTAGAAACTATCACAATTATGAATACAAAAATTTATCAAAGCAAAACCTAAATGAATGACATAAAAAATTTATATATTCATATAATATACATTTTTTTTGTATTATTCAACAAGGAACGATAGATTCATCCATCATAAGTGGCTCTTGTTTTACACAAAAATGGTCCCAATTATTCACTTGTTATTAGAAATTATCACAATTATGAATACAAAAGTTTATCAAAGCAAAAACCAAAATGAGCAACATGAAAAATTTATATATTGATATGATATACAATTTTGTTCATATTATTCAACAAGGAGTGATAGATTCATCCATTAGGGGTGGAAAAAACCAGTTAATCGAACCGGTTTACCCACATCTTGAACCAGACCGATTTAAAAAAAAATTTAATCAAAACCGATCGGGTTTCGGTTATAAACCAGTTTGTAACCAGGTTAACTGGTTTTAAACCAGTCAATTAAGATGGGCTGGATTAGTTCGGCCCAATTCCTTCAAACCCTCTCCTTTGGCCTCAATTTTTTTTTTTTTTTCTAGTTTTTTCGAATGGGCTTGGACGATTTTAACCCAATTACATCCAATCCTTCACTTTGGCTCATTTTTTAACTTGAATTGATGTTATATTTTTTGTAATCGGATAATTTGAATTCATATAATTTTAATGTACATCAAGTATTAATAATTTAAAATTACAAATCAAATATTGCAAAAACAAAGACATGATGCAGACTCTGATTTCAAATTATAGAGTACACAAAGACATTTACAAATCAAACATATGCAAATTGAAAAATAGTCCCCTGTCAACTTAGTTTCACCCTAAAATTACAAATCAAACACATGATTAAAATAGCAAAAACATTTCCGCAACACAAACATAACAAACACATTTCCACAAAACAAACGTAAGTGCATAACAAGCACATTTCCAAATCAAATAGTGAAATGCAAACTTAGAAGATACATAAACAAAGTTCACAAGACGAATACAAATATAACAAATCCACAAAAAGATTTCAAAAGAGGCGTCCAAGCAAGCAATAACTGTCCAACTCCAAGCACATTCCAATCCATTGTCAAATGTCAACTGTCAAAGCAAAAAAAGTTCCACAACTTGTTAGCTAGCTTTCATGTTAAATTTCTTTCTTTTTATAAGTTTGTCCAATCAAATCTACAAATTAGTAAATAGAAGAACAAATGAAACTAAATCAAGTCATAGTATATACCTCGTTATTGGAAATTTGGATTGCCCTTCAATCATTTAGTTGAGGACGAGTGCTTTTTATTCTTAAAGATGGAAATTCTAAAAAAAGATTTGATAAACACATAATTAAATAATTGAAAGTATAATTAACAAATCCAATAAAGACATTAAATAATTGAAAGTAAATCAAAAATTTTACCCGTCTCAATTTTCGTTAACTCATCCAAGGTCTCCTCAATGGCTAATGGTGCACGGCTGCACGCGTAGTCCGAATCCAAACTTATGTGCACAGAAGAGCCTCCACCATTTTCGTAGTAAGGGAGCTACGAAATGGATCCAATACACGACCCCCCGTACTAAAAGCTGACTCAAATGCAACAGTTGAAACAGGCATAGCCAATAATCTCGTGCCATCAAAGAGAGAACTTGATATTTTGTTGTTTATCTTCCACCATTTCAAGAGATCAAATGTCTTGTCATTGTCATCTTCAACGTCATCCGCTAAATACTTATCCAACTCTGATTTAGGCTGATTAGCTTGGTTTTCCAACCTTTCGCTTTTTAAACTTAACCCTCATGTATTCTTGAGGATCAATATCAACATCACAATCATCAAGCGCACTTGCACCTAGAGATTCCTGACTTGACTGTGTAGTAAGACCCCCAACCACCTTACACAAATTGTAATGGTTAAATAAAGACAGCAAAGTTTCCATCACTTTTTTCGTTAACTTATCAGTAGTTAAAGCATCATAGGACTCACCAATCACCAAATCAACGCAGTGAATAACATTATGTTGATATTATCAACATTTGACCAATATTTGTCAAATTTTTCCTTCATCCTTACCGCCATAGAACTTAAGCTAAGAACATGACTATGAGACCATTATGAAATCTTCATCCCAATGCCATATATCTGTCATATGTACTCATTACCAGTAACATAAAAAAGCCAACACACGTACGATATCATCATAGAAAATTTTCAGAAAGGGTAACAAGTATCAAGCATATTCCGAATCACTATACGTAGGCAAACCCCTTGACTTGTCCCCACTAGAAAGCTCATCTCTATACTTACTATCTTCTATTTCCAGTAAGTCAAATGCTCTTTGGAATTTAACTGAGGTATTGTTAGAGTCATGAAAGTGACTCTATTTTGGTGATAAAAATACCCCATTTGTGATTAAATTGAAGTATATTGAGACAATTAAAGAATTTATGAATTTATTCATGAAAATCGCTTCCTAATATTTTTCTTATGAATTTAACATGTTTGGAATGATTTTGGAAAGTATATGAGTTGATATTAGGTTGTGGTTTATGGATTAAGGGTGATTTTGTCTCATTTATGCTATTTAGGGGGTAAAATGTCATGTTTTAAAGGGCTGATTTTGTCACTTTTCAATTATGCAGGGACTAAACTAAAATTTTGCAATGTGTTCTATAAAACAAAAAGTGCAGATCGCGTGAACAGGAGGCTGCCATCCATAGAGTTTTCCGGCGACCCTTCGTCTTCCACCTACGGTGACTCTTCGGCTTCCTCGACCACAGATCATCCAATCCTGGCAAACCACCAAGGCAAACCACCACCGAGAACCACCACGCCGCGATGCTTCGTCTTCCACCGCGTCGTTTCGTCTTCTCGGCCAGTTTTGGCCATTTTTCGGTGACGTTCCAGCTCCCCAAGGGTAGATCTTCATTCCCCATAGCCGGATCTTGCATTTCCAAGCTTCAGCCGCCGCGAAAACTGCCGGAATCTGCGGTTTTGCCGTCGCGACTCTTCATCTTCCAGGCCAGATCCTACTCATTTCCGGTGACTTCTCACCTCCCCAGGACCTGATCTGAACTCCCCATCACCAGAGCTTTCCATCGGTACCTTCGGATCCCATTTCCGCCACCGTTTTCTAGAGACCCGTCGAAAAATTAACGTTTTTCGGCGAACCGCGGCTGTTCGTATTCCGAGCTGTCCGTTGGTCATTTTCGCCCCTTTTTCGCACCACATCGCTGTCGGTTACCTCCTCTCCACCATGGTCAGCTCCGTTTCCACCGTTTCGGCCTCCGTCATCACCTCCATGAGCGGCTAAGCTCCTGGTTGTCTGTTACGGCATAGGCGAGATCGGGATTGACTCCACGACTCTAATAAACAACTCTCGACTAGTTGGATGAGCCCGATTATAGGACATTCGGCAGTATTATGCTTCAGATTATATTTGTTTTCGTTTCATGATTGATTTCGATACTTTAATATGATTTGGGCATAACTTGTGATGAATATTGTTGTCCATTGTGATTTAATGTTTTCATAGAACTTGCTGAATGATTGTTTGGAATAATTAAATGATGAATATTGCTTACATTACTTCGCATCGATTGTAATTGAGTTGTGTTTGGATTTAATTTAATTTCTACTATTGTTGCGTTTATTGTGAAGTTGGTTGATTGGATATTACGTGTTGACAGATTGTATTTGTTAATCGCGTACCAACTAGTGGTATTGCCTTGTAGCGTTTATCGACGTTCAATGATAGTCTTTAACCAATCGAACTTGAGTGATCGGGTAAGACAGGATAGATTATACCTAGAGTGTCGAGAAACTATTTCATTGATTTACCTTGCCTTGTAGGTTTAGGGGATCGTAGAGGGTGGAGAAGAATTGTGTGAGTCGGTCTCGTGTCGAACTAAAACCGTAACGGCAACATTTTTATTATAAAGTTTTTATTAGTTTTAATTGCACTATTTCATTATTTGCATTTAGTCTATTTAGTTTCATTAATCCATTGCCAATTTCATTTCCGCTACTTAAAATATATTAGGTTGTTAGTCTTGCTCCCTGTGGATTCGATCCTGCTTACCGCTAACTACGGTACTTAGGTTTAATTTTTAGACTGTGACGATCGGTCTAACAGGTATCCAACATCATATAAGTAGAGTTCCACCTTGTTTCTACATCAAGCACCAAATGACTCTTACTTTCAATTTTTTAATTCTCCACACACTCCATAAATCTCATTAACCTTGCTAGAGAAGACCTCACATACCTCACTATAACACGAATTCTAAATATAGAGTCATCTATATCTTTTAACCCCTCTTTTACAATCAAACTTAGTATGTGGGCAGAACATCTCATGAGAAGAAATTGACCACCCAAGACATTTCCCTGCCAACTTGATAACTGAATCCTAAGGTAGCTTATACCCACATCATTAGAACTTGCATTGTCAACCATTTCTGTGAATACATTAGAAATACCTCAATCAAGCAAGCACCTCTCCACTGCCTTCCCAATGATTAAACCTTTATGACTACTTATAGGAAAAAAGTTTAAAATCCTTTTGTGTAGTTGCCAATCGTCTTCAATGAAGTGAACCATAAGACGCGCATAGTTGAGGTTCTAACAATTTGTCCATGTATCAGTGGTGAGACAAACTGAATGATTAAACTTACTAAAAAACTTCTTTAGCTTTTCACTCTCTTCAATATAAATCTTGAAACAATCTGTAGCCACAGTCTTATGGGAGGGCATTTGAAACCTAGGCTGTGCCACAGTCATCACACGTTGAAACCCCTCACGTTCCACAAAATTAAACGATAGCTTATCGATAATGATCATTTGGACAATAGTTTCTCTAATCAAATCTTGATCAAATTTCCATGACAACAATAAAGATTGTGTAGAGGTGGCAGCATCACTTGAGAGGTCACGTGATGCTTGTTGAAAGAATAATGTCTTCTGTCTTTTGTCCTCCACATTTAGAGGATACTTTTTACGCCTACTTAAGTGATTACGTAGACAACTTGTACCACTCTTACTTGGACAAGCAAGAATATTCCCACAATAGTTACATGTTGCCATCAAATCATTCTTATTCTCACACTCATTTTTGGTGAAGTGATCCCACATTTCAGATGTATTCTTCCTACTAGTAGTAGATTTCGCACGTTTTGGAGCTAAAGGTCTAGGTGGTCTTGGTGTAAGTGCTTGAGTGTCATTTGAAGTGTCAAAAGTGGGTGTGTTGTTGTCACTTGTCAAAGATATCTACAATGGCATAAAAAAAGGAATATGCATTAACTAACATTTCAACATGTACACAAAATTACCAATGTAATAAAACTCACTAACCTTCCTTAAATCAGCAGTATTTGGGACTTCCTCACTTGAATTCCTGAAACAATTAATTATACACAAAATTCAATCAAAATAATGAACAAAATAAAATACAATTACACCAAAAAAGAAGTAATTAAATTACCCAGGAGATGACAACTTCTCGTATGCCTTTTTCAGTCCTTCAATAGGATGCACCGTTTCATTTTGAAAACTAGAATTTACGAAAAATGAACACATAAATAATCAACACTAACCAGTAGGCGGCAACCACAAACAATCAAACACCCTCCAACCTCCACATTACACAACCAAACAACCAAAGAAAACAATACAAATCAAAGGAGAAAGAACCACGAACAATAAAACACCCGAAATGCCTTCACATTACACAACCAAAGAAAACAATACAAATCAGAAGAAGTCAGAATTTCTTCAACTCAATACACGTGTTTAGCACTAAATTGTTATTAGTGTGGCATTGAAATGAAATATAATGCAAAGGAGCTTCCAAACATGCACTAACCATTAATTTTAATACTTTTCTTCTTTTTTATACAGTCCAATGTTGGAAAGACAAACATAACCACACAGAAAATAGAGAGACAAGAGAAGAGACACACTTATTTTACTGTCTGTTGTCTGCATTAACAGAACATCTAAAGAAATAGAGAAACAAATATAGAAGAGAAATAAAGAGAATAGTAGCCAATTCTTAACTTTATTTAAAGAGAAAAAATATGTTTAAAGTCAATTATTAGTGATCAGTTTATACCATTCTTGTCATGCAGACAATGACATTATAAATTTTTTATTAGATTATGTTTTAACTCAAGTAAAAATTAGAAAATTCTATCTGATTAAAGGGTAAACAAAAAGTAGCAGTGTTAATTTGGACAGGATTCTGGCATTGTGCACTAAATTTGGTTGTCTAAACTCGCTCTGCTGGATTTTACTTGTTCAAGGGTTTAGAAATTTGTCAATCATCTCCATTAACAAATAAATAAATCTAGAGGGACCTCATCACCTAAATAACATACCAATTATTGTTATTGACTTTATTGCATTATACATATATATCCCGCAGAGAACTCATTCTAATTTAGGTTTTTACTTTTTGTAGCACACAATTATTGTTGGTTGAACACTAGGTACTCCACATTACACAACCAAACAACCAAAGAAAACAATACAAAAAAAACTTACAAAGCAAAGAGATGATTGGAAACTAGAAAAAAAAAATGACGATGTGGAGACTAGAGCGACGATGGCTACTGCAAAGACTAGGTGAAGAAAGAAGAATGGTGACTGGTGAGCAAAAGATCGACGGCTGGGAACAACTTGAGGCTGGCTAAGGTCACGCAATAGGCATGCTTGAGGGACCTGGGAAACCCAAATGTGGTCCGAGTCTAACATAAACCAGGGACCTGTGAGCAACCTGAGGCTGGCTGAGGTATGAGAACTAAGCAAGTGAGAGTAAGAGTTACTGAGACAGAGACTACAGTGGCTAGGTGAAAAAAGAAGAATGGTGACTGGAGAGCAAAAGATGGCGACTGGGAGTAAAAAGTTTAAGAAATTTGTACCTGAGGCTAGCTATGGCTAAGGCATGAGAACTGAGAGAGTGAGAGTGAGAGTTACTGAGATGGCGACTGCAGCGAGCCAGCAACTTCGTGAAGAAAGAAGAATGGTGACTGGTGACTGGTGACTGGTGACTAGTGACTAGTGACTAGTGAGCACAAGATCGGCAGCGTGAGAAATTTGTGTGGCTGAGGTGTGAGAACTGAGAACTGAGAGAGACAGAGAGTGAGAGTGAGAGTTAGGGATTGCAATTGCAAAAATCCAAAAGAGTCAAAAACCAAAAATGCAAAACACATATATATTTTTTTTAAATTCAACTCAAAAAACCGGTTTCATGTAACCAGAATTAATTTGATAAAAACCAAAACCGAACCAGGTATTAAATTTTTCTAAATAACCGAACCGAATCCCAGAAAAAGGGATTTTCAATCCGGTTTGATTTTCGGGTTTTTTTTTCCACCCCTATCATCCATCATGAAAGCCTCTTGTTTTACACAAAAATGGTCCTAAATATATATGGCCCTAATTTTTCATGTGTTATTAAAATTATCACAATCATGAATACAAAAATTTATCAAAGCAAAAACCAAAATGAACAACATAAAAAAATTATATATTGATAGAATATACATTTTTTTCATATTATTCATAGGGCTACAAACGAGCTCATGTCGAACCGGGCTCGACTCGGTATTTTCTAAGTTGAGTTTGAGCTTGAGCAGCTCGAAACATTAAACGAGCTAAGCTCAAGCACGCTGATACTCAACTCGACCTGCTTGCAAGCTTAGAGGATCTCGCTTAATTTCGCGAGTGCTCATGGGCTCGTATGAGCTCGCGTAGTTTAAAGTAGTGTCCCTAATCCTATTTCCATAAATCCCTAACTTCATTTTCTTATCCTAGTGCAAAATCCTATATTCTTATTCCTATCTCCATCGTTCCAGCCTCCAATCCACCATCGTTTAGCCTCTAACCCTCCAATCTAAGCTTCGTCGCCGCTCTCTACCGATGGCCAAGCTCTGCCTTTGTCCTCATTCATCTTGTAAGCGTATCATCCTCTATCTTCTTTGAATTTTATAACGTAATAACTAAACAAATGTGTTAATGTTGTTTCTTTCTTTGAGATTGGTTATTTGCCTTCAAAGTACTCTACTTTTTTTGCTTCTTATCATCAGAAGCTTTGTTTTATTGATGAGAAAATTTTGAAATATTTATTTAATTTATATTTATAGATATCTCATGGATTTTTTTTTTATGTTTGATCTTGTTTGTGTTGATGTTGTTGTACCAAAAATATACACTGATGTCAGCACCATCAATTAAAGCTTAACAAGTACTCAAAGACAAAGTGGTATTAGCTGTCAAAACTCAAACCGCCTCGAAGAGATATTTTATATCAATCCTATCCCATTTTAAGATAAGGATTAAGGAGTGGTCCTCACGTGTTATTGCAAATTTGCAAAAGCACTAAAGGTACAAATGGGCACATCACTTCACAAAAGAGGGGGTTAGGTACAAACGAGAGCTTCAACTATTATTTTTCTCTGTAAATAAAGCATTTCTCCATTTTTGTATGCCTAATAGGCAATATCAGAAAAATAGCCAGAGAACAATAAAATAACAGTGGATGTAGGATTCGCTTTAAGCATCCGAACTACTATAAAAATTCCTCTTGTCCATCTTTTATTTATGTTTCATCAAACATATATCATCTCAGCACCATAAACACTTCTTATGAATCATTCATGTGTAATTTCTAAGAGCAGCTTAGCACTTTGCACGTGCGAGTCGTTGGTGTCAAAATCAAACATCAACAAAATTCATCCATCATAAATGGCTCTTGATTTTACGCAAAAATGGTCTTAAATATATATGGTCCCAATGATTCACGAGTTATTAGAAATTATCACAATTATGAATACAAAAATTTATTAAAGCAAAAACCAAAATGAATGACATAAAAAATTTATATATTAATAGAATATACATTTTGTTCGTATTATTCAACAAGAAACGATAGATTCATCCATCATAAATGGCTCTTGTTTTACACAAAAATGGTCCTAAATATAGATTATCCCAATTATTCACACGTTATTAGAAATTATCACAATTATGAATACAAAAAATTATCAAAACAAATACCAAAATGAACGACATGAAAAATTTATATATTGATATGATATACATTTTGTTCATATTATTTAACAAGGAATGATAGATTCATCCATCATGAAAGCCTCTTGTTTTACACAAAAATGGTCCTAAATATATATAGTCCTAATTATTCACGTGTTATTAAAATTATCACAATTATAAATACAAAAATTTATCAAAGCAAAAACCAAAATGAACAACATAAAAAATTTATATATTGATAGAATATACATTTTGTTCATATTATTCATAGGACTACAAACGAGCTCATGTCGAATCGGGCTCGACTCGGTATTTTCTAAGCCGAGTTTGAGCTCAAGCAGCTCGAAACATTAAACGAGTCGAGCTCAAGCACGCTGATACTCGACTCGACTCGCTTGCAAGCTCAGAGGAGCTCGCTTAATTTCGCGAGCGCTCGTGGGCTCGTATGAGCTCGTGTATTTTAAAGTAGTGTCCCTAATCCTATTTCCATAAATCCCTAACTTCTTTTTCTTATCCAAGTTCAAAATCCTATATTCTTATTCCCCAAATCTCCATTGTTTCAGCCTCCAATCCACCGCCGTTTAGCCTCCAACCCTCCAATCTAAGCTCTATCGCCACTCTTTGCAGGTGGCCAAGCTCCGCCTTTGTCCTCATTCATCTTGTAAGTATATCATCCTCTATCTTCTTTGAATGTTATAATGTAATAACTAAACAAAGGTGTTAATGTTGTTTCCGTGCTTTGGGATTTGTTATTTGCCTTCAAAGTATTTTGCTTCTTATCATTAGAAGCTTTGTTTTGTTGATGAGAAAATTTTAAAATATTTATTTAATTTATATTTATAGATATCTCATGGATTTGTTTTTTTTATGTTTGATCTGGTTTGTGTTGATGTTATGGTGCAAAAAATACACACTGATTTTAGCACCACCAATTAGAGCTTAACAAGTACTCAAAGACAAAGTGGTATTAGCTATCAAAACTCAAACCGTCTCAAAGAAATATTTTACATCGGTCCTATCCCATTTTAATATAAAGATTAAGGAGTGGTCCTCACATGTCAAGGCAACTTGCAAAATCACTCATTACAT
Organism: Pistacia vera; assembly: GCF_008641045.1. NCBI lineage: Eukaryota > Viridiplantae > Streptophyta > Magnoliopsida > Sapindales > Anacardiaceae > Pistacia > Pistacia vera. The sequence continues at coordinate 98,610 of NW_022196799.1, forward strand.
TGACCTCAAAAGTATAAATGAGTACCTCTCTTCACGAAAGAGAGGGTTGGGCACAAACGAGAGCTTCAACCATTATTTTCTTCACTGCAAATAAAACATTTCTCCATTTTTGTACACCTTACAAGCAATATCCGAAAAATAGCCAGAGAATAATAAAATAACAGTAGATGTAAGATTCACTTTAAGCATCCGAACCATTATAAAAATCTCTTTTGTCCATCTTTTATTTATGTTTCATCAAACATTTATCATCTTAGCATTATAAATACTTCTCATGAATCATTCACGTATAATTTCTAAGATTTTCTTAGCACTTTGCACATGCGAGGCCATTGTTGTCAAATTCACTCATCAATATACATAATTTGTTGTTTTGGTTGGCAACTATAGAGTTGATTGATGAGATATGAATGATTATATATATGTGAGATTTCATGAACATTTGAACTGTAGGAGTTGTTATTTGAACTGCACAAGATTCAGGGAACTGCATCAGTCGAGCTCGCAAGCGAGCTACTCGGGCTCGCTTGAACTGTCTACAAGCCTGAGTTTGATGTCAAGCTCAAGCTCCAGTTTACTCAGCTTGGTGATAAATTTATCCATCATAAATGGCTCTTGTTTTACACAAACATTCTCCTAAATATATACGGTCCCAATTAATTTTTTTCAATAAAATGTCTAAAATTTCCATGTTGTCTCATTCACGTGTTAATAGAAATTATATCATATATAAATACAAAAAATTATTAAAACAAAATCCAAAATGAACAACATAAAAATTTTAAAATATCCAATTTTTTACATTTTTATTATATATATAATTCATTTTTTATAATATTTGAATAGAGTAATGATACACCTACAACCTCTTTTCACAAACTTTCTCTCACAACCTTGACATGATAGTTCTCAATTGGCTAGCCGTAATATATCAAGTGGGATCCATTATGAGCTGACTAATTATAAGTTATCACGTCGAGGTTGTGAAAGAAAACATGTGAGAAAAGATTATCGTTGTAGGATTTTTCTTTTGAATAACATAGTATTGATATATATATAAAATTCATTTTTTATAATATTTGAATAGAGTAATAATACACCCACAACCTCTTTTCACAAACTTTATCTCACAACCTTGACGTGATAGTTCTCAATTGGCTAGCCGTAATCTATCAAGTGGGATCCATTATGAGCTGACTAATTATAAGTTATCACGTCGAGGTTGTAAAAGAAAACATGTGAGAAAAGATTATCGTTGTAGGATTTTTCTTTTGAATAACATAGTATTGATATTATGTTATTGGACTAGACTGTTTATAGTCCATGATATTGGTGGTAATTATAAATAACCCAACAAATTTGGTGTAATCCAAAAAAGTTTGGGCCTCTCAGCCCAATCATGTCAAATTGGGACGAAATAGGCCCAAGTCAAGGCCCAGAAACGGCCGTCGTGGGTGGCGGGACGAGCGAAACCGAAACTTAAGGCCAGTTACAAGGGTGGCATTCTCATTTCTAATTCTAAGTGCTTGTTTTGTAGTAACAGAGNGTATTTTACTGTTTAACTTTTTTGGGAATACTAAAAGTAGTATTCCCAAAATCCAACCAAACGAAGCCAATACTATTTAATGAAATAGGATAGGATTATGAGAATGCGTTTTGGAAAATATTTTCTGAAAATATTTAGATTCTTTTTTAACTCTTGCATTTGTTAATTTAACTAAATACCCCCCACAATAAAAGTTTATAAATTAACAAAAACACCTCGACTTACCCAACTATTGCCCGCAGCCGGCCACCACCGCCGGATGGTGGTCGAAAGTTGTCGAAATAGCGTACAATCGGCTAGATCTGGCCAACCATGTGCCGATATGACTTTTTCTGGCCAAAGATCTAGCCATTGACGGTCAGATCAAACGCCTTAGATCTGGTCATTTTCGCCAAGATCCATAGTGGATCTAGCCGAAAACGGACAAATTGATGCACGACTAGCTAGATCCAGTCGATCATGCATCGTTACAGTGCCAGCGTCAACTGGTGGCAGCGACAACGGCGACAATTGCTAGCTGGTGATAGTGGCTTAGGTGGGTGGGGGCATTTTTGTTAATTTTAAATTTTTTATTGAGAAATGTAATTGTTAAATGTTTTGAGTTGAATAAAATTGAACTAGATTTTGGGTTAAATAGAAAAATAATTATTTCATTTTCTTAGGATAGGATAGAGAAAAATAGTGTGCCAAACGCACCCATCCACATAAATTAAGTTTGATAACAATAGAGTGTACCAAAATTTCAAATCAACAAAGTATAAAAATTAAGTTAGCTGGATTGTCGATTCTTCTCATATATTGATGGAACACACATTTTGTTCATATTATTCAACAAGGAATGATAAATTCGTTGTGTAAAAAATACACACTAATGTCAGCATCATCAATCAAAGTTCAACAAGCACTTAAAGTAAGATGGTATTAGTTTTCAAAAAATTCAAACCGCCTCCAAGAGATATTTTATCAATCCTCTCCCATTTTGATAAGGATGTGGTCCCCACGTGTCAAGACAACTTGAAAAGCACTCATTAATGACCTTAAAGGTATAAATAGCATCTCTCCTCGTGAAAATGAGAAGTTTGGCATATGAGAGCTGGGCATAGATTTGAGCTTCATTATTTTTCTCTATAAAACAAACATTTCTCCATTTTGTATGTTTACAAGCATACATAAAAATAGTCAGGAAATAATAAAATAACAGTAGATGTAGGATTCGCTTTAAACATCCGAACCACTATAAAATCCCACTTGTCCATTTTATTTATGTTTCACAAACATATATCATCTCAGCATCATAAACACTTCTCATGAATCATCACGTGTAATTTTTAAGAACAACTTAACATTTTACACGTGGAGTTATTAGTGTCAAAATCAGCATCAACATAATTCATCAATCATAAAGGCTCTTGTTTTTACACAAAAATGGTCCTAAATATATATGGTCTCAATGTTCACGGTTATTAGAAATGCACAATTATCAATACAAAAATTTATCAAGCAAAAACCAAAATAACGACATAAAAATTATATATATAGAATATATACTTTTGTTGTATATTCAACAAGGACAATGATTCATCCATCATAAAGGTCTTGTTTTACACAAAGGTCCTAAATATAGATGGTCCCAATTATTCACGGTTAGAAATTAGACAATTATGAATACAAAAATTTATCAAAGCAAAAACCAAATGAACAATGTGAAAATTTATATATTGATGAATATACATTTGTTCATATTATAACGTAATATATCATCCTCTATCTTTTAATGTATAACGTAAACTAAACAAAGGTGTAACTGTTTCTTTGCTTTGGATTTTATTTGCCTTCAAAGTATTGCTTTTTTGTTCTTATATCAGAAGCTGTGTTGTGTGATGACAAAATTTTGAAATATTATTTAATTTATATTATAGATATCTCTGGTTTGTTTTTTTATGTTTGATCTTGTTTGTGTTGATGTTGTGTGCCAAAAATACACATTATATCAGCAACCAATTAGAGCTTAAAGGCATCAAAGACAAAATGGTATTAGCTGTCAAAACTAAACTGCCTCAAAGAGATATTTTATATCAATCCTATCTCATTTGAAGATAAGGATTAAGGAGTGGTTCTCACGTTCAAGGTAACTTGCAAAAACATCATTATTGACCTCAAAAGTATAAATGGGTGCTCTCTTCATGAAAGAGGGGGCTAGGCATATAGGGGTTGCATATGAGAGTTGGGCATAAAGAGAGCTTCAACCATTATTTTTCTCTGTAAATAGAGCATTTCTCCATTTTTGTACACCTTACAGGCAATATCAGAAAAATAGCCAGAAAATAATAAATAACAGTGGATGTAGGATTCGCTTTAAGTGTCAGAACCACTATAAAAATCTCTCTTGTCAATTATTATTTAGTTTCTACAAACATATATAATCTCTGCACCGTAATCAACTCCATAATCATTCACGTGTAATTTTAAGACTTCTTAACACTTTGCACTGTGAGGTCGTTGGTGTCAAAATCACTCATTAACAGATGTAGTCTTTGTTTTGGTTGGCAACTATAGAGTTGATTGATGAGATAGAATAATTATATATGGGAGATTTCATGAACATTTGAATTGCACAAGATCAGGGAACTGCATTAGTCGAGCTCGCGATCGAGTTGCTCAGGCTCGCTGAACTGTCTACAAGCCTGAGTTGATTTCGAGCTCAAGCTCCAGTTTACTCAACAGAGCTCAAGCTTGAGCTTTACATTTCAATTGAGTCAAGCTCGAGCCAGCCAATACTCAACTCGGCTCGGCTCAATTGCGCCCTAATTATTCAACAAGGAATGATAAATTATCCATCATAAATAGCTCTTGTTTTACACAAAATTGTCCTAAATATATATGGTCCCAAATAATTTTTTTCAATAAAATGTCTAAAATTTCCATGTTGTCTCGTTCAGTGTTATTAGAAATTATCACAATATAAATACAAAAATTTATAAAACAAAATCCAAAATGAACAACAAAAAAATTTAAAATATCCAATTTTTTACATTTTTAATAATATAAAATTCATTTTTATAATATTTGAATAGAATAATGTACATGCACAACCTCTTTTCACAAATTTTCTTCACAACCTAGAGTGGCAGTTCGTACTGGCTACCGTAATTTATCAAGTAGATCATTAAAGCTGACCAATTATGAGTTGTCACATCGAGGTTGTGAGAGAAAGTTTGTGAGAAAAGATTATAGGTGTAAGATTTTTCATTTGAATAACATGGTATTAAATATGTTATGGACTAGACTGTTTATAATCATGATATTGGAGGGGTAATTTCAAATAACCCAACAAATTTGGTGTAATCGAAAAAAGTTTGGGCCTCTCAGCCCAATCATGTCAATTGGGACGAAAAGGCCCAAGTCAAGGCCCAGAATCTGCGCGTGTCGTGGGTGGCGGACGAGCGAAACCGAAGCTTAAGGCCAGTTACAAAGTGGCATTTCATTTCTAATTCTAAGTGCTGTTTTGTAGTAACAGAGACAAGACTGGTGATAAAGAGAGTTTCAAAACCCTAGAAATCTCTTGAGAATGTCAGCCACTGACGGTGCTTGCAATGGCTCAGACCTCAGAAAGAGGTAATTTTAAAGTTAAACGTAATTTAGTGATCTTTCTTTGTGTTTATGTGATTCAGTTCAGAGTTGCTGAACGAGTGTAACGAAGTGAATTGGTTTTTTTTTCTTCTTCTTGTAAATTAGAGTTCATATTAGCCATTTATATTAATTCAGAATGTACCTACAAGGTTGTATTTGGAAGTAATTTTAGTTAATTTTGTTTGTTTCATTTGAGTGCATTGAGACTATAACAAATGCTACTAGTATGTATCATGGATTCTGGTTTTTGACTTGAGTTATTGCTTGAGATTTAAAATTTTTGGTTTTGTTTCAATACACTCGATGTGAGGATTGTATGTTTGCCCATTGTAGTGGTGAGACGTGGCATTGGCAAGGGGAGGAATTTCGTCTTCGAAAAGATGCGGGTTACTGTGAGTTTAGGCCCCTATTCCCAGTTTTTTCAAAAGGCAAATATGTTAATTAAACTAGTGGCTTGGCCAAAAAAAAAAAAAAAAAAAAAAAAAATTTAGGATAAGACAGAGAGCAGTGATGTTTGAGTTGGTGCTATTATTTTGAGCAGAGATGTCAGGTTGTCAATGGAGTGAAGTGACTTTGAATGCAGAAGATGTTTCTTACATGCTTGATGATGAAACGACCCCTGTTAAGGCGTGTGAGGATTTGGCTTACTATGCTACTCATTGTGGTAGGGGTTTTTTTCACAGCATTCTTTGACTTAATTTGTTTTTTCATTTGGTTGAAAGATCAAGTTGTTGGAATATATCTATTTCAATTGAAAAATGTATTTCAGGTAATATGAATAAGAAACCAATAGAATATAGGGAGTCTTCTTCGCAAGTAAAGAGGCGGCGGATGCTACAGTTTGACAATCAAGTAGTAGACTCTTCTTTGTGCGGCAATGAGATGCCTTCTGCAATCCTAAAATCAATTGTCAGTGCTGGACACTCTGTATTGCATTATGTCCTTTTGTAATATAGTTCATTTTGAACATTTGATATGGACTAAATGCTATATCCAGTATGAAAATACGAAATGAATTATGCCATCAATATTGCCCATATTCATGTTCTTCATTTAATGTTTAGGAGAGAGGGGAACCAGTTGAATAGGTTTTACCTGAAGCATCACAGTGGATTTCTGGGTTTTCAGGTTTGTTGCAAGATCTGTTTTGGTGCAAATATGAATTCAAATGCTTATTTTTTTTTTCTAATCGTATTGTAACATATGTCAGGAGATGTGTCTGCCTCGGGTTATGAGAACCTGGATGAGTCATTTGATGGGTGGTTTACCCAATCCTTTAACGATGCTGAGACAAATATCAGCTCTGCTAATATGTATGCTTCTTCGCTTTTCAGTTTGATGGCCATTCCACTATAATCTGATTGCTTTGTCAGGTGAGACTCAGGAACTTCTCTGGAGCATCAAATGTACAAATTCAGGTTCCAGGTGCATGAGATTTTACTATAATCTGATTGCTCTGTCATATGAGCCATTCCTTTCTATTTTGTTTCTACATGTTCGTGTGCTTACAAAAGTGTTTGACCATTGTAGAGTTCAGCAATTCGCCACCTACATGTGATGCTAATGCAGTTCAACAATGTGTGACTCAAACTCCTGGAAATGATGTTTTTAAAGGTATTCCTCCCTTCTAAATTTCTCTTTGTTGTTTGTTTCCGGAGGGAAGGGAATCTTCTTTTTGTTACACAATAATCTTCTCTCTTTCTAATTCACACAAAGGCATTGTTCAATAACTCAATAACAGACTATTAAGGACATTTTTGTGGATGGGACACACAATATGACATTAGTATTTTTTGCGATACCATAGTCCTCATCTCGGGTATTTTATATGGGTTGTCCTGTCCCACAAATTAGTCGCGTATATGTGGTACAAGTCCATGGGGAGCTAGCTACTGGTCTCTCTGTACCATATGCTTGGAATTACGATTTATTGACTCAATTGTATCTGATATATATAATTATATTTCTGACTCTTTTCTAATTGCTTTAGGCAGAAAATCTTTCATACGGACCCCTACTAAATTAGCTTCTTCAGTTGCCTATCCATTTGCCTTCATAAAACCATGTGGAGTCCATGGAGATGTTACTCTGAAGGACATAAACCAGCGAATCCACACACCACCATCAAATTCAAAGCAAAATATTGAAGATCCCTCTGCCTACCCAACTTCAGCATTTTCTGGGAAGCCTGTCGTTGGCAAAACAAAAATTCAAACTGAAGGAGGAAAAGGCAGCATCACAATTATGAGAACCAAAGGATGAGTAGATAAGTTTTCTTCCAAAATTCAAGCATATAAATTAACATCGAAAATTCTATTTTTGAAGTAACTCGGGGATTTCGTTAAGTCACAGCACAGTGTTTATGTTTCCCAGTTGTGTTTTATTATTGTATTTAAGGTCTCTTGTAGCTCTTCATCTGACCTGACCTTGCTTGTAGACTCCAATGTAACCATGATGCTGCTTTTATTCTCAGAATGTAAACAAAGTAACCAATGCCAAAATTTTCAACACCGGTCCAACAAGAGTGGAATGACCCCATATCATGTAGGAACCATTGGATTCTCGTGAAGGCGAGCAAGTAGCTACAAACAACTACAACCATATCACTCATATCAGACATTCTTTTAGGCTATAGCTGAATTAATATATGGACAATATCAGCTTTTGTAGTACCTGGTTATCAGCTGCCCTAGAAAATGTGAGCACAAATGGGGAAAACCAATGAAAAAACTTTAACAGATGGCTTTAAGCCAAATTCAGAAACACTGCTGCTTAAAGAAGCCAATGTGTTCTTACCTTGCTCTCTGTACCAGCTCCCACAATAGTTCGCCGGTGCTCATGTTGAAAGCCCCGGGATAACATATTAAATCGGCACCTAACATTCACACAAGTAATTCAGCCTCATAAATATGTCAGCATAGTTTGTTACAAACCGGAGTTTTATAACTAACAAAAAACCTTTTGCTCTGTATAGCATTGCGAGTTCTGGGAAGCGTATATCATGACAAATTCCTACTCCAATACAGCCCATTTCTGCATTCGACAAGTGAAAACGTGTCGGTTCCTTACTATTTTGAACAATGGGATACTGAAAATGCAAGAGATGCATATGTAATGTAGAAGGAAGAACATGGAAAAGAGATGAGATGTAGCATAACTTGATTAGCGTAAAGCACAAAGTCCTCTGAGCAAGCCTGCAGAAAATGCAAGATTCACCATAATTTAACAACTAAATTTTTTATGTGACCAAATGCAAACCTGTATCTACCATGGTTGGTCTATCTCCTGCAGTGAAAATATCAGATTCTTTGAAAGAAATATCCCCTGGGATGTCAATATCAAACAAATGGACCTGCAAAACAAGACCAATCTTAGTTAATTCTTTCAAATGTTTAACCTTCTATATCTTCCTTTTTATAATTTTCCTGAGATTCACCATCAACATCAATGAAATCAAAACCATATCGAATAATTTAGACCAACTTACTTTCCTATGCTTAGCTTTCAGCTTTCCATCTGCTCCAGAAACACAGCAAGTATTAAACAACTTACCACTGTCGCATTCAGGCATGGAGCCACCAACAATGGTGATCCCAAGGCTCAAAGCAGCCTCTGATAAGATTGAAAATGACGGCGAAGCATCCTCTTCCTCAAAATTCTCAGCATATTTCGCAAAGTAATCATTTGAATAAGGACAATTCCACATTTCCTGTTGTATAAAAAACATAACCAACATGAACTAGGCATACATAGCTGGAATCACTCAAGTACTTGGTGGTTAATAATTAACTCACAGGTAACACAACAAGCCTTGCCCCTTTCTCTGCAGCAAATTTAATTGAATTATGAGCATGGATTAGGTTTTGATTTTTGTCTACACTAACTGATAACTGGCAGAGTCCAATCTTGAACTGTTCACATACAGAACAAAATTTATCAACTCAGATAACTTTCTAAAACACACAACAGAACAAGTAATTTTTCATGCACAATTGACAGATCTCTTGTTATCATAAGATAGTGATAGGTAATTAATAAAAAGGAAACAAATCTCAACCAAAAATGCTCATCAATGTAAAAGGGTCATAAGATCTATAAAAATTAAAAGAGTTCAAAACAAGAGAAGATCTTAATTTGGAAAGCAAACCTTTGAAATGGTGGGCAGCTCCAATGGCTGAAGTGCAGTAAAGCTGAAGTTTCCTCTGGTGTTTGCCATCTCACGCTCACACACACAACTAGCCAAAGTTGGAATTACCCTTTATATTTATAAATAATCAAAACCACTCTTTAGTGGCATCTTCAAATAAAAATACAGGATAAGGTTAATGGGTCCAAGAGCTTTTGGAATCTGAAGTATATTTATTATATATATTGGTTTATACTTTACACTGTTCTAGAGATTCACGCAAAACCATTCAATTTAATTAATATCGTTGCCTTCTTTTGATCGTTCTAGGGCAAATATAAAATAGGATTTTAAGTCTAACAAATGACCTTAGATTGTCAGATTGGCCATTTACAGACTGTTTGTTTTAATTTGAACTTCAAGCCAAAATATGTCCACATTAGTATGAGTCGTACAAGTTGGCTTAATTTGTCCATTTCCTTACCAACACTCTGTAGATTCTACAAGGAATTAAACTTTAGTATCTATTAGAATCTTCGCCTTTGGATAACCAGGTGATTCAATTAATCCAAAACGGCGGCCATGAGATTCCATTCTACAGCACATAAAATCATCCCANTTTGGAATCTGAAGTATATTTATTATATATATTGGTTTATACTTTACACTGTTCTAGAGATTCACGCAAAACCATTCAATTTAATTAATATCGTTGCCTTCTTTTGATCGTTCTAGGGCAAATATAAAATAGGATTTTAAATCTAACAAATGACCTTAGATTGTCAGATTGGCCATTTACAGACTGTTTGTTTTAATTTGAACTTCAAGCCAAAATATGTCCACATTAGTATGAGTTGTAGAAGTTGGCTTAATTTGTCCATTTCCTTACCAACACTCTGTAGATTCTACAAGGAATTAAACTTTAGTATCTATTAGAATCTTCGCCTTTGGATAACCAGGTGATTCAATTAATCCAAAACGGCGGCCATGAGATTCCATTCTACAGCACATAAAATCATCTCATCCCACTTGAGTTTTTCCTTCATGCCGGCAGCTTTAATCTTAATCCCTTGCAACTTCTTCTATATCAACACTTTGTAAATTACACCCAACAGATTATTCAAATCACCTCTTGATCAATCCAAAACATGCCCATCTTTTGTTATGGCATTCTCCTGGTGGGATGTATAGCCATTGCCATTATTGTTTACACTTTAGTAATGTTCGGATGGTGTGGTTTCAACTCCGGGCTGCCTCCTCCGAGAACTTCAGGTTCAGCCACGGCGGAAGGGGAGGAACAGAAGAGCCTGTACATTCAGAGTCCGTATATAGCTTCTTCATTCAGGTACAGTAAAAGGATTCTGGAGACTCCTGAAGCTGCGGGGTCAAAAGAACCAGCTGAAGATGAATGTGTTGTGTGCTTGACGGGTTTTGCGGAAGGGGAATTTGTTTGCCAGCTTCCTCGTTGCAGGCACTCGTTTCACTCCCCTTGTATTGATATGTGGCTCTACTCTCATTCCGATTGCCCTCTGTGTCGTGCTTCGGTCGATCGAGTCGATTCCAGGAGGAACTCGTTATCATTTACAGAAGAAAGTTCTAGGGAGGTCTTGCTGAATATTGGCTTCTTGCCTTGACCTCTAGCTATGTATTGGGTGCAACTATGCCAGCTCTAATGCATCGGATCCTATCAGAATTTCAGGATTCTGAAACTGAACTGTGTTAATTAACTGAATAAAGACATCTACAGGAACTGAGGAATATATGTACGGGAATCCAATGATCCCATTGTGATATTTCCACATAATGTGAAACATGTTTTAATTTGATGGGATAGTTTGAAAGACTAAAGGAAGTCTGAAAAACAAAAGAGAGTCTACCGAATTTTCAAATCAACAGCCTTGTCTACTGTCCACATATATCTATGGCAAAAGATAATCCGATAGAATATCTATATAATTTATTCCTATGCTTCAACAAGGAATGATAAACTCACCCTGGTAACTCAAGTAGTGGGAGGAGTGTTGGAATGTAGGGTTAAGGCACGCGGTAATCCCTCTAACTCTCAGGATTTAAGCAGTGGAATGTCGTGTTAATCATCTATATAGATTAATATGTTGAAGTTTGAATTCTTTTTGTAGAAGAGAATGACATGAAGAAGAAGAGCAATAAAGAAGGTATGACCAAATTCAGTTTTAGATAAAATAGAATTGCAGTTATTTTTAAATTATGAATTTGAATTTCCCTTTTCGGTATAATTATTTAGATTTATTCTTTTAAAACTATCAAAAGGAGAATGTATTATATATCGATCGAAGAAAATGAATAGATAATGTTTTCTTCTTCTTCCATAGTTATAACATAATCGAAGTACACGCAAGCTGACCAGACACTAATATATATATAATTCGAACTCCCACTTATACAAAACTATTAAGCATAATAATTAGTATAACATGATCATCAAACACGAGGAGAAAATTGAAAAAACTAGATTCAAGATTATTCAAAAACAAAACCGTCCATGAACAAGAACAAGAGACGGTATTTTTTTTAATCTGCTGAAAACTTAGGCAACCCAACAGACTTATTAGCTGCTGGATTAAGCTTATTATAATTTATTTCCATACATAGATATTAAGGTGGAATTTATAGCTCAGAATCATCAAAAGGTCCCCAGACCAGTGGTTTTGCTTTGGCTTTAACTTCAACTTCAACTTCAACTTCAAATAAATAGGAGAGGGGCACACTAAGAACCTCTGGTCCTCCACTCCACATAATGTCAGCCAATTGAGAGTAGACAGCTTCAGTGGTATGGCCACCATCAAAGTACACATATTCACTCGGGTTAAAGCACAGTTCATAAACCTGAGTTAATGATCCACACCCACTTCCACGATGAGATCCCGTACCACAGCATGCCACGTCCCCATACTTGAACCCTTCATTTTTAACATCAAAAACCCTAGTCACCATTAAATGACAGAATGTAGTAGAGACAAAAGCTGAGTAGAACTAGAACGCATATGCATGAATGGAAGAAGCTAGAAATTGTTGGTTAAGATCGAGGAATCAACGTATCACATTATCTTTATGTATTCATTTAATAAAACCTCACTATATAACGCATATATGATTATGTTCTTGAGTTTTTAAAAGTCTTATCATACAAATATATTAGGTAAAGATCATATCAAGAGAAGATTCCAATTACAGATGATATGATAGATCTATTTTAATAAGATTTTTTCTTATTCTGGTTAAATGAACTTACAGAGAACGTGAAAAGTCTATTTTAATGAAAATTTTTCTAATCCTGCTTAGATAAACTTATAGAGGACAAAATGTATTAATTTGAGTAAGAATTGGTCTGATTCTGATTAGATGAACTTACCAAAGACGCGATAGCCTTATTGTGATAAGAATTATAATTTTTTAATGGAAAATGGATATGGTTATTATAGTTAACTAACCATATGTTGTGGGATCTTTGATCCTGTTCCCAACTGCGGTGAAGAAATCAAAGGCTGAGAATACAAATCCTGGCCAAGAATTTTCGCTAGTTAAGGTTTTAAGTTTCTTGACTAAAGCATTGTTGTGAAGAATCGCCAATGTTAATGGTAACCCGGCGCATGCTTCATCAATCACATCTGACGTCTGTTTCGACATTGGCACACAACCGAGCGGTCCAACATTTTGAAACATAAATTTCCTTCCTCCTCCGTTATATATTTCCTGCAACCAAACCCAAAAAAAAAAAAAAAAAAAATCAGCTGAAAATTTGATAATTAACCAACAAAATACTGCACCAGTATAATATATAATCTTACCTGGATACCCTGGAAGATCGTTTCAATCACTTTGTCTACGTATTCTTGTTGTTCTGGTATAGTATCATTAGAGTTTGAATTGGAATGTCTGAAGTAATCGTTGCCACCAATGGAAATCAAATAAACCGCTTTTCCAAGTCTCCTCTTGGCTTCATCTATGCCAAGTATGTTCGTCCAGTTTACTACTAACTCCTTGAACAGTTGGACCTGTTTCCCAAAAATCATCTGAAAGGAAAAGGCTCCATTACCAAGTCATCAACTTAAACCATGAGTTTGATTGCAACGAAAAACTATATATATACAGAATGATGAGAAATGTTTTCGGCGAAGACAATATTTTGCGTACCGTATTTGTGACATTAACGGTAGCAGTTGCTCCAGCGGAAGCAAAATTTGCGCCATGAGTGAAATCTGCTCCAGGTTTCAGAATTGGTGGCATGAATGGTAAGTTCAACTTCGATGCTGCAGTCAAATGAAACATGGAGAGTTCATTAAGCCTATATCACTTGCTTGGAACATATTTACTAACAAAATCTTATTACATATTTATATTTACTTCTAATTAAATTGTTTTTAAAATATATTTATATGAGGTAATATTATTAGACTCTTGCACATTTATATTCATGACATGTATAGTGTTTTTCAACAAACATTCAATTATATATGCACCAAATTAAACTACAATATTCTTACCAATAAAATCAGGAGCCAAACGGCCATCAGAATATCTCCCAGTTGGCTGAAGAGGGAAATAGGTCCTGCCATAGGGGAGGTGAAAAGCAGGAATATAACGATTTGGTGAAATGTATTGATTATTTCCAGCATCAAAAAGTGAATCCCCCAAGATGAAGAAGTAATTCTCAGCACCATTGCAGCTAAATGGAAACACAAAGGTGACAGTAACACACAAACTTATCATCACATAAAGCAAATTATAACTTGGACTTGCCATAGTTTTCAATAGTATTATCTTATAGAGCTACTTTGTATTGTGCTTTTTCAGGCTCCTCTCACTTTTTATTTATACTAAAAGGGTTGGGAAAAATCAGGCACCAATGCAGATGCATGATAATCGTGGTTAAATGTCCACCGTTCGATGCATGGTCCCAGCTTAATTAAATCCTATGTATAACCTATAAAGATCACATGCATGCACAATTAGGTTGACGTTGAAGCTACATGCAGTACGAGTACGAGTGCATGCGATTGTGAATAAAACGAAAGTAGAATGCATAAGTGAGAGTTATTAATATGTTTTTATGCTTATTGTTTGCTATTAAGTTTTGAATTATTTTCTTTCCCATTTAATGCACTTTGTCACTAGTTGGATGCAATCTTTTTTCGGTGACTAAGGTTCTCCAGTTGTCTATTTCAGTTTGTGCACACGTCGATTAATACTCTGAAACCCTGAAGTTAATGAATAGGTAAACCTTCAGTGGCCAATCTTTTAGCAATCGAGGTGAATTGAACTCAGAACATCTTAAGTAATACACCCAAGAGTCTTAGTTAACCACTCGATCACCCAGTAGTTGTTAGTCTCTCATTAATCTTTATTTGGATAAAAATCCTTTATCAACTTTTATCCGAAACAAATAAAGGATTCCTGATTAGTAGATATAGAAGAAAACTATTATTGATAACCACAAATAAATGAAGATGCATAAATGTTATGAGATCATTAAAAGCTCAGAAAAACTGAATTCAAGAGAGGATCTTTATTATTTTATTCAGACTATAGTTAAAACAAAAACAAAAACAAAACAAAAAAAAAAAAAAAAGAGTTATTAACTCTAATAATTAAAAAAATAAATGGTGTTTGTTGTAATTTTTAGAATAGAATTCTATAATAGAATACTATTTAATGAAATAGGATAGGATTATGAGAATGCGTTTTGGAAAATATTTTCTGAAAATATTTAGATTATGTTTTAACCCTTATATTTGTTAATTTAACTAAATACCACCCACAATAAAAGTTTATAAATTAACAAAAACACCCCGACCTACCCAACTATTGCCTGCAGCCGGCCACCACCGCCGGATGGTGGTCGAAAGTTGTCGAGATGGCGTACAACCGGCTAGATCTGGCCGACCGTGTGCCGATATGACTTTTTCTGGCCAAAGATCTAGCCATTGACGGTCAGATCAAACGACTTAGATTTGGTCATTTTTGCCAAGATCCATGGTGGATCTAGCCGAAAACGGACAGAATGATGCACGACTGGCCAGATCCAGTCGATCATGCATCGTTACGGTGCCAGCGTCAGGTGGTGGCAGTGACAACGGCGACAATTGCTAGTTGGTGATAGTGGCTTGGGTGGGTGGGGGCGTTTTTGTTAATTTTAAATTTTTTATTGAGAAATGTAATTGTTAAATGTTTTGAGCTGAATAAAATTGAACTAGATTTTGGGTTAAATAGAAAAATAATTATTTTATTTTCTTAGGATAGGATAGGGAAAAATAGTGTGTCAAACGCACCCATCCACATAAATTAAGTTTGATAACAATAGAGTGTACCAAAATTTCAAATCAACAAAGTATAAAAATTAAGTTAGCTGCATTGTCGATTCTTCTCATATATTGATGGAACACACATTTTGTTCATATTATTCAACAAGGAATGATAAATTCGTTGTGTAAAAAATACACACTAATGTCAATATCACCAATCAAAGTTCAACAAGCACTTAAAGATAAGATGGTATTAGTTTTCAAAAATTCAAACCGCCTCCAAGAGATATTTTATATCAATCCTCTCCCATTTTAAGATAAGGATTAAAGAGTGGTCCCCACGTGTCAAGACAACTTGTAAAAACACTCATTATATTGACCTTAAAGGTATAAATAGACATCTCTTCTCATGAAAATGAGAAGTTTGGCATATGAGAGCTGGGCATAGATTTGAGCTTCATTATTTTTTCTCTATAAAACAAAACATTTCTCCATTTTTGTATGTCTTACAAGCAATATCATAAAAATAGTCAGAAAATAATAAAATAATAGTGGATGTAGGATTCGCTTTAAACATCCGAACCACTATAAAAATCTCACTTGTCCATTTTTATTTATGTTTCATCAAACATATATCATCTCAGCATCATAAACACTTCTTATGAATCATTCACGTGTAATTTTTAAGAACAACTTAACATTTTACACGTGCGAGTTATTAGTGTCAAAATCAAGCATCAACATAATTCATCAATCATAAATGGCTCTTGTTTTTACACAAAAATGGTCCTAAATATATATGGTCTCAATGATTCACGAGTTATTAGAAATTGTCACAATTATCAATACAAAAATTTATCAAAGCAAAAACCAAAATAAACAATGTGAAAAATTTATATATTCATAGAATATACATTTTGTTCATATTATAACGTAATATATCATCCTCTATCTTCTTTAAATGTTATAACGTAATAACTAAACAAAGGTGTTAACGTTGTTTCTTTGCTTTGGGATTTGTAATTTGCCTTCAAATTATTTTGCTTTTTTTGTTTCTTATCATCAGAAGCTTTGTTGTGTTGATGACAAAATTTTGAAATATTTATTTAATTTATATTTATAGATATCTCATGGTTTTGTTTTTTATGTTTGATCTTGTTTGTGTTGATGTTGTTGTGCCAAAAATACACATTGATATCAGCACCACCAATTAGAGCTTAACAGGCACTCAAAGACAAAATGGTATTAGCTGTCAAAACTCAAACTGCCTCAAAGAGATATTTTATATCAATCCTATCTCATTTGAAGATAAGGATTAAGGAGTGGTCCTCACGTGTCAAGGTAACTTGCAAAAATACTCATTATATTGACCTCAAAAGTATAAATGGGCGCCTCTCTTCATGAAAGAGGGGGCTAGGCATATGGGGGTTGGGCATATGAGAGTTGGGCATAAATGAGAGCTTCAACCATTATTTTTTCTCTGTAAATAGAGCATTTCTCCATTTTTGTACACCTTACAGGCAATATCAGAAAAATAGCCAGAAAATAATAAAATAACAGTGGATGTAGGATTCGCTTTAAGTGTCAGAACCACTATAAAAATCTCTCTTGTCAATCTATTATTTATGTTTCTACAAACATATATAATCTCTGCACCGTAATCAACTCTCATTATCATTCACGTGTAATTTTAAGACTTCTTAACACTTTGCACTTGTGAGGTCGTTGGTGTCAAAATCACTCATTAACAGATGTAGTCTGTTGTTTTGGTTGGCAACTATAGAGTTGATTGATGAGATATGAATAATTATATATGGGAGATTTCATGAACATTTGAATTGCACAAGATTCAGGGAACTGCATTAGTCGAGCTCGCGATCGAGTTGCTCAGGCTCGCTTGAACTGTCTACAAGCTTGAGTTTGATTTCGAGCTCAAGCTCCAGTTTACTCAACTCAATGAGCTCAAGCTTGAGCTCTACATTTTTCAATTGAGTCAAGCTCGAGCCAGCCAATACTCAACTCGGCTCGGCTCGGCTCAATTGCAGCCGTAATTATTCAACAAGGAATGATAAATTTATCCATCATAAATAGCTCTTGTTTTACACAAAATTGTCCTAAATATATATGGTCCCAAATAATTTTTTTCAATAAAATGTCTAAAATTTTTATGTTGTCTCGTTCACGTGTTATTAGAAATTATCACAATTATAAATACAAATATTTATTAAAACAAAATCCAAAATGAACAACATAAAAAATTTAAAATATCCAATTTTTTACATTTTTAATATATATATATAATTCATTTTTTATAATATTTGAATAGAATAATGCTACATGCACAACCTCTTTTCACAAATTTTCTCTCACAACCCTAGCGTGACAGTTCGTACTTGGCTAGCCGTAATTTATCAAGTAAGATCCATTATAAGCTGACCAATTATGAGTTGTCATATCGAGATTGTAAGAGAAAGTTTGTGAGAAAAGATTATAGGAGTAAGATTTTTCATTTGAATAACATGGTATTAATATTATGTTATTGGACTAGACTGTTTATAATCCATGATATTGGAGGTAATTTCACTGCTTTATTCTCAGAATGTAAACAGTAACCAATGCCAAATTTCAATACCGGTCCAACAGAGTGGAATGACCCTATCATGTAGGACCTTGGATCTCGTGAAGGCGAGCAGTAGCTACAACCAACTACAACCATACACTCATATCAGACTTCTTTTAGGCTATAGCTGAATTAATATTGGACAATATCAGCTTTGTGGTACCTGGTTATCAGCTGCCCTGAAATGTGAGCACAAATGGGGAAAACCAATGAAAAAACTTTAACAGATGGCTTTAACCAAATTCAGAACACTGCTGCTTAAAGAAGCCAATGTTTCTACCTTGCTCTCTGTACCAGCTCCCACAAGAGTTTCACCAGTGCTATGTTGAATGCCCGGGATAAACTATTAAATGGGCACCTAACATTCACACAAGTAATTCAGCCTCATAAATATGTCACATAGTTTGTTACAAACCGATTTTTATAACTAACAAAAAACCTTTTGCCTGTATAGCATTGCGAGTTCTGGGAAGTATATCATGACAAATTCCTACTCCAATACAGCCCATTTCTGCATTCGACAAATGAAAGTTCATTCCTTACTATTTTGAACAATGGATAGTAAAATGCAAGAGATGCTATTTAATTTAGAAGGAAGAACGGAAAGAGATGAGATGTGCAATTGTTAGGTGAAACACAAAAGTCCTCTGAGCAAGCCTGCAGAAAATGCAAGATTCACCATAATTTACAACTAAATTTTTTTATGTGACCAAATGCAAACCTGTATCTACCATGGTTGGTCTATCTCCTGCATTGAAAATATCATATCTTTGAAAGAAATATCCCCGGGTGTCAATATCAAACAAATGGACCTGCAAAACAAGACCAATCTTGTTAATTCTTTCAAATTTTTAACCTTCTATATCTTCCTTTTCATAATTTCCTGAGATTACCATCACAGTCAATGAAATCAAAACCATATCGAATAATTTTAGACCAATTACTTTCCTATCTTACTTTCAGCTTTCCATCTGCTCCAAAACACAGCAAGTATTAAACAACATACCACTGTCGCATTCAGGCATGGAGCCACCCAACAATGGTGATCCCAAGGCTCAAACAGCCTCTGATAACATTGAAAATGACGGGGAAGCATCCTTTTCCTCAAAATTCTCAGCATATTCCACATTTCCTGTTGATAAAAAACATAACCAACATAACTAGGCATACATAGCTGGAATCACTCAAGTACTTGGTGGTAATAATTAACTCACAGGTAACAACAAGCCTTGCCCCTTTCTCTGCAGCAAATTTAATTGAATTATGAGCATGATTAGGTTTTGATTTTTGTCTACACTAACGATAACTGGCAGAGTCCAATCTTGAACTGTTCACATACAGAACAAATTTATCACTCGATAAACTTTCTAAAACACACAACAGAACAAGTAATATTTTATGCACAATTGACGAGCTCTTTGTATCATAATAGTGATAGGTAATTAATAAAAGGAAAAATCTCAACCAAAAATACTCATCAATGTAAGGGTATGATCATATAAAATAAAAGAGTCCAAAACAGAGAAGATCTTATTTGGAAAGCAAACCTTTGAATGGTGGGCAGCTCCAATGGCTGAATGCAGTAAAGCTGAAGTTTCCTCTGGTGTTTGCCATCTCACTCACACACACAACTAGCACAAGTTGGATTTATATTTATAAATATCAAGTCACTCTTTAGTGGCATCTTCAATAAAAATACAGGATAAGTTAATGGGTCCAAGAGCTTTTGGAACTGAATTATATTTATTATATATATTGGTTATCTTTACACTGTTCTAGAATTCCCGCAAACCATTCAATTTAATTAAATCGTTGCCTTCTTGTTGATCGTTCTAGGCAAATATAAAATAGGATTTTAAGTCTAACAAATGACCTTAGATTGTCAGATTGGCCATTTACAGACTGTTTGTTTTAATTTGAACTTCAGCCAAAATATGTCCACATTAGTATAGTGTACAAGTTGGCTTAATTGTCCATTTCCTTACCAACACTCCTGTAGATTCTACAAGGAATTAACTTTAGTATCTATTAGAATCTCGCCTTTGGTAACCAGGTGATTCAATTAATCCAAAACGGCGGCCATGAGATTCCATTCTACAGCACATAAAATCATCCCATCCCTTGAGTTTTTCCTTCATGCCGGCAGCTTTAATCTTAATCTTTGCACTTCTTCTATATCAACACTTTGTAAATTACACCCAACGATTATTCAAATCACCTCTTGATCAATCCAAAACATGCCATCTTTTGTTATGGCATTCTCCTGGTGGGATGTATAGCCATTGCCATTATTGTTTACACTTTAGTATGTTCGGATGTGTGGGTTTCAACTCCGGGCTGCCTCCTCCGAGAACTTCGGTTCACCGCCCGGCGGAAGGGGGAGAACAAAGAGCCTGCATTCAGAGTCCGTATATAGCTTCTTCATTCAGGTACAGTAAAGGATTCTGGAGACTCCTGAAGCTGCGGGTCAAAGAACCAGCTGAAGATGAATGTTTGTGTGCTTGAGGTTTTGCGGAAGGGGAATTTGTTTGCCAGCTTCCTCGTTGCAGGCACTCGTTTCACTCCCCTTGTTTGATATGTGGCTCTACTCCATTCCGATTGCCCTCTGTGTCGTGCTTCGGTCGATCGAGTCGATTCCAGGAGACTCTTATCATTTACAGAAGAAAGTTCTAGGGAGGTCTTGCTGAATATTGGCTTCTTGCCTTGACCTCTAGCTATTTGTGTGCAACTATCCAGCCTAATGCATCGGATCCTATCAGAATTTCAGGATTCTGAAACTAACTGTGTTAATTAGAATAAAGAATCTACAGGAACTGAGGAATATATGTACGGGAATCCATGTCCCATGTGTATTTCCACATAATGTAAAACATGTTTTAATTTGATGGGATGTTTAAAGACTAAGGAAGTCTGAAAAACAAAAGAGTCTACCGAATTTTCAAATCAACAGCCTTGTCTACTGCCCCATATATCTATGGCAAAGATAATCCGATAGAATATCTATTTATTTATCCTATGCTTCAACAAGGAATGATAACTCACCCTGGTAAGTCTGCAGTAGTAGGAAGTGTTGAAATGGATGTAACACACGCGTAATCCCTCTAACTCTCAGATTAGGCATGGATATCGTGTAATCACCTATATAAGTTAATATTTGAAGTTTGAATTCTTTTGGATAGAGAATGACAATGAAAAAGAAGAGCATAAGAATTATAACCAAATTCAGTTTTAGATAAAATGAATTAAGTTATTTTTAAATTATGAATTTGAATTTCCCTTTTAGTGTATTTAGTTTTTTATCTTTTAAAACTATCAAAAAGGAGAATAATTATGATGTTCGAAGAAAATGAATAATAATGTTTTTTCTCTTTTATAGTTATAACAAATCAAAGTAACACGGACCTGACAGACACTAATTATATATATTATATCGACTCCCACTTATCAAAACTATTAAGCATATAATTAATAACATGATCATCAAACAGAGAGAAAATTGAAAATTAGATCAAATTATTCAAAACAACCCGTCCATGAACAAGACAAGACGATTTTTTTAATCTGCAGAAACTTAGAAAACCCACAGACTTATTAGCTGCTGATTGCTATTATAATTTATTTCCATACATAGATATTAAGGTGGAATTTATAGCTCAGAATCATCAAAAGGTCCCCAGACCATGGTTTTGCTTTGGCTTTAACTTCAACTTCAACTTCAACACTTCAAATAAATAGAGAGGGGCAACTAAGAACCTCTGGTCCTCCACTCACATAATGTCAGCCAATTGAGAGTAGACAGCTTCAGTGGTATGAACCATCAAAGTAACCATATTCACTCGGTTAAAGCACAGTTCATAAGGCTGGTTTATTCCACACCCACTTCCACGATAATCCTATACCACAGCATGCCACGTCCCCATACTTGAACCCTTCATTTTAACATCAAAAACCCTAGTCACCTTAAATGACTGAATGTATAGAGACAAAGCGAGTAGAACTAGAGCATATGCATGAATGGAAGAGCTAAAAGTTGTTAAGATCGAGAGATCAACGTATCACATTATCTTTATGTATTCATTTAATAAAACCTCACTATATAACATATATGATTATATCCTTGAGTTTTTAAAGTCTTATCATACAAATATATTAGTGTAAAGATCATATCAAGAGAAGATTCCAATTACGATGATATGATCTATTTTAATAAGATTTTTTCTGATACAAGAGAACGTGAAAGTCTATTTATGAAATTTTTCTAATCTGCTTAGATAAACTATAGAGGAACAATGTATTAATTTGAATAAGAATTGATCTGATTCTGATTAGATGAACTTACCAATGACCGATAGCTTTATTGTGATAAGAATTATAATTTTTTAATGGAAAATGATATGGTATTATAGTTAACTAACCATATGTTGTGGGATCTTTGATCCTGTTCCCAACTGCGGTGAAAAAATCAAAGGCTGAGAATACAGATCCTGGCCAAGAATTTTCGCTAGTTAAGGTTTTAAGTTTCTTGACTAAAGCATTGTTGTGAAGAATCGCCAATGTAATGGTAACCCGGACGCATGCTTCATCACTCACATTGACTCTGTTTCGCATGTCACAACCGAGGGTCCAACATTTTGAAACATAAATTTCCTTCCTCCTCGTTATATATTTCCTGCAAAAAAAAAAAAAAAAATATCAGCTGAAAATTTGATATTAACCAACAAAATACTCACCGTATAATATAATCTTACTGGATCCCTGAAGATCGTTTCAATCACTGTGTCTACGTATTCTGTTGTTCTGGTATATATCTTAGAGTGGTCTGAATGGAAGTTGAGTAATCGTTGCCACCATGGAAATCAAATAAACCGCTTTTCCATCTCTCCTCTGGCTTCATCTAGTCCATGTTGTTCGTCCAGTTTACTATACATCCTTGAACATTTGGACCTGTTTCCCAAAATCATCTGAAAGGAAAGGCTCCATTACCAAGTCTCAACTTAACCATGATTTTGATTGCAACGAAAAACTATATATATACGAATGATGAGAAATGTTTTCGGCGAAGACATATTTTGCGTACCGAATTTGTGACATTAAGGTAGCAGTGCTCCAGCGGAAGCAAATTTGCGCCATGAGTGAAATCTGCTCCAGGTTTCAGAATTGGGGCATGAAGGTAAGTTCAACTTCTTGCTGCAGTCAAATGAACTGGAGAGTTCATTAAGCCTATATCACTTGCTTGGAACATATTTACTAACAAAATTTATTACATTTTATTTCTTCTATTAAATTGTTTTTAATATATTTATATGAGGTAATATTATTAGACTCTTGCACATTATATTCATGACATTGTAGTGTGTTTTTCACACAATTCAATTATATGCACCAAATTAAACTACTATTTTACCATAAAATCAGGAGCCAAACGGCCATCAAAATATCTCCCTTTGGCTGAAGGAAAGTTCTTGCCATAGGGGAGTGAAAAGCAATGTAACGATTTGGTGAATGTATTGATTATTTCCAGCATCAAAAAGTGAATCCCCAAAGATGAAGAAGTAATTCTCAGCACCATTGCAGCTAAATAAACACAAGGTGACAGTAACACACAAACTTATCATCACAAAGCAAATTATAACTTGGACTTGCCATATTTTTCAATAGTATTATCTTATAGAGCTGCTGTTGTGCTTTTCCAGGCTCCTCTCACTTTATTTATACTAAAAGGGTTGGGAAAAATCAGGCACCAATGCAGATGCATGATATCGTGGTTAAATGTCCACCGTTCGATGCATGGTCCCAGCTTAATTAAATCCTATTTAAACTAAAAGATCACATGCATGCACAATTAGTTGACGTTGAAGCTACATGCATGTACGAGTGCGCGATTGTGAATAAAACGAAGTAGAATGCATAAGTGAGAGTTATTAATATGTTTTTAGCTTATTGTTTGTTAATTTTTTGATATTTTCTTTCCCTTTAATGCACTTTGTCACTAGTTGGATCAATCTTTTTTCGTGACTAAGGTTCTTCGAGCCAGCAGCCAGAGCCAGAGCCAGACCAGATCGTCAGTCTTGTGTACCACCTCGACTAAGTACCTGGTTGTTTCCAGTCAGTTTGCACAGATCTCGTTGATTTCTGATTGTTCGCGTTAACTTCGCACATCTTGATTAATCTCTATTGTCCATGTGAGTTGGTGCACCTCGACTAATACCCCCGAGGCCCTGAGTTCATGATGGGGTAAGCTTCTTGGCCACCCTATTAACAATCGGATAATTCGAACTCAAGACCTTAAATAATACACCCAAAGTCAATATTTACCACTCGTAGCCCATGGTCGTTATTCTCTCATTTATCTTTATTGGATCCAAAATCCTTTAATCGACTTTTATCTGAAACAAAAGGATTTCTGATATAAGAATAGAAGAAAAATATTATTGATATACCACAAATAATGAAGGTGCTAAATGTTAGAACGTAAAAGCTCCGAACAACTGAATCAAGAAAGGAACTTTATTAATTTTTTCAGACCTCTATAGTTAAAAAAAAAAAAAAAAAAAAAAAGTTATTAACTAAATAATAATTAAAAAAAAAAGGTGTATATTTTTTAACTTTTTAGAAAGCATTCTATAATATATACATTTCAGAAATTATCTGTTCTGAGAATGTTGTTTTTGGAAAATATTTTTTGAAATATTTAGATTCCTTTTAACCCTTCCATTGTTAATTTAACTAAACACCCCTCACTAAAAGGTTATAATACAAAATACCCTCACCCACCCAACTATTTGCCGACAGTCGTCACCACCGTCGGATGGTGATCAAGTCGTCAAAAATGATGACGCCTGTGCTGATCTGGCCACCGTGCCAATATGGCTTTTCTCTGGCCAAATCTATAGCTAAAAGATATGTCGTCTGAGCCAATCTATGCACTTAGATCGGTCCTTTTCGACAGATCTATTGGTTTGGCCAGAACGACAGTTGTGTGCAGCGGCCATATCTAGTCGTCATACATTGTTTCTGAGCCAGCATCTGATAGTGGCAGTGGCAACGGTGACAGTCTACTGCTGGTGAAGCGGCCTGGGTGGGTGCGGGGCGTTTTGATTAATTTTAAAACTTTTATTGAAAAAGTTAATTGTAAATCTTTTGAGTTGAATAAATTGGACTGGATTTTAGGTTGAATAGAAAATAATTATTTCATTTTCTTAGGAAGGATAGGAAAAATAGTGTGCCAAACGCACCCAAAGACATCACACTAAATAAGTTTTGATAACATAGAGTCACCGAATTTTCACATCAACAAAGTATAAAAATTAGTAGCTGCATTTCGATTTCTCTCTCATATTGATGCACCCACATTGTTGTATTATGTTATGCCATAGGAACCAATCTTGTCGTCGGTTCCAAGGTATTATGTTTTGTATAATATGTTTAATATATATATTTTGTTTTTTTTATCTTATCAATAGAAGAAATGTGTCTTATTTCACATGTGTTTATTCTTCATTTATATATATGTATTACTTGAAATGTACCGATGATACAAATCTTTAGAAGATCAAAACCCTCAAAGTATTCCCTACATAGGTACTATAATTGGCAATAATATTACAGTAAAGCATTGCCGAATGCCTCCATAGATATCTGTGATAGTATTAGTTGGGTGATTATAGAAGTTATATCTAGTGGCATTAGTATGATAACGTTATTGAACTATTTATCGAATATGGTCATTTATGATGAATCATAGGGACATTTAAAATATAGTCAAGTTATTCATCATAATATTACCGAGTGTATTATTAATCCTTATACCTAATATATCACTTTGGATTCGGCATAAACGCATATGGTTCATATAGTGTATAAACACCGAGCTATATCAGTCATGTGTTAATAAGCCGATTGCCATGTGCTTTTTATGTGTGAGGACAAGTGATAGTCAAAATGAGATCCGTTGACTTGGTAAATTGATATCAGTTCTTAGACAAACGTCAAAATATGTTGGAAAATGGAAATCTCTGGTCGGGGTATAACACTGTTACTTAAAAGGTTTTTTTTGGTGACACATTCTATAATTATTAGTTTCAATTTGATATAAAATTAGATAGGATTTTGAATACCATGAATCATTCTTAATTAGATATTAGACACAGAAGGATTTGATTTACAGTGTGTACGATTATAAAGGGTTTGTTGTAGTATATCTTCATTGTGAATTTTAAGGTTATGGGGCATGCAGATGGTACCATAATCGGTGGGAGTTTTGTTTCTAAGCGTATACAAAACATATCTGAATAGCCTATGATATTGGTCCCACGACTAGGCCAAGTGAACCTAGAGGTCACACATAAAACTAAAGAGAACGGAAGAAATAGCCAAGAGAGTTGATCATCCAAGTTTGACATTTCTTTCATTTTGTCATATTATTCACAAGGAATGATAATTTATTGTGTCAAAAATATACACTAATGTCAGCAACCACCAATAGAGTTCAAAGTACTTAAATATATAGTGTATTAGCTATCAAAAACCAAAACCGCCTCCAAGAAATATTTTATATCAATTCTATCCCTTTTTAAAAAGGATAAAAGAGTGTACCCCAAGTGTCAGACAACTTGTAAAAGCACTCATTCCATTGACTCAAAGATAAAATGGTATTTCTCTTCTTGGAAAATAGAGGTTTTGCATAGGAGAGCTAGGCATATTTTGAGCTTCCTATTTTTTTCTCTGTAAAACAAAGCATTTCTCCATTCATAAAAATAGTCAGGGATATAAATAAGAGTGGATGTAAGATTCGCTTTAAAATCCAAACCACTAAAACTCCTGCTTGTCCATCTTTTATTTATGTTTCATCAAACATATATCTCTCAGTACCATAAACACTTCCACGATCATTCACGTGAAATTTTTAAGAGCAGCTTAACACTTGTGACGTGCAGTCGTTGTTTTTCAAAACTCAAGCTCAACCAATTCAGCCATCATAAATGGCTCTTGTTTTTACAACAAAATGGTCTTAATTTATTGTCGTCCCAATGATTCACGAGTTATTTAAATATCACAATTATGATAAAATTTATCAAACAAAAACCAAAATGAACGACATAAAAATTTATATAGTGATAGAATATCATTTTCTTCGTATTTCAACAAGGATGATAGATTCATTCATCATAAATGACTATTGTTTTACACAAAAAAGGTCCTAAATATGGGAGGTCCCATTATTCACAGCGTTTATGAAATCATCACACATATGAATACAAAAATTTATCAAAGCAAAAACCAAAATGAACACATAAAAAATTTATATATTGATATGTATACATTTTTGTTCATAGTATTCAACAAGGAATGAAGAATTCATCCATCATGAAGCCTCTTGTTTTACACATAAATGGTCCAGTATATATGGTCCTAATTATTTCATTTTATATTAAAATATTCACAATTATGAATACAAAATTTATCAAGCAAAACCAAAAGAACGCATAAAATTTATATATTGATACAATATACATTTTGTTCATATTATTCATAGAGCGACAAACTAGCTCATGTCGAATCCGGCTCGGCCCGATATTTCCTAACCGATTTTGAGCTTGAGCAGCTTTGAAACATTATGAGCTAGCTCAAGCACGCTGATACTTAACTTGACCTGCTTGCCATCTCAGAGGAACTCGCTAATTTCGCGAGCGTAGTGCCGCTAACCATTTCCATAAATCCCAACTTCTTTCTTATCCAAGTTCAAAATCCTATATTCTTATTGCCTGAATCTTCGCCGTTCAGCCTCCTCCACTGCCGTTTAGCCCCCACCCTCATATCTAAGCCCGTCGCCACTCTCTACTGGTGGCCAAGCTTCGCCTTGTCCTCATTCATCTTGTAGCATATCATCCTCTATCTTCTTTAATGTTTAACGTAATAATAACAAGGTGTAATGTTGTTTCTTTGCTTTGGGTTTGTTATTTGCCTTCAAGTATTTTTGTGTTTTACTTTTTCTTATCATCGGAAGCTTTTTTTGTTGATGATAATTTTGAAATATTTATTTATTTATATTTATAGATAATCTCATGGATTGGTTTTTTATGTTCGATCTTGATTGTGCTAATGTTGTTGTGTCCAAAAACCACTGCTGTCAGTTCCTCAATTAGAGCTTAACAAGTACTCAAGACAAGTGATATTAGTTGTAAAAGCTCAACTGCCACAAAGAGATATATTTTATATCATTCCTATCCTATTTAAGATAAGGATTATGGATGGTCCTCAACGTGTCAAGGCAACTTGCAAAGTACTCATTACATTGACCTCAAAGGTATAATGACAACCTCACTTCACGAAGAGGGGCTAGGCCATAACAAGAGCTTCAACCATTTATTTTTTCTCTATATATAACTTTTCTCATTTTTGTCTGCCTTACAAGAACTATCAAAAAATACCAGAGAATAAATAAAATAACATGGTAGTATTTCTTTTAAGCATCCGATCACTATAAAAATCCCTCTTGTCCACTTTTATTTATGTTTCATCCAACATTATCACTTAGCACGATAAACACTTCTCATGAATCATTACATGTATTTCTAAGAGCACTTAGCCTTTGCACGTATGATCGTTGGCGTCACAATCAAGCATGAAACAAATTTATCCATCTAAATGGCTCTTGTTTTACACAAAAATGGTCTTAAATATATATGTCCATGATTCACGAGTTTTAGAAATTAATCACAATTATGAAATACAAATTTATCAAAGAAAAAACCAAAGACGACATAAAATTTTATATATTAATAATATACATTTGTTTTTGCATTATTCAACAAGGACCGATAGATTCATCATCATACGGTCTCTGTTTTACACAAAAATGGTCCAAATAATGGTCCCCATTATTCATGTGTTATTGAAATTTCACAATTATGAATACAAAAACTTATCCAAACAAAAACCAAATGAACACATGAAAAATTTATATATTGATATGATATACATTTTGTTCATATTTTCAACAAGAATGGTGGATTCATTCATCATGAAAGCCCACTTGTTTTTACACAAAATGGTCCTAAATGTATATGGTTCTGCTTATCCATGTTATAAAATTACACAATTATGAAATACAAAACTTATCAAAGCAAAACCAAAATGACGACATAAAAATCAATATATTGATAGAAATACATTTTGTCATATTAGTCATAGGGTTACAAACAAGCTATGTCGAACCGGCTCGGCCCGGTATTTCTTAAGCAAAGTTTGAGCTGAGTAGCTCCGAAACATTAAACGAGCTGAGCTCAAGCACGCTGAACTCAACTCTCGACCCCTTGCGAGCTCAGAGGAGCTCCGTTTAATTTTGCGAGCGCTACATGAGCTCGTATGAGCTCGCGTAGTTTAAAGTAGTGCCCCTAACCTATTTCCATAAATCCCTACTCCAAAATCCATAGTTCTTATTCCCCAAATTTCCATCGTTCCAGCCTCCAATCCATTGCCGTTTAGTCTCCACCCTATCTAAGCTCCATCGTCGCTCTCTACTTGGCCAAGCTTCGCCTTTGTCCCATTCCATCTTGAAGCATTATCCTCTATCTTCTTTGAATATTATAACGTAATAACTACACAAAGTTGTTAATGTTGTTTCTTTGCTTTGGGATTTGTTATTTGCCTTCAAAGTATTTTGCTTTTTTATTTTTCTTATCATCAGAACTTTGTTGTTGTGATAAAATTTTGAAATATTTATTTTATTTATATTTATAGATATCTCTGGATGTTTTTTTTAGTTCTACTGTGTTTTGGTTGTGTTGTTGTGCCAAAATAACATTGATGTCAACACCACCAAATTAGAGCTTTAAAAGTACTCAAAACAAAGTGGTATTAGTTGTAAAAGCACAAACACCTCAAGAATATTTTTATATCAATCATATCATATTTTAGATAAGGATTAAAGGAGGTCCTCACGTGTTAGGCCAACTTGCAAAAACACTCATTACATTGACCTCAAAGGTATAAATTGAACCTCTCTTCACAAAGAGAGAGCTAGGCACAAACAAGAGCTTCACCCATTATTTTTTCTCAAATAAAACATTTCTCCATTTTTGTACACCTTACAGATAAAAAAAAATAGCCATAGAATAATAAAAATACAATGGTAGGATCCTTTAGTTCCATTCGAACCATTATAAAATCTCTCTTGTCCATCTTTATTTATGTTTCATCAAACATATTCATCTTAGATTATAACACTTCTCTGAATCATTCACTGTATTTCTAAGACTTTCTTAGCACTTTGCACATCGAGGTCTGTTGTCAAATTCACTCATCAACAAAATTCATCCATCATAAATGGCTCTTGTTTTACACAAATTGTCTTAAATATATATGGTCCCATGATTCACGTTATTAGAAATTATCACAATTATGAATACAAAATTTATCAAAGAAAAACCAAAATGAACGACATAAAAATTTTATATATTAATATAATATACATTTTGTTCGCATTATTCAACAAGGAACGATAGATTCACATCATAAGTGGCTCTTGTTTTACACAAAATGGTCCTAATATGATGGTCCCCAATTATTCATGTGTTATGAATTATCACAATTATGAATACAAAAACTTACCAACAAAAACCAATGAACACTGAAAATTTATATATTGATATGATATACATTTGTTCATATTATTCAACAGGAATGGTGTATTCATTCATCATGAAGCCACTTGTTTTACACAAAAAATGGTGCCTAAATGTATATGGTTCTGCTTTTCACATGTTTATTAAAATATCAACAATTATGAATACAAAAATTATCAAAGCAAAAACCAAAATGACGACAGAAAAAATCAATATATTATAATATACATTTTTGTTCATATTGTCATAGGTTTACAAACAAGCTCATGTCAAACCGGGCTCGGCCCGGTATTTCTTAGCGAAGTTTGAGCTCGAGCTCTCAAAACATTAAACGAGCTGAGCTCAAGCAGCGATACTCACCGACCTGCTTGCGAGCTCAAAGAGCTCGCTTAATTTGTGAGCGCTCGTGAGCTCGCTCCATTTAAAGTAGTGTCCTAATCCTATATCCATAAATCCCCCTCATCAGATCCTATATTCTTATTCCCCGAATCTCCGTCGTTCCAGCCTCCAATCCCCCGCCGTTTAGCCTCCACCTCCAACTAAGCTCCGTCATTGCTCTCTGCCGGTGGCCAAGCTTCCTCCTTGGTTGTCCTCATTCATCTTGTAAGTATATTATCCTCTATCTCTTTGAAGTTATAACGTAAACTAAACAAAGGTGTTAATGTTGTTTCTTTCTTGCTTTGATTTGTTTTTGCCTTCAAGTATTTGCTTTTTTATGTTTTCTTATCATGAGAACTTTGTTTTGTTGATAAGAAATTTTGAAATATTTATTTATTTATATTTTATAGATATCTCTGGATTTGTTTTTTATGTTCGACTCTTGTTTGTGTTGATGTTGTTGTCCAAAAATACATACTGATGTCACCACCACCAATTAGAGCTTAATAGTACTCAAAGACAAAGTTAGTTATTAGTGTAAACTCAAACGTCCATCAAAGAGATATTTTATATCATCCTATCCTATTTTAGATAAGGATTGAGGAGTGATCCTTACATGTCAAGGCAACTTGCAAAACACTCATACATTCCTACCTAAAAGGTATAAATGGACACCCTCTCTTCATGAAAGAGGGGGCTACACAAACTCGAGCTTCAACCATATTTTTTCTCTGTAAATAAACATTTTCTTCTTTTTTGTAAGCTCTACTGGAATATAAAAAAAAAAGCCAGAGAATAAAAAACAGTGGATGTAGGATTCGTTTAAGCATCGAACCACTATAAAACTCTCTCTTTACCATCTTTATTTAGTTTGTATCAAATATAGTCATCTATCACCATAAACACTTCTCATGATCATTCCGTGTAATTTCTATGAGTAGCTTAGCACTTGCACGTACGAGTCGTTGTGTCAAATTAAGCATCAACAAAATTCATCCATCATAAATGGCTCTTGTTTTTACACAAAAATGTCTTAAATATATATGTCCCAATGATTCACGAGTTATTAGAACCTATCACATTATGAATACAAAATTTATCAAAGCAAAACCTAATGAATGACATAAAAATTTATAATTCATATAATTACATTTTTTTTGTATTATTCAACAGGAACGATAGATCATCCTCATAAGTGCTCGTGTTTAACACAAAAATGGTCCCAATTATTCACTTGTTATAGAAATTTCACAATTATGAATACAAAAGTTTATCAAGCAAAACCAAAATGAGCAACATGAAAATTATATATTGATATGATAACAATTGTTTGTTCATATTATTCAACAAGGAGTGATAGATTCATCCATTAGGGTGGAAAAAACCAGTTAATCGCAGGTTTACCCACATCTTGAACCCAGACCGATTTTAAAAAAAATTAATCACAACCGATCGTTCGGTTATAAAACCAGTTTGTAACCATGGTTACTGTTTTAACCAGTCATTAAGATGGGCTGGATTAGTTTGCCCATTCCTTCAAACCCCTCTCCTTTGGCCTCAATTTTTTTTTTTTTTCTAGTTTTTTTTCGAATGGGCTTGGACTATTTAACCCATTCCCATCCACTCCTTCACTTGGCTCATTTTTTATTGAATTATGTTTATTTTTTTGTAATCGATAATTTGAATTCATATAATTTTAATGTACATCAAGTATTAATAATTTAACTTACAAATCAAATATTTGCAAAAACAAAGCATGATGCAGGACTCTGATTCAAATTATAGAGTACACAAAGACATTAAATCAAACAATGCAAATTGAAAATAGTCCCTGTCAACTAGTTTCACCCTAAAATTACAAATCAAACACATGATTAAATAGCAAAAACTTTCCGCAACCACAACATAACAACACATTTCCACCAAAACAACTAAGTTGCATAACAAGCATTTCCAAATCAAATATTGAAATGAACCTAGAAAGTACATAACAAAGTTCACAGACGAATACAATATAACAACTCCAAAAAGATTTCAAAAGAGGCTTCCAAGCAAGCAATACTGTCCAACTCCAGCACATTCCAATCCATGTCAAATGTCAACTGTCAAAGCAAAAAAAGTTCCAACGTTTTAGCTAGCTTTCATGTTAAATTTCTTTCTTTTTATAAGTTTGTCCAACTCAAATCTAAAATTATTAATAGAAGAACAAATGAAACTAAATCAATCATAGTATATACCTCGTTATGGAAATTTGGATGCCCTTCAATCATTTGTTAGGACGATTGCTTTTTATTCTTAAGAGATGGAAATTCTAAAAAAAGTTTGATAAACACATATTAATAATTGAAGTATAATTAACAAATCCAATAAAGACATTAAATAATTGAAAGAAATCAAAATTTTACCCGGTCTCATTTCGTTAACTCATCAAGGTCTCCTCAAGGCTACTGGTGCCGCTGCACGCGTAGTTCGAATCCAAACTATGTGCACAGAAAGCCTCCACCATTTTCGTATAAGGGAGCTACGAAATGTCCAATACACGACCCCCCGTACTAAACTTGACTCACTAATATGCAACAGTTGAAACAGGCATAGCCAATAATCTCGGCCACAAAGGAGAACTTGATATTTTGTTGTTTATCTTCCACCATTTCAAGAGATCAAATGTCTTGTCATTGTCATCTTCAACCTCATCCGCTAATACCTATCCAACTCTGATTTAGGCGATTAGCTTGGTTTTCCAACCTTTCGCTTTTTAAACTTAACCCCTCATTATTCTTGAGGATCAATTATCAACATCACAATCATCAAACGCACTTGCACCTAGAGATTCCTGACTTGAACTGTAGGTAAGACCCCACACCACCTTACACAATTGTAATGGTTAATAAAGACAGCAAAGTTTCCATCACTTTTTTCCGTTAACTTTATCGTAGTTAAAGCATCATAGACATCACCAATCACCAATCAACGCAGTGAATAACATTATGTTGATATTATCAACATTTGACCAATATTGTCAATTTTTCCTTCATCCCTTCACCGCCATAGAACCTTAACTAAGAACATGACTATGGAGACCATTATGAAATCTCATCCCAATGCCATATACTTTCATATGTACTCATTACCAGTAACCTAAAAAGCCAACACACGTACGATATCATCATAGAAATTTTCAGAAAGGGTAACAAGTATCAAGCATATTCCGAATCATCACTATACGTAGGCAAACCCTTGATTGTCCCACTAGAAAGCTCATCTCTATCACTTACTATCTTCTATTTCCGTAAGTCAATGCTCTTTGGAATTTAACTGAGTTATTGTTAGAGTCAGAAAGTGACTCTATTTTGGTGATAAAAAACCCCATTTGTGATTAATTGAAGTATATTGAGACAATTAAGGAATTTATGTAATTTATTCTGAAAATCGCTCCTAAATTTTTCTTATGAATTAACATGTTTGGAATGATTTTGGAAAGTATATGAGTTATATTAGGTTGTGGTTTATAGGATTAAGGGTGATTTTGTCTCATTTATGCTATTTAGGGGTAAAATGTCATGTTTTAAAGGGCTGATTTTGTCACTCTTTCAATTATGCAGGGACTAAACTAAAATTTTGCAATGTGTTCTATAAAACAAAAAGTGCAGATCGCGTGAACAGGAGGCTGCCATCCATAAGTTTTCCGCGACCCTTCTCTTCCACCTACGGTGACTCTTCGGCTTCCTCGACCACAATCATCCAATCCTGGCAAACCACCAAGGCAAACCACCACCGAGAACCACCACGCCGCGATGCTTCGTCTTCCACCGCGTCGTTTCGTCTTCTCGGCCAGTTTTGGCCATTTTTTCGGTGCGTTTCCAGCTCCCCAGGGTAGATCTTCATTCCCCATAGCCGGATCTTGCATTTCCATCTCAGCCGCCGCGAAAACGCCGGAATCTGCGGTTTTGCCGCGCGACTCTTCATCTTCCAGCCAGATCCTACTCATTTCCGGTGACTTCTCACCTCCCCAGGACCTGATCTGAACTCCCCATCACCAGAGCTTTCCATCGGTACCTTCGGATCCCATTTCCGCACACGTTTCTAGAGACCCGTCGAAAATTAACGTTTTTTCGGCGAACCGCGGCTGTTCGTATTCCGAGCTGTCCGTTGGTCATTTTCCCCCTTTTTCGCACCAACATCGCTGTCGGTTACCTCCTCTCCACCATGGTCAGCTCCGTTTCCACCGTTTCGGCCTCCGTCATCACCTCCATGAGCGCTAAGCTCCTGGTTGTCTGTTACGGCATAGGCGAGATCGGGATTGACTCCACGACTCTTCTCATCGGCTCTCGACTAGTTGGATGAGCCGATTATGGACATTGGTAGTATTGTGCTTTGGATTATTTTGTTTTCATTTCATGATTGATTTCGATACTTTAATATGATTTGGGCATAACTTGTGATGTATGTTGTGTCCTTGTGATTTAATGTTTTC
Source organism: Pistacia vera (assembly GCF_008641045.1). NCBI lineage: Eukaryota > Viridiplantae > Streptophyta > Magnoliopsida > Sapindales > Anacardiaceae > Pistacia > Pistacia vera. The sequence continues at coordinate 134,291 of NW_022196799.1, forward strand.
ATAGAACTTGCTGAATGTTGTTTGGAATAATTAAATGATGATATTGCTTACATTACTTCGCATCGATTGTAATTGAGTTGTGTTTGGATTTATTTAATTTCTACTATTGTTGCGTTTATTGTGAAGTTGGTTGATTGATATTACGTTGTTGACAGATTGTATTTGTTATCGCGTACCAACTAGTGGTATTGCCTTGTGCGTTTATCGACGTTCAATGAGTCTTTAACCAATCGAACTGAGTGATCGTGTAAGACAGGATAGATTTACCTAGAGTGTCGAGAAACTATTTCATTGATTTACCTTGCCTTGTAGGTTTAGGGGATCGTAGAGGTGTGGAGAAGAATTGTGTGAGTCGGTCTCGTGTCGAACTAAAACCGTAACGGCAACATTTTTATTATAAAGTTTTTATTAGTTTTAATTGCACTATTTCATTATTTGCATTTAGTCTATTTAGTTTCATTAATCCATTGCCAATTTCATTTTCGCTACTTAAAATACATTAGGTTGTTAGTCTTGCTCCCTGTGGATTCGATCTGCTTACCGCTAACTACGGTACTTAGGTTTAATTTTTAGACTGTGACGATCGTCTAACGTATCCAACATCATATAAGTAAGTTCCACCTTGTTTCTACATCAAGCACCAAATGACTCTTACTTTCATTTTTTAATTCTCCACACACTCCATAAATCTCATTAACTTGCTAGAGAAGACCTCACATACCTCCCTATAACACGAATTCTAATATAGAGTCATCTATATCTTTTACCCTCTTTTACAATCAAACTTAGTATGTGGGCAGAACATCTCATGAGAAGAAATTGACCACCCAAACATTTCCCTGCCAACTTGATAACTGAATCCAAGGTAGCTTATCCCACATCATAGAACTTGCATTGTCAACCATTTTCTGTGAATAACTTAGAAATACCTCAATCAAGCAAGCACCTCTCACTGCCTTCCCAATGATTAAACCTTTATGACTACTTATAGGAAAAAAGTTTAAAATCCTTTTGTGTAGTTGCCAATCGTCTTCAATGAAGTGAACCATAAGACGCGCATAGTTGAGGTTCTAACAATTTGTCCATGTATCAGTGTGTGAACAAACTATGATTAACTACTAAAAAACTTCTTTAGCTTTTCACTCTCTTCAATATAAATCTGAAACAATCTGTAGCCACAGTCTATGGGAGGGCATTTGAAACCTAGCGTGCCCCGTCATCACACGTTGAAACCCCTCACGTTCCACAAAATTAACGATAGCTTATCGATAATGATCATTTGGACAATAGTTTCTCTATCAAATCTTGATCAAATTTCCATGAACAATAAAGATTGTGTAGGGGTGGCACCATCACTTGAGAGGTCACGTGAGCTTGTTGAAAGAATATGTCTTCTGTCTTTTGTCCTCCACATTTAGAGGATACTTTTACCGCCTACTTAAGTGATTACGTAACAACTTGTACCACTCTACTTGGACAGCAGAATATCCCACAATAGTTACATGTTGCCATCAATCATTCTTATTCTCACACTCATTTTTGGTGAAGTGATCCCACATTTCAATATGTATCCTTCCTACTAGTAGTAGATTTCGCACGTTTTGGAGCTAAAGGTCTAGGTGGTCTTGGTGTAAGTGCTTGGTGTCATTTGAAGTGTCAAAGTGGGTGTGTTGTTGTCACTTGTCAAGATATCTAACTGGCATAAAAAAGGAATATGCATTAACTAACATTTCAACATGTACACAAAATTACCAATGTAATAAAACTCACTAACCTTCCTTAATCAGCAGTATTTGACTTCCTCACTTGAATTCCTGAAACAATTAATTATACACAAAATTCAATCAAAATATGAACAAAATAAAATACAATTACACAAAAAGAAGTAATTAAATTACCCAGGAGATGACACTTCTCGTAGGCCTTTTTCAGTCCTTCAATAGGATGCACCGTTTCATTTTGAAAACTAGAATTTACGAAAATGACACATAAATAATCAACACTAACCAGTAGGCGGCAACCACAACAATCAAACACCCTCCAACCTCCACATTACAACACCCAAAACAACCAAGAAACAATACAATCAAAGGAGAAAGAACCACGACACTAAACACCCGAAATGCCTTCACATTACACAACCAAAGAAAACAATACAAATCAGAAGAAGTCAGATTTTCTTCAACTCATACACGTGTTAGCACTAATTGTTATAGTGTGGCATTGGAAATGAAATATTGCAAAGGAGCTTCCAACCATGCACTAACCATTAATTTAATACTTTTCTTCTTTTTATACATCCAATGTTGAAGACAAACATAACCACACAGAAATAGAGAGACAAGAGAAGAGACACACTTATTTTACTGTCTTGTTCTGCATTAACAGAACATCTAAAGAAATAGAGAAACAAATATAGAAGAGAAATAAAGAGAATAGTAGCCCAATTCTAACTTTATTTAAGAGAAAAAAAATGTTTAAAGCAATTATTAGTGATCAGTTTATACCATCTTGTCATGCAACAATGACATTTATAATTTTTATTAGATTATGTTTTAACTCAAGTAAAAATTAGAAATTCTATCTGATTAAAGGGTAAACAAAAAGTAGCAGTGTTAATTTGGACAGGATTCTGGCATGTGCACTAAATTTGGTTGTCTAAACTCGCTCTGCTGATTTTACTTGTTCAAGGGTTTAGAAATTTGTCAATCATCTCCATTAACAATAAATAAATCTAGAGGACCTCATCACTAAATAACATACCAATTATTGTTATTGACTTTATTGCATTATACATATATATCCCGCAGAGAACTCATTCTAATTTAGGTTTTTACTTTTTGTGCACACAATTATTGTTGGTTGAACACTAGGTTACTCCACATTACACAACCAAACAACCAAAGAAAAACAATACAAAAAAACTTACAAAGCAAAGAGATGATTGGAACTAGAAAAAAAAATGACGATGGAGACTAGAGCGACGATGGCTACTGCAAAGACTAGTGAAGAAAGAAGAAATGGTGACTGGTGAGCAAAAGATCACGGCTGGGAACAACTGAGCTGGCTAAGTCACGCAATAGGCTGTCTTGAGGGACCTGGGAACCCCAATGTGGTCCGAGTCTACATAAACAGGGACCGTGAGCAACCTGAGGCTGGCTGAGGTATGAGAACTAAGCAAGAGAGTAAGAGTTACTGAGACAGAGACTACAGTGGCTAGGTGAAAAAGAAGAATGTGACTGGAGAGCAAAGTGGCGACTGGGAGTAAAAAGTTTAAGAAATTTGTACCTGAGGCTAGCTAGGCTAGGCATGAGACTGAGAGAGTGAGAGTGAGAGTTACTGAGATGGCACTGCAGCGAGCCAGCAACTTCGTGAAGAAAGAAGAATGGTGACTGGTGACTGGTGACTGGTGACCTAGTGACTAGTGACTAGTGAGCACAAGATCGGCACGGTGGAAATTTGTGTGGCTGAGGTGTGAGAACTGAGAACTGAGAGAGACGAGAGTGAGAGTGAGAGTTAGGGATTGCAATTGCAAAAATCCAAAAGAGTCAAAAACCAAAAATGCAAAACACATATATATTTTTTTTAAATTCAACTCAAAAAACCGGTTTCATGTAACCAGAATATTTGATAAAAACCAAAACCGAACCAGGTATTAATTTTTTCTAAATAACCGAACCGAATCCAGAAAAAGGGATTTTCAATCCGGTTTGATTTTCGGGTTTTTTTTTCCACCCCTATCATCCATCATGAAAGCCTCTTGTTTTACACAAAAATGGTCCTAAATATATAGGCCCTATTTTTCATGTGTTATTAAAATTATCACAATCATGAATACAAAATTTATCAAAGCAAAAACCAAATGAACAACATAAAAAAATTATATATTAAGAATATACATTTTTTTTTCATATTATTCATAGGGCTACAAACGAGCTCATGTCGAACCGGGCTCGACTCGGTATTTTCTAAGTTGAGTTTGACTTGAGCAGCTCGACATTAAACGGCTAAGCTCAAGCACGCTGATACTCAACTCGACCTGCTTGCAGTCTAGAGGATCCGCTTAATTTCGCGAGTGCTCATGGGCTCGTATAAGCTCGCGTAGTTTAAAGTAGTGTCCCTATCCTATTTCCATAAATCCCTAACTTCATTTTCTTATCCTAGTGCAAAATCCTATATTCTTATTCCTACTTCCATCGTTCCAGCTCCAATCCACCATCGTTTAGCCTCTAACCCCCAATCTAAGCTTCGTCGCCGCTCTCTAACGATGGCCAAGCTCTCCTTGTCCCATTCATCTTGTAAGCGTATCATCCTCTATCTTCTTTGAATTTTATAACGTAATAACTAAACAATGTGTTAATGTTTTTCTTTTCTTTGAGATTGGTTTTTGCCTTCAAAGTACTCTACTTTTTTTGCTTCTTATCATCAGAAGCTTTGTTTTATTGATGAGAAATTTTGAAATATTTATTTAATTTATATTTATAGATATCTCATGGATTTTTTTTTTATGTTTGATCTTGTTTGTGTTGATGTTGTTGTACCAAAATATACACTGATGTCAGCACCATCAATTAACTTAACAATTACTCAAAGACAAAGTGGTATTAGCTGTCAAAACTCCAACCGCCTCGAAAGATATTTTATATCAATCCTATCCCATTTTAAGATAAGGTTAAGGAGTGGTCCTCACGTGTTATTGCAAATTTGCAAAAGCACTAAAGGTACAAATGGGCACATCACTTCCACAAAAGAGGGGGTTAGGTACAAACGAGAGCTTCACTATTTTTTTCTCTGTAAATAAGCATTTCTCCATTTTTGTATGCCTAATAGGCATAATCAGAAAAATAGCCAGAGAACAATAAATAACAGTGGATGTGATTCGCTTTAAGCATCCGAACTACTATAAAAATTCCTCTTGTCCATCTTTTATTTATGTTTCATCAAACATATATCATCTCAGCACCATAAACACTTCTTATGAATCATTCATGGTGTATTTCTAAGAGCAGCTTAGCACTTTGCACGTGCGAGTCGTTGGTGGTCAAAATCAAACATCAACAAAATTCATCCATCATAAATGGCTCTGATTTAACGCAAAAATGGTCTTAAATATATATGGTCCCAATGATTCACGAGTTATTAGAAATTATCACATTATGAATACAAAAATTTATTAAAGCAAAACCAAAATGAATGACATAAAAATTTATATTTATTAGAATATACATTTTGTTCTTATTATTCAACAAGAAACATAGATTCATCCATCATAAATGGCTCTGTTTTACACAAAAATGGTCCTAAATATAGATTATCCCATTATTCACGTTATTAGAAATTATACACATTATGAATACAAATTTTGTCAAAGCAAATACCAAAATGAACGACATGAAAATTTATTATTGATGATATACATTTTGTTCTATTATTTAACAAGGAATGATAGATTCTCCATCATGAAACCTCTTGTTTACACAAAAATGGTCCTAAATATATATAGTCCTAATTATTCACGTGTTATTAAAATTATCACAATTATAAATACAAAATTTATCAAAGCAAAAACCAAATGAACACATAAAAAATTTATATATTATAGAATATACATTTTGTTCATATTATTCATAGGACTACAAACGAGCTCAGTCGAATCGGGCTCGACTCGGTATTTTTCTAAGCCGAGTTTGAGCTCAAGCAGCTCGAACATTAAACGAGTCAGCTCAAGCCCGCTGATACTCGACTCGACTCGCTTGCAAGCTCAGAGGAGCTCGCTTAATTTCGCGAGCGCTCGTGGCTCGTATGACTCGTGTATTTTAAAGTAGTGTCCCTAATCCTATTTCATAATCCCTAACTTCTTTTTCTTATCCAAGTTCAAATCCTATTTTCTTATTCCCCAATCTCCATTGTTTCAGCCTCCAATCCACCGCCGTTTAGCCTCCACCCTCCAATCTAAGCTCTTCGCCACTCTTTGCAGGTGGCCAAGCTCCGCCTTTGTCCTCATTCATCTTGTAAGTATACATCCTCTATCTTCTTTGAATGTTATAATGTAATAACTAAACAAAGTGTTAATGTTGTTTCCTGCTTTGGGATTTGTTATTTGCCTCAAAGTATTTTGCTTCTTATCATTAGAAGCTTTGTTTTGTTGATGAGAAATTTAAAATATTTATTTAATTTATATTTATAGATTCTCATGGATTTGTTTTTTTTATGTTTGATCTGGTTTGTGTTGATGTTATGGTGCAAAAAATACACACTGATTTAGCACCACCATTAGAGCTTAACAAGTACTCAAGACAAAGTGGTATTAGCTATCAAACTCAAACCGTCTCAAAGAAATATTTTACATCGGTCCTATCCCATTTTAATATAAAGATTAAGGAGTGGTCCTCACATGTCAAGCAACTTGCAAAATCACTCATTACATGACCTCAAAGTATAAATGAGTACCTCTCTTCACGAAAGAGAGGGTTGGGCACAAACGAGAGCTCAACCATTTTTTTTTCTTCACTGCAAATAAAACTTTCTCCATTTTGTACACCTTACAAGCATATCCGAAAAATAGCCAGAGAATATAAAATAACAGTAGTGTAGATTCACTTTAAGCATCCGACCCTTATAAAAATCTCTTTTGTCCTCTTTTATTTATGTTTCATCAACATTATCATCAGCATTATAAATACTTCTCATGAATCATTCACGTATAATTTCTAAGATTTTCTTAGCACTTTGCACATGCGAGGCCATTGTTGTCAAATTCACTCATCATATACATAATTTGTTGTTTTGGTTGGCAACATAGAGTTGATTGATGAGATATGAATGCTTATATATATTGGAGATTTCATGAACATTTGAACTGTAGGAGTTGTTATTGAACTGCACAGATTCAGGGAACTGCATCAGTCGAGCTCGCAACGAGCTACTCGGGCTCGCTTGAACTGTCTACAAGCCTGAGTTTGATGTCAAGCTCAAGCTCCAGTTTACTCAGCTTGGTGATAAATTTATCCATCATAAATGGCTCTGTTTTTTACACAAACATTCTCCTAAATATACGGTCCCAATTAATTTTTTTCAATAAAATGTCTAAATTTCCATGTTGTCTCATTCACGTGTTAATAGAAATATATCATATAAATACAAAAAATTATTAAACAAAATCCAAAATGAACAACATAAATTTTAAAATATCCAATTTTTTACATTTTTTTATATATATAATTCATTTTTTTAATATTTGAATAGAGTAATGATACACCTACAACCTCTTTTCACAAACTTTCTCTCACAACCTTGACATGATAGTTCTCAATTGGCTAGCCGTAATATATCAAGTGGGATCCATTATGTCTGACTAATTATAATTATCACGTCGAGGTTGTGAAAGAAAACATGTGAGAAAGATTATCGTTGTAGGATTTTTCTTTGAATAACATAGTATTGATTATATATAAATTCATTTTTTATAATTTTGAATAGAGTAATATACATCACCCACAACCTCTTTTCACAAACTTTCTCTCACAACCTTGACGTGATAGTTCTCATTGGCTAGCCGTAATCTATCAAGTGGGATCCATTATGAGCTGACCTAATTATAGTTATCACTCGAGGTTGTAAAAGAAAACATGTGAGAAAAGATTATCGTTGTAGGATTTTTCTTTTGAATACCATAGTATTGTATGATGTATTGACTAGACTGTTTAATAGTCCATGATATTGGTGGTAATTATAAATAACCCAACAAATTTGGTGAATCAAAAAGTTTGGCCTCCCGCCCAATCATGTCAAATTGGGACGAAAGGCCCAAGTCAAGGCCCAGAATCGGCCGTCGTGGGTGGCGGACGAGCGAAACCGAAACTTAAGGCCATTACAAGGGTGGCATTCTCTTTCTAATTCTAGTGCTTGTTTTGTAGTACACAACAGAACTGGTGATAGAAGCGAGTTTCAAAACCCTAGAATCTCTTGAGAATGTCAGCCACTGACGGTGCTTGCGATGCTCAGACCTCAGAAAGAATAATTTCAAAGTTAACGTGAATTTATTGATCTTTCTTGTGGTTTATGTGGTTCAGTTCAAGAGTTTCTCGTAATGAGAAAGTAAAGAGTTGCTGAACGAGTGTAACGATAGTGAATTGATGTATTTTTTTTTTTTTTTTTTTTTCTTCTTGTAAATTAGAGTTCATATTAGCCATTTATATTATTCAAATGTACCTACAAGTTGTTTATTTGAAGTAATTTTAGTTAATTTTGTTTGTTTCTTTGAGTGCTTTGGAGACTATACAAATGCTACTAGTATGTACATGGATTCTGGTTTTGACTTGAGATTATTCATTGAGATTTAATCTTTGTGTTTTTGTTTCAATACACTCCATGGGAGGATTGCATGTTTGTCATTGTAGTGGTGAGACGTGGCATTGCCAAGGAGAGGAATTTGTCTTCGAAAGATGCGGGTTACTGTGAGTTTAGGCCCCTATTCCCAGTTTTTTCAAAAGGCAAATATGTTATTAAACTAGTGGCTTGGCCCAAAAAAAAAAAAAAAAAAAAAAAATTTAGGATAAGACAGAGAGCAGTGATGTTTGAGTTGGTGCTATATTTTGAGCAGAGATGTCAGGTTGCAATGGAGTGAAGTGACTTTGAATGCAGAATTTTTTCTACATGCTTGATGATGAAACGACCCTTATTAAGGCGTGTGAGGATTTGGCTTACTTTTCTACTCATTGTGGTAGGGGTTTTTTTCACAGCATTCTTTGACTTAATTTGTTTTTTCATTGGTTGGGATCAAGTTGTTGGAATATATCTATTTCAATTGAAAATGTATTTCAGGTAATATGAATAAGAACCAATAGAATATAGGGAGTCTTCTTCGCAAGTAAAGAGGCGGCGGTCTACAGTTTGACAGCCAGTAGCGGACTCTTCTTTGTGCGGCAATGAGGCCTTCTGCAATCCTAAAATCAATTGTCAGTGCTGGACACTCTGTATTGCATTATGTCCTTTGTAATATAGTTCATTTTGAACATTTGATATGGACTAAATGCATATCCAGTATGAAAGTACGAAATGACTTATGCCATCAATATTGCCCATATTCATGTTTCTTCATTTAATGTTTAGGAGAGAGGGGAACCAGTTGAATAGGTTTTACCTGAAGCATCACAGTGATTTCTGGGTTTTCAGGTTTGTGTCAAGACATGTTTTGGTGCAAATATGAATTCAAATGCTTTTTTTTTTTTCTAATCGATGTAACATATGTCAGGAGATGTGTCTGCCTCGGGTTTGAGAACCTGATGAGTCATTTGATGGGTGGTTTACCCAATCCTTTAACGATGCTGAGACAAATATCAGCTCGCTAATATGTATGCTTCTTCGTCCTTTTTCAGTTTGATGCCATTCCACTATAACTTGATTGCTTTGTCAGGTGAGACTCAGGAACTTCTCTGGAGCATCAAATGTACAAATTCAGGTTCCGGTGCATGAGATTTACTAATAACTGATTGCTCTGTCATATGAGCCATTCCTTTCTATTTTTGTTCTACATTTTGTGTGCTTACAAAAGTGTTTGACCATTGTAGAGTTCAGCAATTCGCCACCTACATGTGTTGCTAATGCAGTTCACAATGTGTGACTCAAACTCCTGGAAATGCTGTTTTTTAAAGGTATTCCTCCCTCTAAATTTCTCTTTGTTGTTTGTTTCCGGAGGGAAGGGAATCTTCTTTTTGTTACACAATATCTCTCTCTTTCTAATTCACACAAAGGCATTGTTCAATAACTCAATAACAGACTATTAAGGACATTTTGTGGATGGGACACACAATAGTTATTTTTTGGCGATACCATAGTCCTCATCTCGGGTATTTTATATGGGTTGTCCTGTCCCACAAATTAGTCGCGTATATGTGGTACAAGTCCATGGGGCTAGCTACTGGTCTCTCTGTACCATATGCTTGGAATTACGATTTATTGACTCATTGTTCTGAATATATAATTATATTTCTGACTCTTTTCTAATTGCTTTAGGCAGAAAATCGTTCATACGGACCCCTACTAAATTAGCTTCTTCAGTTTGCCTATCCATTTGCCTTCATAAAACCATGTGGAGTCCAGGAGATGTTCTCTGAAGGACTAAACCAGCGAATCCACACACCACCATCAAATCAAAGCAAAATATTGAAGATCCCTCTGCCTACCCAACTTAGCATTTTCTGGGAAGCCTGTCGTGTGGCAAAACAAAAATTCAAACTGAAGGAGGAAAAGGCAGCATCACATTAATAACCAAAGATGAGTTATAAGTTTTCTTCCAAAATTCAAGCATATAAATTAACATCGAAATTCTATTTTTGAAGTAACTCGGGGATTTCGTTAAGTCACAGCACGTGTTTATGTTTCCCAGTTTGTTTTATTATTGTATTTAAGGTCTCTTGTAGCTCTTCATCTGACCTGACCTTGCTTGTAGACTCCAATGTAACCATGATGCTGCTTTTATTCTCGAATGTAAACAAAGTAACCAATGCCAAAATTTTCAACACCGGTCCAACAAGAGTGGAATGACCCCATATCATGTAGGAACCATTGGATTCTCGTGAAGGCGAGCAAGTACTACAAACAACTACAACCATATCCTCATATCAGACATTCTTTTAGGCTTAGCTGAGTTATATATGGACAATATCAGCTTTTGTAGTACCTGGTTATCACTGCCCTAGAAAATGTGAGCACAAATGGGGAAAACCAATGAAAAAACTTTAACAGATGGCTTTAAGCCAAATTCAGAAACCTGCTGCTTAAGAAGCCAATGTGTTCTTACCTTGCTCTCTGTACCAGCTCCCACAATAGTTCGCCGGTGCTCATGTTGAAAGCCCCGGATAACATATTAAATCGGCACCTAACATTCACACAAGTAATTCAGCCTCATAAATAGTCAGCATAGTTTGTTACAAACCGGAGTTTTATAACCAACAAAAACCTTTCGCTCTGTATAGCATTGCGAGTTCTGGGAAGCGTATATCATGACAAATTCCTACTCCAATACAGCCCATTTCTGCATTCGACAAGTGAAAACGTGTCGGTTCCTTACTATTTTGAACAATGGGATACTGAAAATGCAGAGATGCATGTAATTAGAGAAGAAACAGGGAAGAGAGATGAGAGATAGCATAACTTGATTAGCGTAAAGCACAAAGTCCTCTGAGCAAGCCTGCAGAAAATGCAAGATTCACCATAATTTAACAACTAAATTTTTTATGTGACCAAATGCAAACCTGTATCTACCATGTTGGTTTATCTCCTGAAGTGAAAATATCAGATTCTTTGAAAGAAATATCCCCTGGGATGTCAATATCAAACAAATGGACCTGCAAAACGAGACCAATCTTAGTTAATTCTTTCAAATGTTTAACCTTCTATATCTTCCTTTTTATAATTTTCCTGAGATTCACCATCAACATCAATGAAATCAAAACCATATCGATAATTTAGACCAACTTACTTTCCTATGCTTAGCTTTCAGCTTTCCATCTGCTCCAAAAACACAGCAACTATTAAACAACTTACCATTGTCGCATTCAGGCATGGAGCCACCAACAATGGTGATCCCAAGGCTCAAAGCAGCCTCTGATAAGATTGAAATGACGGCGAAGCATCCTCTTCCTCAAAATTCTCACATATTTCGCAAAGTATCATTTGAATAAGGACATTCCACATTCCTGTTGTATAAAAAACATAACCAACATGAACTAGGCATACATAGCTGGAATCACTCAAGTACTTGGTGGTTAATATATAACTCACAGGTAACACAACAAGCCTTGCCCCTTTCTCTGCAGCAATTTATTGAATTATGAGCATGGATTAGGTTTTGATTTTTGTCTACACTAACTGATAACTGGCAGAGTCCAATCTTGAACTGTTCACATACAGAACAAATTTTATCAACTCAGATAACTTTCTAAAACACACAACAGAACAAGTAATTTTTCATGCACAATTGACAGATCTCTTGTTATCATAAGATAGTGATAGGTAATTATAAAAAAGGAAACAAATCTCAACCAAAATGCTCATCAATGTAAAAGGGTCATAAGATCTATAAAAATTAAAAGAGTTCAAAACAAGAGAAGATCTTATTTGGAAAGCAAAACTTTGAAATAGTGGGCACCTCCAATGGCTAAGTGCAGTAAAGCTGAAGTTTCCTCTGGTGTTTGCCATCTCACGCTCACACACAACTAGCCAAAGTTGGAATTACCCTTTATTTTATAATAATCAAACCACTCTTTAGTGGCATCTTCAAATAATACAGGATAAGGTTAATGGGTCCAAGAGCTTTTGGAATCTGATATATTTATTTATATATTGGTTTTTACTTTACACTGTCTAGAGATTCACGTAAAACCATTCAATTTAATTATATCGTTGCCTTCTTTTGATTGTTCTATAGATACAAGGAAGGCGAAGGGCAAATATAAATAGGATTTTAGTCTAACAAATGACCTTAGATTTCGGATTCTGAAACTGAACTGTGTTAACTGAATAAAGACATCTACAGGAACTGAGGAATATATGCCGGAATCCAATGTCCCATTGTGTATTTCCCATAATGTAAAACATGTTTTCATTTGATGGGATAGGTTGAAAGACTAGAAGTCTGAAAAACAAAAGAGAGTCTACCGAATTTTCGAATCAACAACTATGGAAATCGTGATGAGCAGCCTTGTCTACTGTCCACATTTATCTATGGCAAAAGATAATCCGATGAATATCTATTTAATTTATTCCTATGCTTCAACAAGGAATGATAACTCCCCTTGGCGAACTCAGTAGTAGCAACTATTGTGGAGCTGGTAACCAAGTAGTAGGAGTGTTGGAATGTAGGTTAGGCACGCGGTAATCCCTAACTCTCAGGAATTAGCAGTGGAACGTCGTGTTAATCATTTATATAGATTATGTGTTGTTGAATTCTTTTTGTAAAGAGATGACACGAAGAAGAGAGCAGTAAAGAGGTATGGCCAAAGAATTTCAGTTTTAAATAAAACAGAATTGCAATTATTTTTAAATTATGAATTTGAATTTCTCTTAACTTTTAAGTGTAATTATTTAGATTTTATCCCTTTAAAACTATCAAAAGGAGAATGTATATGTATCGATTGAAGAAATGAATAGATAATGTTTTCTTCTTCTTTCACAGTTATAACATAATCGAAGTTCACGTAAACTGACCAGACACTAATATATATATTATTAATTCGAACTCCCACTTTACAAAACTATAAGCATAATAATTAGTATAACATGATAATCAAACACGAGGAGAAAATGTAAAAAACTAGATTCAAGTTATTCCAATACAAAACAGTCCATGAACAAGAACAAGAGACGGTATTTTTATTTAATTTGCTAAAACTTAGACAACCCAACAACTATTAGCTGCTGGATTAAGCTTATTATATTTTTTCCATACATAGATATTAAGGTGGAATTTATAGCTCAGAATCATCAAAAGGTCCCCAAACCAGTGGTTTTGCTGGCTTTAACTTCAACTTCAACTTCAACTTCAAATAAATAGAGAGCAAACTAAGACCTCTGGTCCTCCACTCCACATATGTCAGCCAATTGAGAGAGACAGCTTCAGTGGTATGGGAACCATCAAAGTATACATATTCACTCGGGTTAAAGCACAGTTCATAAGGCTGGGTATATTTCCACACCCACTTCCACATAAGGTCCTATACCACAGCATGCCACGTCCCCATACTTGAACCCTTCATTTGTAACATCAAAAACCCTAGTCACCGTTAAATGACTGAAGCCGAGTAGAACTAGAATGCATATGCAATGGAAGAAGCTAGAAAGTGCTGGTTAGATCGAGGAATCAACGTATCACATTATCTTTATGTATTCATTTAATAACCCTCACTATATAACATATATGATTATATCCTTGAGTTTTTAGAAGTCTTATCATACAATATATTAGGTAAAGATCATATCAAGAGAAGATTCCAATTACAGATGATATGATAGATCTATTAATAAGATTTTTTCTGATACAGAGAACTGAAACGTCTATTTAATGAAATTTTTTCTAATTCGCTTGATAAACTTATAGAGGACAAAATGATTAATTTGAATAAGAATTGATCTGACTCTGATTGGATGAACTTCCCATGACGCGATAGCTTTATTGTGATAAGAATTATAATTTTTTGATGGAAAATGGATATGGGATTATAGTTAACTAACCATATGTTGTGGGATCTTTGATCCTGTTCCCAACTGCGGTGAAGAAATCAAAGGCTGAGAATACAGATCCTGGCCAAGATTTTCACTAGTTAAGGTTTTAGTTTCTTGACTAAAGCATTGTTGTGAGAATCGCCATGTTAATGGTAACCCGACGCATGCTTCATCACTCACATTTGACCTCTGTTTCGGCAGTGGCTGACAACCGAGTGGTCCAACATTTTGAAACATAAATTTCCTTCCTCCTTCGTTATATATTCCTGCAAAAAAAAAAAAAAAAATTTAATATCAGCTAAAATTTGATAATTAACCAACAAATACTACCCCTGTAAAATATATAATCTTACCTGGACATCCTTGAAGATCGTTTCAATCACTGTGTCTACGTATTCTTGTTGTTCTGGATAGTATCATTAGAGTGGTCGAATAGGAACGATTGAAGTAATCGTTGCCACCAATGAAATCAAATAAACCGCATTTCCAATTCTCCTCTTGGCTTCATCTATGCCATGTTGTTCGTCCAGTTTACTACTAACTCCTTGAACAGTTGGACCTGTTCCCAAAATCATCTGAAAGGAAAAGGCTCATTACCAAGTCATCAACTTAAACCATGAGTTTGATTGCAACGAAAACATATATATACAGAATGATGAGAAAGTTTTTCGGCGAAGACAATATTTGGCGTACCGTATTTGTGACATTAAGGGTACAGTTGCTCCAGCGAAGCAAAATTTGCGCCATGAGTGAAATCTGCTCCAGGTTTCAGAATTGGTGGCATGAATGGTAAGTTTCACCTTCGATGCTGCGTCAAATGAAACATGGAGAGTTCATTAAGCCTATATCACTTGCTTGGAACATATTTACTAACAAAATCTTATTACATATTTATATTTACTTCTATTAAATTGTTTTTAAAATATTTATATGATGTAATTTATTAGACTCTTGCACATTTATATTCATGACATGTTAGTGTTTTTCAACAAACATTCAATTATATATGCACCAATTAAACTACAATATTCTTACCATAAAATCAGGAGCCAAACGGCCATCAGAATATCTCCCAGTTGGCTGAAGAGGGAAATAGGTCCTGCCATAGGGGAGGTGAAAAGCAGGAATATAACGATTTGGTGAAATGTTTGATTATTTCCAGCATCAAAAAGTGAATCCCCCAAGATGAAGAAGTAATTCTCAGCACCATTGCAGCTAAATGGAACACAAAGGTGACAGTAACACACAAACTTATCATCACATAAGCAAATTATAACTTGACTTGCCATAGTTTTCAATAGATTTCTTATAAGCTACTTTGTATTGTGCTTTTTCAGGCTCCTCTCACTTTTTATTTATACTAAAAGGGTTGGGAAAAATCAGGCACCAATGCAGATGCATGATAATCGTGGTTAAATGTCCCCCGTTCGATGCATGGTCCCAGCTTAATTAAATCCTATGTATAACCTATAAAGATCACATGCATGCACAATTAGGTTACGTTGAAGCTACATGCAGTACGAGTACGAGTGCATGCGATTGTGAATAAAACGAAGTAGAATGCATAAGTGAAGTTATTAATATGTTTTATGCTTATTGTTTGCTATTAAGTTTTGAATTATTTTCTTTCCCATTTAATGCACTTGGTCACTAGTTGGATGCAATCTTTTTTCGGTGACTAAGGTTCTCCAGTTGTCTATTTCAGTTTGTGCACATGTCGATTAATACTCTGAAACCCTAAAGTTAATAGTTAGGTAAACCTTCAGTGGCTAATCTTTTAGCAATCGAGGTGAATTGAACTCGAAACATCTTAAGTAATACACCCAGAGTCTTAGTTACCCCTCGATCACCCAGTAGTTGTTAGTCTCTCATTAATCTTTATTGGATAAAATCCTTTATCAACTTTTATCCGAAACAAATAAAGGATTCCTGATTAGTAGATATAGAGAAAACTATTATTGATAACCACAAATAAATGAAGATGCATAATTTTTATGAATCATTAAACCTCAGAAAAACTGAATTCAAGAGAGGATCTTATATTTTATTCAGACATAGTTAAACAAAAACAAAAACAAAAAAAAAAAAAAAAAAAAGAGTTATTAACTCTATAATTAAAAAAATAAATGGTGTGTTTGTTGTAATTTTTGAATAGAATTTCTATAATAGAATACTATTTAATGAATAGGATGATATGAGAAGGCGTTTTGGAAATATTTTTCTGAAAATATTTAGATTATGTTTTAACCCTTTATTTGTTAATTTAACTAAATACCACCCACAATAAAAGTTTTATAATTAACAAAACACCCCGACCTACCCAACTATTGCCTGCAGCCGGCCACCACCGCCGATGGTGGTCGAGTTGTCGAGATGCGTACAACCGCTAATCTGGCCGACCTGTGCCGATATGACTTTCTGGCCAAAGATCTAGCCATTGACGGTCAGATCAACACCTTAGATTTGGTCATTTTGCCAAGATCCATGGTGGATCTAGCCGAAAACGACAGAATGATGCACGACTGGCCAGATCCAGTCGATCATGCATCGTTACGTGCCAGCGTCAGGTGGTGCATGACAACGGCGACAATTGCTAGTTGGTGATAGTGGCTTGGGTGGGTGGGGGCGTTTTTGTTAATTTTAAATTTTTTATTGAGAAATGTAATTGTTAAATGTTTTGAGCTGAATAAAATTGAACTAGATTTTGGGTTAAATAGAAAAATAATATTTTATTTTCTTAGGATAGGATAGGGAAAATAGTGTGTCAACCGCACCCATCCACATAAATTAAGTTTGATAACAATAGAGTGTACCAAATTTTCAAATCAACAAAGTATAAAAACTTATTACGTAACAATATTCATGATACGGATTAATGTGAGCGTTTCAAAACCATTTATAAACTCTATAATGATAAAATGTACAACCAGAAGAACTTACCACAGCAACCTTGCTCCACATGCTCAGCCAATTTAGTTGCCATTTCAATGTCTCCAAGTTGTGTACAAGCTGAGATAGCTCCCACCATTGCTACCTCACTGATTCTCTCATTTTTTTCTCTCATCACCTTATACAATTCAATACTTTTCTCAGCATACCCATTTTGTGCATAACAAGCCACCATTGCTGCCCAGCATGAAGCATCAGGTTCCAAAATCTCATCAAACACTCTTTTAGCCTCACTCACATCACCACACTTCCCATACCCTGCAATCATAGCAACCCATGTCACAGAATTCTTCTCTATCATCCTATCATAAAACTCCTTTGCCGCTCTCATATCACCACATTTTGCATACCCTGCAACCATTGCAGTCCAAGAAATCACATTGCGCTGGCTCATGCTATCAAACAGTCTTTGCGCATCATCCATCATAGCCATCTTAGTGTATCCACAAATCATAGCAGTCCATGCAATAAGATCTTTATCCTCATCATCCATCATATCAAATAATCTTCTCGCGTCCAATACAAACCCACATTTTGCATACATGTCAAGCAATGCAGTTATTACAAACTTGTTCCGGAAGTAACCTAATTGCACTACTTTAGCCTGCACTTGTTTGCCTTCAAGAAATGCCGGCATACGAGCACATGCATTGAGCACGGAAGAGAAAGTGAACCCAGATGGCAATACACCCAACCGCTGCATTTTAGCATACAACCAAATGGAATGGCTAAATTGAGTATGAACAACATGGCTACGTATAAGGGAAGTCCAGAGGAATTGATTCCTACAATTGGGTATTTTGTCGAACACTTGGCGTGCATAGCTCAAGTTATCACCGGATAGCTTAAGGAGATGGAAGAGAAATTGGGTTAAATAATTTTGGTGGTGGGTTTTAGGTAGGGTTTTAAGTAAGAGGGCATGTGTTTGTTTTAGTTGGTCAAGGGTTTTGCTTATGTGTATGTAGTGAGTTATGCTATGTTCGGTCTTACAATATTTGGTATGTGGGGTTAAGTTCTTTGTTGTCATGAATAATTTTGGTCATTTTGTATGTGGTCACGTTCAGATTTTGAGTTGGGGATTTTGCAGAATGGTAAAAAGGGTGGCTAGTCTTCGTGGGAAATTTACGTTGTTGGAGGGTTATAGATTATAACAAGTAGCTTTTACTTGTCCTGCAGCCAATATTAATGTGAGAGCTGAATGCTGATTTGCCTAAGCTTACAGCCATATGGGTGTTTGGGTGGTTGTTTTTTTATGGATAAAGAAATATTAAGGTACACAAACTTTAAGTTAAAGAACAAAAAGAAAAATTAACACCAACTCATTGTACATCAATGTTCTGAAAACCAGACTAGACAAGCCGATCGGATCAGTTCGACTGTCGACCGACATCTTTTTCGATCCAAATTTCCAATTTTACTATTCACCCAAATCCCTAATCTTACCGTCGACGGACGAGGGGCTACCAAATGTTGGGGTTAGAGGGGTTTTGTAGAAGGGAGGCCGATGGTTCAAGGGGTGGTGTCGGATCAAATTTTGGAGGCCAAAAATAAACCGAAATTTGGTAAAAAAAATCAACTCAATACGCGAGTCACAATCGGTGAATAGGGGGCTACCAAGTTCCGAGGTTAGAAGAGTTTTGTAGAGTGGAGGACGGCGGTCCAAGTGATGGTGTCTAATTGAATTTTGGTAGCCGAAAAAGTCAAAACCAAAACATATCACAGGGGTATATTTGCTATATTTCAAACCTGTAGGGACT
This sequence comes from Pistacia vera, assembly GCF_008641045.1. Lineage (NCBI taxonomy): Eukaryota > Viridiplantae > Streptophyta > Magnoliopsida > Sapindales > Anacardiaceae > Pistacia > Pistacia vera. The sequence continues at coordinate 153,220 of NW_022196799.1, forward strand.
GAAAATCTTTCAGGGGTGTTTTTGCAAAATTTCAAACTTTTTGGACCACCGGGTTCCTCGATGATCTAACCGATCAGACCGTTCAAACCGTGAACCAGGCCTTTAACCAGGTCAAGGCCCGGTCCGGTTTTCAAAACTTTGTTCTACATATAAGGGGAGTAAGCCATGATAGTGACCACCATCAAAATGCCTCGTACAACCTTAGAATTTGAGGCCAAATAGTAAGACTCTGGAACCTTATTTCCCATACAAAAATTTACTGAACACTCTCTCAAGATGGTCACTAATTTGCAAGACAGAATAATCTAATAACATTATTGAGTTTACATGGACTGTTGTCCAGTACTAATGCTTCAAGGCTTATGCTCAACCAAGTCAATGAACTTGTATACATCTCCCCGCCTTTGATTCTGAACGGGTATGTGCTCTCTATAATCAAAAACATTATGAACACAATCAGGAACTTGATACAAGTTTAGCTTTTAAACTTGAGAATTAGGACACTACCTCTGGAGTTGAATAGCTGAATAGTCAATCTCAGCAACTACTACTGTCTCTTCATGACCGGACGTTGCAATAATTTCACCGTTCTGTTAAAGTAAAAATAGAGCCATTATCAGTTCACCAAGACCTTTTCTTAATGCTGCTTTTATTCTCAGAATGTAAACAAAGTAACCAATGCCAAAATTTTCAATACCGGTCCAACAAGAGTGGAATGACACCATATCATGTAGGAACCATTGGATTCTCGTGAAGGCGAGCAAGTAGCTACAAACAACTACAACCATATCACTCATATCAGACATTCTTTTAGGCTATAGCTGAATTNAGTTTCCTTTAGGCTTGATTAATTCCTTGGTCATCTCTTATGTAAGTTGTTTTCCTTTAGCTTCAAGTTAACTCATTTTTCGGATTTTGTTTTGCATGGTGTGTATGAATCCATTTGTGGTGCATTTGAGCATAAATGACTTTGTGATTGACTGGAGTTTGATATAAGGAGTTGTTTTAAGTTGTTTAATGATTGTGAGTGTGTATGGAGTGTGTTAGCCGAATGGTCATAAGGAGTTGGAAGAAAACCTAGCCTAGGTTGAGTCAAAAGTGGTTGTTTTGGGGTAGTATATGAATTGAGGTTGAAGAAATTCATATCAATAATATACGTTAAAATTTGTGTTTCTAGTGTCTAAAGGTGGTCTTTAATTTAACTAATGTTTAAACTTTATTGGTGGTGATATTGACGTTTTAAATTTAATTGTAGAATTGTTCTCTAGAAATCTAGTTAAGTAACACAGTTTTAATTGAAAAGAAATGGACTTTGACAGACCATTGTTTAGAAATTTAAAATTTAATGTAAGGATTTTATACTGCATTTGTTCATTGGTTGAACCGTAATTTCAAAATAACACAAATGGTTGTAGGTATTATATAAGATTTGATTATCAACCATTTGAATTACAATAGTTCGTTTGTGTCACTATTATTAGTTAAGAAACAATTATTATTACTGAAATGGTTGAATAACTGTTTTACAAACTAATCAAACCAATCTATGTTGTCTACTTTTTAAAATTGGTCGTTGTCCAATGAAACAACGAAGTATTTTTTTTGTGGCTCAAGTAAGTGTTGGAGTTGTCGACTACTTCAGCATTAATGGGTAACGGAGACGCACTCGGGGGTCCCGCGTAGGCGGTTTTGGGCTTTTCCATGTATAACCGCTGTAGGATTCCTTTTAAGTTATTAATTCCTTTTTTGGGTTGGGCTTAGGAATAGGAATTCTTGTAAAACTAGGTTTAATCTCTTAAACCTAGTATATAAACATACTTTTCTCTTGTTATGGGTGTGAGAACAATTCATTCATTGTAAACGAGAGAGGTGAGGCATATTGCAATAATATTGACTCAGCTGGACGTAGCCTACATTGGGTGAACCANCCGATGGCGTAAAACCCCTTTTACGAATACCCTATTGATAATTAAACATTATAAAATAAGAATTAAATATCCCCAACTAACAAAGGGTGTAGTTGATTTTTGCAAGAGATTGACTGAATTTAATTGGTAGGTTTTAAAAAATTATATTCAAAACCAAACAAACAAAACTTAGTCCCAAATGAATGTCAAAATGAACACCAAATTTACTGTTACTAAAGGCTCAATCTACTCAACAAAGACTCCTGCCTAATTTCTTTCATCATAATTTACAACTCAAAATCAAGCTACATTACCATGGATAGATATTGAAACCAACCACGGCCAGCGGCCGCAGCCTCCACCGCACATTTGTCATAAAGAGTTAATTTGGTCACCCTCAAATCTGCCTAGATTTAAGACTAGGGTTTGACACCATTAATGAATCAGGCAAGTTATTGGAGTTAACTGTCACAATGAAGTCACTGTTGTAGGAGAAAGCAAAGCATGCTTGAAAATGAAATTAATTTGAAGACAAATTAATCTTTTGCTTTCTATAATTTGCAACATAAATGTACATAAAAAAAATATGACCATATTTAAAGCATTCAAACTTCAAATTTTTGGTGTCGGCCACACCTAACTTATAAATAAATTCACCATAATTTAGCCATTAAATTTGGCTTTGTTCATGGGACCATTTAAAGATGTTTAGTTTATTTATTTCTTGGACTGATGGGTTGCTTTCATTTTGTTAAATAAAGCCCATCTAGTTTCTACATAATATTTAATTTTTTTTGTTTGCTAACAAGACTTATTAAAATTGTCAATTCTCTTATATATGTTTTTTTTTTTTTAAATAATATCCAAGCACAATTGTCAGCCGAACTCACCTATTTGTCAGGGACACGGAACACCCTAAAACCCAATGGATCAAAATAACTACACAAATGCAGTAAGTGTCTCTATTGCGATTCAAATACAAAACCCTTGAATATAACTAACCCAGTGATTAAAGAGTTTGTCATTTGGTCACAAGGGGAACGATGAGATTCATTATGCTCTTTAAAAAGTTAAAAAAAAATAATAATAATAATAACCTAGCTGAATAATAGCATTCTAAATCAATTTAAGTAAAAATAAAAATAAAAAATAAAAAAATTGATTATAAAAGTGAATTGTTAATTAATTGACCAAAGTAGCTAGCCCTACGAAGTTCAACTTAAAAATGGGTGGACCATGAAAATGAAATAATTCTAACCTAGCTAGGGTTGGCTAGCAACTTCATTAATACTTTTAAGGACAAGGTAGCTACTACTTAAAGGCTAAAGCCACCCATGGTGGGTCTTGATCTTGACCTTGACTCGTCTAGCCACCACCCTTAAGCAATTTCACTTTCAATAAGCAATTTCACTTTCAATCAACAATATGAATGTTTTCACATTAGGGTTTGTTTTTTTCCCCCCGAAAAAGAGAAAAAAAAAAAGTTAAATTGATGAATATATCACATTATCTATATGTTATTTACCCAACAATATCATATTATACGTACATCTGCTTTTTTTCTTGTCTATAAAAATAATATCACATACGTTAATCTTGTCTAAGAGTTTCCATTTAATTTAATGAGCAAACGTTTATGAACAATCTTAATGCCTTTAGATTAGGGTTTTAGTCTTTCTTGAAAAAGAAAAAAGCTAGATATGATGAATATATCACATCATTTGCATATCATCTATTCAACCATGTCATATTATATATAAATATATGTTTTTTATTTCTTCTGCAAATAATATCGCATGCATCAGTTTTGCCTAAGAATTCCCATTTAATTTCTCGAGCAAACGTTCATGAACTTAAAACTTATGATCCCCAGAGATCCACCATGACCAGAGTAGCCGCAATAGATATGTGGAAGATAAGCAACATTAAATATTATTCAACATTAAATCACTTTGATACAAGATAAAAAAGGACATGTAATTTCCAAGCATGTTAATTAATTACACTTTAATTAAACTTTAATTAATTAACAAAACAAGGCTCCTTTCCCATTCATGGAAGAATAGAATGTGGGTTTGCTTTTGTTTATTCAAAAGATAATTTTAATTATATATAAAGTAAATGTAGAAACTTGAAAGTGTAGCTAGAGTTTGATTAGATGCCTACTCAAACTAGTTTAAAAGAACAATATTTAAATTAAATTAAAATTTTGATTAGTTAATTAATTAACACACCCAACTCCAAGTGGAAAGCTTATGTTTAATTAACTATTAATATTTTTGTTAATCAAATCAATCATCATCCTTTTATGGCAACTACCTCGAGTGATATAAACAAATTCAATTTCTAACACCCTCCTCTCACGGGAGGTGCTGGATCAGGATCCAAACCCAAACAAACGTGGTTCGGGTAGAATTTATCTAAAAGTTAATTCAAGGAAGGAGAGGGTCCAATCATATATATACATCATAACAGATCACCAACTTAAAGACGTGAGACAAATTCAACTTCTACGGTAAAGAAATATAAAATTAATTAATTATTGCACACATTTAGGTCCAAAATACCTTTCGACATCAAAAATACCTTTCGAGGAATTGCCATCACATCACAAAGAGGATTTTGAGAATGAAAACAAGAGAGACGTCTTTTTTTTCTTTCTGATAATAAAAAGAAGAGAAAGCCACGCACAATTCTTTGTTCTTTGCCTTCTTCATTGTATTATTCTTATAATGACACAAAATATCACCCAAAAATTTAAACATTTTGATACTTATAATGACACAAATTAAATCCCAAATATTTGAGTTTATACTTTGTTTCATGTTTATTTTTTCTATCATCAAACACTTAAAGCTCGTTTGAGTTTTCCTTCACTCATACCCAGTTTGGATTTTTGTTTACGGTATCAATAAATTCTAAACGATAATATTTTATAGTTTTCAACGTGAAAAAATTTGACTGAATTTTTGTCTGATGATATATATGTTATCATGATGATAAATGTTTAAAAAAAAAAAAATTACAAATTTTAAGAGAAAAACATTTAATTGAATTTTTCTCATATAGTATTTCTCGATGTTTATTACAATATTATGGAAGAGTCAGATAAATTACATATTTATACTCTGGAGGTTCATTTTTTTAACCCATCCTTAGGTAGCTCAAGTGGTAGGACGAGCGTTGGGATGTGTGATTAAGACACACGGTTTTAGGTTCAAATCCACTAGCTTCCAAGATTTAAGCAGGTGGTCATAGCAATTGAATGTTGTGCTAGTTATTTATAAGAATTAATGATTAGTCGAGATGCACACAAGCTCGCTCAGACACCATTTTAAAAAAAAAATGGTGCGCTTTTGTTTATTATGATAGTAAATATTAAATAAACAAAAATTTCACGATTTTCAACATAAAAAAGTTTAACTGAAGTTTTCTCTTGCGATGTTTCTTAACGCTGGTTACAAATATACACCCAGAACCCTAAAACATGATACACAACTTTGCCAGAAAGATTAAAAACTGAAATGTTGTTTTATTTTTGGCAAAACAAAGAAGACAAAGTGAAAGCTAAGATTAAGATGTTGGAATATGTTATATGATCATCTTTACAAGTAATCAAACTAGAAGCTTTGATCAAATATTATTCTTGTTCTTTCTGTCCCCATCTCTTTCTCTTTTTTTATATCTATATGATATGAGATTTTAATAAAGAAAAGAATTTAAAGGATGCACTGTTCAAGTTTCAACAGCTTCACAATGTAATCGCCTTGGGATCATCAAAATTCTCCCTCGATCCATCAACTTTCTCTCTTTAATTTTTACTCATATTTATTCTCATTCTCATGTAAAAAACCAAACCCACAACACAACAACACCTTCTTTTTCTTTCTTTTTCTTTCTTTTACTAAAGCTGCCCTGCTTGCTTATTTTTGTCCCCTCTAGTTTTACTTTTTCCCATTCATACCCATCTCTAAAGAAAGTGATAAATCCTTCGAACGTCCCTTGACTTTACTTTAAAATCGAATTCACCCCTTTGGCTTTTCTTTTTTTTCTTGATATCTTTTTCCCTTTTGCTTTGGAAACTTTCAAGTATATCTTAGAAACTGCATCCTTATACCAGATATACCAGATCTTTCAAATATTAGGAATCTTAGGTCTTATTAAATAACGAGTATTTTGAATTTTCGGATTTGTTTTAAATATTCAATAACTTGATTTATAATAATGAGGTAACTTTTATTTGTTACTTACTTAGTGTGCCTTTCTATTATTTGCCATCGTAATTGTTAAATCGGCCCAATTTTCCATCATGTATGGTTACTTGATGTTGTAGAAGGTCATACTCCTATATATTTTTTATCAAGTCAATAGTTAAAAGACTTAAATTGAATGAATATTTGGTAATAATGAGAAAATTTCATGAGGTTTTACAAAGGAAATAGGGTGTTTTTTATTTAAACACAAATGTGAAGGGAGGTAAATGAAATTTGTCCAAAAGAATTATCCCATCACAACTACAAGGGCAAACGAGTAACTTCCTCAAATAAAGTGAAAGAGACACACGTGTAGATAACCCACGTGTCAAAAGAAGAGTGGAAGTGAATAATGCTAGGCAGCAAGGGGGCAAAAGTTAAAAAAACGAAATAGCGTGGGGCCTATATGATGATGATGATAGTGATATTTTAATGGTTTGTGATTTGATGATAAAATCAGCGGATGATACGGGGACCTCTGAAAGAAGAGGCGGCACACGTGTGCATGCGGCCAGCGACAGGCAGGCCAGCCCACCACGTGCGGCCCAAACGTCAAGTCACTCACACAGTCACACTCATCCATCCTTTAGCTTCCCATTTTAATGTACCACTAACTTGAAGGCATGCTTCGTTGTTGGACCACTTTTATGCCCCCACTCACATTTTGTTTTCAAATTTTACCAATTTTTTTTTTTTTTTTGGGATCCCGATAACTTTAATGTAGGTTCGATTTTCAATTTATGTTGTAACGTTGGTGTACATTTTCGAGGTTTGCTTTACTTTAACCATCTCTATTTTGGTCGATTAATGATATTAAGAAGTTGATTATGAAATCACATAAGGACTAATTGTGGGATTTATTACTAATTCTATGTTATTTAAAGTCTTTGTTAACGTAACTAAATAGTATAGGTTTTATCAATTATAATTAGTTGTTATTAATCACATCCTATTTATAACCATTCGTACTTATAATATACATGCATCATAAGATCTATATCCGATCTGGAGCGACGCGTACAACTGTTGCTCAATTGTTGACTTGCAATAGAGGCCTCATGGTCCTCAGAGGCTCGTGTCGTTAGTGAAGCTCCCTCAACAAAAGGGCTTTGTGGACCAATGTTATAAGACCCGAACCAGGCCTTGACCCGATCAAGGGATCGTCCCTAGTCGGCCAATCTGATCGATTGGACTAGTGATGTTATCATGACATAATAAAATTTTAAAACAACAATAATTAATCCAAAAACTCCAACAATCAAATTCAACCTCCAATCAATCAGACAGTCCCGGTCAGGCGAAGTGGGGGTTGTGGACGCGTAGGGGGCTCGCACGCACGCAGTCACGTGCAGAGGAATCATGCACTATGGTGTGTCGCGCAATCGTGACTGTGATGGAGATGGTAGGCTGGTGAGATGGTGTCAACGGTAGGTGGAGGATATGGTCTGGACGATTGATGGCGATGTGGACGGCTAAAGGTCGTGCTGTGCGAAGAAGAAACCTGGATCTGGCAAAGGCGAGGGCGACAAAATCAAGCCAAAAAAGGCGTGAATCAGCATTTGGGAGGTGTTTTCCGTGATTTGGGGTGCAAAATCCGTCAAAAAACAACAAAAATGGCCTATGGGAGTTGATTGGTTCTCTGATCCAACAGTTGAATCAATAATTCGGTACTGTTCCACCGGTTCAACCCTAGGTCAATCCAGTCCAACTGTTACAACCGAATTTAGGATGTACCCTGTCCGAATAAGGGTCTCATTCCCAATCGAACCAGTCAGTCTGTTCCAGGTTTTAAAACAATGTCGTGGACTGTCTTGAATCGTGATTCCCACCATTTGGCAGGTATAATTCATTCAATAAGACCAACTTACATTATTATATTATTGTGTACAAAAAGGTTGATATCTATGAACCAGAAAGGGCCTCATATCTATCTCAAAGTTGTTTGTAGAAAGAAACAAAGTTGACAACTTAGAATCTCAGATTTATTATTTGTCAACTAATAACTGGCAAAATAATTGAGAGGTAGAAGATTAATTAATTGAGAATAACCATTGTTAGAGATAAGACATCTCAGATTTGAGGCTCAAATCAATCAAGCTTAATTGGTTGACCCGGCATGCACCCTTTTGCATGGACAGAGTTAAAGATGGTCGAGCCAATGATCAAGCCATTTGTGGTTTACACTCGGGCCCTAATCCGAGTTGGTCCCTTCGAATGCTATGGCCACATGGTTAATTTGGTTCCATTGTTTGTAAATGTTATGCTTTAATGCCACGGAGTTGTGCATGGTTGGTGAGTGACATGGCTAGCCATGGCTTGCCCCAAAATGTTCAACTATTTATTGAGAAGATGATAGTAACAACTCGATTTTATTAGCCATTAACAACACATTTAATTACAAGATGGTCATTATTTATCTATATTAAAAATGTTTTCTAGTTTTCATTCTTTACATTTCATATTGATTAAAAGAAAAGATAATAAAATCTTCACATTGTTTCTGATCTATACCATTATAAATGTGTTTTGGTATAACTTATTTCCAAAAGCTAACTCGAAGGAGAATAGAGTTCAACCACATATATACACCATAAGTAACCAAATTGGTGATAGAGAACAAATACAACTTTAACAGTTTCATTTTTAGATACTTTAAAAAAAATGATAACGAGTGTTTCCAAATTTTGAGAACACAAAATCAAACTTCTTATTTCAACCACCAAATACATACCAACAACACAAAAATTATGTATGTTTTTTTTTTTTTCTTTTGTAACCAAGGTGTTCGAGCCAGCTTACTCTTACTTCGACTAATCCTCAGGGAAGACTAGTGCAGCAACCTATCACCGGTCTCCACACTTAACTTTTGGGACGAGGAGGTTCGAACTTGAGACTGTGAAGTAAACAAGGATATCACCTCTAATTCTAAGAAAGATCCGCTCAGACAACCATTCCCTCCTGGAATGATGCCTAGTTGCCTACTCCCCCCCCCACCCCACCAAGGAGCAATTTGGCTTTAATATCACTTGTCACAACTCCAAAAATGCAACGGAATTGGACTGTCCGGCGCCATGACTCCACCAAGTCAGGGCCAGCCTTACACCATTCAAGTCTTTTAACATAGCGACTCTTCCTAAATTAGCCACACATCCCAGTGCTCGTCCTACCACTTGAGCTACCGAAGATAGACTATTATGCAATGTTGTTAAATATAAACTTCTATTAACAAAAAATCTATGCTGTAAAATAAAAGCCTTTACACATCATAGAAGCAACTAATTAGGTGCTAGATATTTTGCATTAATCTAAGTCTTAATCAAGGATTAAATCGAAATTAAAAAGTTTGACAACGATTATAGTTTGTCAACGCAGGGATATGAGTTGGTGGTCTCACTCTCACACCCACCACTAAATCTCCCCATAATTGTTTTCAACTTCTCCACTTCACCAACCATTTGGAAACACCTTTAATTTCTTAGAAGAAAAAAAAAAATCAAGATTTGTTGTTAATCGAAGCTGATCTTAAATCTTAATTAATCTTTGATTAACAACTTAATTAATATATTTTCCAAGTCATTGATGTTGGAGGCTGCATGGCAAATAGCTTTCATAAGGTCACTTCATTAATTTTGTATTCTATAGGCAAATTAGAGTCTACAATGCTTTTGACCTTAGCTTAGCCTTTTCTTTTCCTATAGTCCAAGCTAAGTTTCAAAATTTTGATTAAATTAATTAATTATGTGATGATAGCTTAATTAGTATATCACACTGTTATGATTTAGTGGTCCTCGTAATTAATTAATTAAATCCATCTTCACGTCTCTCTTCTCCTCATAATTTATATTATGAGGAAGATTAATTAATTAATACCCTATCCCTCAATGGTAAAATGAGTGATTATGTAGAGTCATCCTAACTAATCCGAGATGTAAGCACATCGACATCATTTCCAACACTGAAAAAAGATATCGACGTGAAATCCCTACACCCAAACCGGCGTATGTTAATTAACTCTTACCAACAAGAATTTTTTTTTTTTTTTTTAAATAACTAAAGTATCCGACCACAATTGTTAGCCGAGTCCACCTAATCCTCAGGGTCACAGAACACCCTACAAGTTCAATGGATCAGGATAATTATAAAACTGTAGTAGATGCTTCTCCTGTGACTCGAACACAAGACCCCTGGATATAGCTAACCCCAGTAACTCATAAACCCTGATAATTAAAAGCTTCCCATTTTGCAAACTAATTAATGCCATGCATGTTCCTTTGAGTGTTATTTTATGTGCATGAGACAAAGAGTGATTAAGATAATATAAAATAAATAAATAAAAAAGGTTAAGAGATAACACAAAATTTGCAATGAATTGATTTGATAAGGTGGTTTGAAAATGAGATTTATTTTGGCAATTTAATTTAATTTGTAGAAAAAAACTTTAATTGAATTTACTTTTGAGGAAATACTCATAGCTTAGGAGCCAACCAAATTTGACAAAAAGGTCTTGAAGATCAAAGATTAGATCCTTTTGTCCACAGCTTTGGAGACCATGTATTCATTTCTCTTCTTTGCTTTTTTTCCACTATAATCAACTAGAGTAAAACCCATATAAACCCTCACCGGAAAATCATTTTCCGGCAACCCGGTCGGGAAGTACTTTAATCAAGAATAATTAAATTTTTAGAAAAGAAAATTCTAGATTAATTGTCACTTTTTTGACTAAAAAATATCCTTCATTTATATGGTTTTGAGTCGAGTTTGTGTTATATTGAAGCAATTTAGGAGACCCCACATTTAGCGAAGAGAAAGCAAAAGCTTCCCTCACTTTCTCTCTTTCTCTCTTGCTGAGGATGATTGATGGTGTAGAAAATCTGCCCTTTGCTTTAATTTAATTGAACTTAACCTCTCATTTTACTTTAAATTTTTGAATTTCATACGTGAACAAGATTTCAAGATTCTCCATAATACATACTCGTTAAAGTAATGAATAGACGATCGATAAAATCTTTTGAAGATCGGAAGAGTTGAAAACAGATAATATAAAAGAAAGAAAAAAAACGTAAAAATTGAGAGACATATTTTTATTATTTCTATGATGTAAACCAACCCCCAAACCATTCATTAAAATTAAACCTAATTAATTAGAAACTTAATTTTTGGAATTTTTTTTTTTTTTTTTTTTTTTGGTGGAATTACAAGATCAAACCATTGGCAATGGCTCGATTAGTATCAAGATGAGTTGTTTCATAAACCGGCAGTTCTTCTCGGTACCTCTCAATTGCTCCAATGGCTGAAAGATTATCCAATTCAAAAAGATCAGAACTTGCACAGCTTGCATCATCATCTTCATCTTCTTCTTCAACATCATCAAACTCTTGATCATTATCAAACTCCAGCTTCTTCTTCTGATAATTCTTCAGCAACTCCCTTGCAGCTTCCTGGACTCTTTGGCTCTCATTCATGACGCGATATTGAAGCTCGTCATTCTTGTTATTTTCATACAGGTTCTTGTGCCCACACGGCCTGCAATCTTCATCAACGATCACGCTTACCGGATAAAACCTGACTGATCTCTTGGTTCCGTTGCTTAACTTCCCTCTTGAAGATGGCGTCTTGCTCAAACAAGACCTCGAGAATGAGGAAGCTGATGAACACGCCGATTCCGGCTGTGATGAGTTTATAATCTTCGCCTTCTTTGCATTTCCTGCAGTGAAGAGAGAGTTCAAGAAGTTTGCGAGTCGGCCGCCCGGAGAAATCGGCTGCTTGACTTTCTTCAGATCACTGTAAATTTTCAAGGCTCTGGAAAGTTTCGTCTTCCCGGAACCACCTTCGTGTTTTGGCGCAGCCCCCGCCGCCTTTTGCGATGAAACATACTCTTTCTCGGGGCGGGTGGAAGAGAGACTGGTTCGAATTGGCTTCGGCCTTTGCATGGAATAACAAGAACTTGAATTGGATCTTGATTTTGCACCATAAAAGGAGTCTGATTCCGATGATGAGAAGCCGCCTCCACAGCTGGATTCTGAAGAACTGGAGCTCGACTTCAACAACACCGAATTATCAAAATGATGCTTTGTTTCGAAATCCGCCATGGAGTTTCTTCGAACAACGACCTTTTCGCAGCTGACTTTCTTCTCCATCCACCTCTCAATCATGCAAGCTCGTTGCATACGAGCCATTTGATCATCTTCTTGCCCTCCATGCCCATGCTTCTTCTTCCTCATGGATTCTCTGTAGAAAATCACCTCTCGGTCATCCTCGTCTCCTTTACCGTTTGATTCATCAATGGAACGGTAAATAGCGTCGAGAAGAGTTGAAGAGAAAGAAGGATTATTGTTGTTCTCCCTCCTGTTTCGACCCCCCTTATGAAGAAGATGATGATCTTCCTTTAACGAATACTTCTCCCACACATCCATGGATGAAACTCAACTGAAAACTTATATAATAACAACAATAAGAAACAGTAGGTTTCAAATGATATTGTTTTCTCTTTCTTTGTCTGCCTCAAAAGAAGAACTATATATCAATCAAAAGCTGATGAAACTGAGCAAAGGTAAGTGAGAGAGAAAACAGAGAGAATGATTATACATAAGTGATGAAGAAGAAAGAAACAAAAACATGAATGTCAAGACAAAGATGATGACAGAGACTCTTGCTATTCTGTAATTCTTTTTGACTCTCATAAAAATGAGAAGAAAACAAATGAGACACAGCTCTTGATGGGCTCTTGATGGCTTTTGTTTTGTAAAAGAGTTTTTGTAATCAAAAGCCAAACCTCACGCCTGAAGAGAGAAGAAGGAGAAGAAGAAGAAGAAGAAGAAGAAGACAGAGAGAAAGAGAAAGAGAAAGGGTTCTGTGTGAGTTCTCTTTGAGAAAGTCTTATAAGGCCAGAGAGTTCAAGCCAGCTGGCACATGACTGCCAGGTTGGCAATGATGACGTGGAAGATTAATTAAATTTAATTAATTGTAATTAACACTTCATGAAGTGACGTAAGATCCTTTGCTTTAATTTACTTCATAAAGTTAAAGTAAATTATTAATGTGTATAATTGTGCATACAAGATATTGATACTAACAACAAAGCTAATCTTTGATCATTAGGGTCCACTTCATTTTCTTTTTCTTCTATATATTTTAACCTCTCATTTTATTTTCCAATTTTTTTCCTTTTGAAAACGACAATTTTTTTTACTAATTTACCTGAAAATCTATCGTACGATCGGCCGCAGATCATATTTGACATATATCTACAAATTATTACCAGAATGACATGATACCCAGATAAATAACTCACATTTTTCATCTTCGATGCGTTGACATTGTAGATAATGACAGACAACAAATAAGAATTAGACAAAACTTGTGCATAATGCAAAGAATGGCTTACGTGATACCCAAATGTATGATAAAACATGGCATATCACGTTTGTATATTAATATCTACAAAATGAAAGCGGCATTGATTCTATTATATTTTATCACAATTTGCGATACCCAGATGTATGATCGATATTTTTCTAAGTTCTCTTTACGAGCATATCATTTCGTCTGCATATTAACATCTGTAAAATGAAAACAGTAACGATTATGTTATATCAAATCAAAGTTTTTAAGATGTTTTTTTGATAAAAAGATGGCCAAAGAAAGAATAAAGAATGATTCAAAACTTGGGCATAATGCAATCAAAGTTTCTCTTCTTTATTAGGCAAATAAGGATATGGTATAAGTGTGAACCAGACTAAAAGATCAATTAAATTGCTGCCCATTGTACAATTAAACATCAACAATTATATTTATTTATATAAGCTTGAATTAACAGTCAACTACTGCGGCTCATTTGATCTTTTGTATAAACATTCATGATTCAATCAGCTGATGAACAGCAATAATGTTGTGCCCTAGATGTGCTCTCTAGTCTCTACACAACATTCATCATAAAGTCGGATTCTCTTTTTTTTTTTTTTTTTTTCTAACATTTATATCCAAAATTTTCTTGGAATTGGGGTTACAATGTAAAGATTCAAATTATTAGGTTAAAATCAAAATTAATTTTCTCTAATATGAAAGTATCAAGTATGATATGTTTTCCCTACTAATCTCGTCAGATATCTTTGGTAAATGGTTTATTGGTGTCTTTTAACATCTATACTCAAAGGCATAGCTAAAGTATACTCAGTGGGGTCAAGTGACCCACTAAGATTCTGAAATTATTAAAAATAGATATATATTTTATAATAATTAACCATTTTGAAATCACTAAAATTATCCGTATTTTATTGACTCCATTAAGATATTTTCATATTTTATTGATGCTGGGATTTGAAAATACCTATATTTTTTTTCACGTTTTTTCTCTTCAACAATTCCTCTCATTTTCTTTTATACTTTCTTCTTCCTTTAATTGAAAAATCTTCGAAGATAATTATAAAATCGATAATTTTGTATGTATAGCTTTTAAAATTACATTTTTTTTTTTTATTATTGTTATTACTTCAATATATATTTTATCATCAATAAATGGTTTATTATTATCATCTAAAACTATAAAACAAGAATTTAATAAAAGAAATTTGTGTTTATATATACATATATATAGTGATGGTCGGCAAATCCTACTGTGATAATAGGCATAGCAATTTGAGCAGCAAAAACAATAATGGGGATGATATGGGATTAAACAGGAAAACATAATGTTTAACAGCAGGGAAAACACTTATACATATGATATTATAATTTAATTACCAAGATAAAAGATTACCATGATTGTGCAGTTGATACAGTGAACAAGGTTAATTAAATAGCTTTTCACTAATGGAGAAATTAAATAATTAATTAATAATTAATATATTGTGTTTTGTTTAATCTTTTACAAACAAATTTCAGCCTTCCCTTTCAATTATTGTTGTCACGCATTAACAAATATTTCTTAAATCCTCCCAACAATTTGGGAGTAAACTGAGGCAGACAAAAGGATAATATGTGCATGTTCTTGCAATCATAATCTCTCTTGAATCTTATTATATATATATATAAACTTATATTTATTTTTACAATATGATATTTCTCGTAATTAAACTTTGAAAGGTTTTTGATTTTTGGTCCCAATTGATCTTCTATTGTAGGGCATTATATTCATAGTAGTGGGAATACTTTTTTCAGCACACATTTTGATGAGATCTCTCTTTCAATATTTGACCACTTGTTTTTCATGGTACAATTCTTAAACATATTCGTGGGAAACCCAAATGGTTAGAACGAATTGAGGATAATGCGAATAAATTTATGATCTCAGATTCGATTCCCGATCTGAACATCTGTGATTTAAGTAAAGGAGTATGGCGATGGGTTACTGTGCTCCTCTCTCTCAATGATTAGTACACTTTGGTTACAAAAAAAAAAAAAAATGCACAATTCTTAATTAATCTCTTGATTATTTAATTAATCGAGTTAATCTAAAATTTAATTATAAACTAACCTAAACTTCTCTTTACCCGTTTGCACCATCGTGTATATATCTTGATTTCTAGCTTGGCAGCATAGGCTAAATGAGCTGTTGAGATGATTTGTGCACACTACTATATCTTGCTTTCTCGACAAAATATTATTCACATTTTTATAAGAGTAATGCTAGTTTCAGTCACGTCTACAAAAGTCGTTGGCACTCTTCGTAACACATGAAATTTTACATAAACAAATGCATATTAAACTCATTTTGTACATACGTTATTGTGAGAGTCAACGATTGTCACACACAAAACTGAAACTAGCTAATCAAGATGCTCAAGTCAGTTTATATGCATCTTAACTAATCTTCGGGAGAGACTAACGCAACAACCGACTGTCACGCCCCCATCAGAATTGGCATACATAATATATGTGGCAATACTATACATTATAGATTCGCCTCACTAAAGAATTGTTGTGAATATAATTAACTAATATATAAAAAATTTGCATGGCCCATGAAGATATGTAAAACTTTAGAACTAGAATGAGCATGGGAAAGAAAGAAAGAAAATCTCAGCAATATGAACACAGGAAGATCAAATTGGGTTGGCCATGGCCATGGCCATATCTTTAATTTGTTAATTTGTGTGAGCTTTTAGAGAGAAAAGAGAAAGAGGAAAGAGAGAGAGAGAGCATGTTCTTCAAAGTGGATGGTGCTTATTAGGGCAATGATAACACTCGTGGCTCTTAAACCTTTATGAGACTGATCATTAATTAATACAAAATTAAATATAATTAATTAATATTCTTCTTAAGTTAATAAAAGGGAAATTAATTAAAGTAATCGTGCGTGTGCATTATTAATTCCTCTTGATTATTTCCATCTTAGCTTCGCTTCAAACTCAAGATAATTTTACATTATGGCATTTGCATTGGATACATGCACACAATTAATATAGAAATTATTATTCATCATATTATATAGATAAGAAGCTATATATATTGGTCCTAATTAGCTTAAATGATATTTTGAAAGACCTTAGCTAGAAATCATAACATACACGATGAATAATCTTGAAAGTTTGAAATCCCACAAATGAAAAGTGCGCATAGAATGTGAAAGTTGTATGACAACATTAATCCGATAACGTTATTGAATGGTCTACCATTAATTAGATTTATAAGGATCAGTATTAAAAATTCTAATTCAACGATTAAAATTGATGGGTTTTGTAAAAAGGTCGAGAGATTCCTTTCAAGTCATAGTAGATGATGATGATGTGAGTTCCATATTGAAACACGAGATTCCATTTAGATCAAAGAATTGAAGTGACCAATTTAGGGACCCAATTGAAAAAAATCCAACTAAGTGTGTCCATTGATATGCCCTAACAATTAAGGCAAAAGTGTCCCTTTACCCATTTTCACATTTCAATCATACATCATCATCATCATCATCCTTCTAACTAAGAATAATATGAACCAAAAAGATAAATATGCATGCTTGGTGGGTATTGCAGCTGATGACTCAAGCCTCCACCATTGATGATTTGATTTAATTTCCCCACTAGATTTGACACATCCTTTGACATTGTTTCCTTCCTACTACATTATTAAAAATTGTCCCATTGTGTATGCTTTAATTCATTCAATTTAAAAGGTGTTTCTAGGATTTTACTTCATTACTTATTTTTGTATGCTAGCAAATTAATATATATCTTTACTTACCATATATTAAAGAAAATCACATTGAGAAATATGTTGCATGGAACCCATCCGTGGACAGTCCAGATGGTTATGGCAAATTGGAGATAGTATAAATATCTGCATCCATAGTTTAAGTGGAGAGCATTGCATGAAGCATATTTATAATTTAAAGAATATTAATCTAAGAACTAGAATTCTCATGTGTGAATAGTCATATTTTCCACAAGAGATGGTGTCAATTAACATTGAATTTTTGTCTTTTAAAGTGTTTACCAACATCAGTAATCGTTTATTAACACCATATAACAAGATTCTCATTTTAAGGTAACGTTGAACATTCGCACGAGGGTTTAATACACATAAGAGTGTTTGAAGCATTTATGAGAAAAGAAACACAAATAAAGTACTCTTTTAGACTCATTCATGGGTAGCCCATATGGTTAGGGCGATTTGAGGATAGTATGGATAGGCGCACGGTCTCATTTTCAATTCCCCATCGAGCATCCTTCGTTTAAGTGAGTGACTGTGGCAGTAGATTACTAAGCTAGTCTTCCCTAAAATTAGTCGAGATGCACGTAAGCTGACCCAGATATCTTGGTTAAAAAATTATAAACTCTTTTTGTTTTTTCTAATTAAACGTGTATTCAAGTTATTATAATATATAATCTATTTAAAAGCACTAAAAAGTTAATTACCTTAACACAATCAAAACTCAAAAAGGGTGTTTTAATTTATATTCTTTAATCTTTTTTTTTTTTTTTTTTTTTTTTTGGTTGTTGTTAGGTAGCTCATTAATTATAAATAATATATGGACAAATCAAATTAATCATCCTAGAAATGCCCCATGCACTTTAATTAGCATTAGGGCAAAAATTAATTTGTTTGCATGCCCATCACATTTTTTTGTTGCTTGATTTGATTGATGAAATATTGGATTAATATTAGTGTTTTTTAGGGTCACAAAAGCACTAGCTCTGAATTAATGCTGGTCTGGTGGCTGGCTGCCATATTCAAATCTCTAGATCATGAATTGAATGAATATATTTAAAAAAAAGTTTAACTGGGTTTGATCCTGTTTATTTGGAAATTTTAAATAAAGGCATGGCCTGGTTTGATGAATATTATTTTAAATTAAAGGGCTGAAATGTCATGATTGATGATCTTGATTTTTTTTTAAGTGTGGGTCACCAAGCTAATTAATTAATTAAGATTGCATTTGCATGCTTAATTTGGCCCATTTTCAATCCTTTCATTACAACTCACAACTTCATATAAATTTTTAATGGTTTGCAAGATCACATTAATCATAAACACATCCTTGTTTTATATAAAGTGTATCAAGGGCACATGATAAAAGTTTTTTTTTTTCTTTTTTCTTTTTTTTTTTTAAAAAGCCCTAATGTTTTGAGTTCATTAGATACATTTTTTATATGAATGGTATTAAAATACTTTTCTAACCATTAGATTTGTGGTCAAATGGCAAAACTTTAGCCATATGGGTAGATTACCCAATAGTCTTCTGTTTGAGTCTCCGCAATAATCACCTTCCATATTTTGGCTTGTAAGGTGTTTGATGGGTCCCAAGTTTTAAACATCAGTTATAAAAAATAAAAAATAAAATAAAAAAATATATTTTTCTAAACTCTTTATATCTTGCAAGCAAGAATTTGATTTAGGATACAAGGTATTCTCCATCAACGGTTGTGAATGATTGAAGAGATCTTGTGTTCAAGTCTCCACAATGATCGTCTACCACATTTATGACTTACCTGATCCATTGAGCTTGTAGGATGTTCAATAGGTCTCAGGTTTTAAACCCTGGTTATTTAACCAAAAAAAAAAAAAAACTTATCAAAACCCTCTGTATCTTGCGAGCAAACAATGATTTGATTTAGGATACAAGGTATTCTCCGTCAACTGCTGTGAATGATAGATTTTTTTAAATCCAATTTTCATAGCTTTCGATCCGTTATATCGATCATGATTTTCGTTTCCTAAGAAAATGATTCTACCCTTTTCAGCTGTTTGTAGGCAAGGAGGGATTTGAACCCGTAACCGTAGGGTCATAGTTCATATGTTTGTAGGCAAGGAGGGATTTGAACCCGTAACCGCAGGGTTCATAGTTCATACCCATGTCCTTGATTCGAAGTAAAGAACACAAAATCATAACATAAAAAACCTTGATTTTGATTTGGATATGGCTTAACTCAAAATCACTGTACTTAAATGAGTATCTCATGATTAATAATCTAATTCTTCTTTTTCTCCAGCTATAATGACATGATCCAAAAGAGTATCAAATCTCACAACACTGAAAATATCAAAATGACATGGAAAGTAGAGAGACAAGGAAGGGGCATTGAAATGGGGGCTTTGATTTCAACATTGGAAGGAGATAAAGGAGAAGGGATTGTGGTTGGCTAATAAAGTTGAAGAGCCCTAAATGCAGAAATATGAGAGCATTGGAAAGGAATGTTTTGGTGATCCCAAGGAAGAAAGCAGCAGTCTGATCAAAAGTGAAGAAAGAAAAGATACACAACAATGCCCTTCCTCTTTCCCTTTTTTTTCTGACAAAGGAAACACAACTCAACAATGACAAATCTATCTCTTTAAAAGAAGACACACACACATACACATTACAGGAGATTGAAATTTGATTCCCCAGAACACAGTTCCCATCTGCACATGTACATGAATCTGCCTTTAGGCTTTAGCTACAGGAGGAAAAGATGCATGCATCTGTAAACATTAGATTCCAGAAACACTATTGAATTATCAGTATCGTATATCGGTAACTTTACTGAGTCAGATAACTTTCACCAATCCATACACAGAGTTGAGAGAGCCAAAATTACAGCCTTTTAAAGAGGTGTAATTGTAAGATTAAAATTATAAAAGTTTAGCTAACATATTAACAGAAAGGGAGAGGGTGGAAAATGAACACCACATGATGCATTAATTGAGAAAAAGATATATGGGTTACTCATTTCACAAAAGAAAACTAAAAACTTTATATAGCTACTTCAATCCCTTACAAGGAGGTGGGTTAGATTTGCATTTCTTTCAGAAGTTTGGAGTCCAGTTGAAATTTCCCAATTGGGGCTGCTGATATGCACCAACTTGTGCTCCGGGAGCAGCTGGGGCAACCCCAACTCCCACATTACCACTCATAGCAGGGCCCAAATGGTGTGGATTGGCCATTGCAGCAGGTTGTGGTGTAGGATGGTACATTCCTGGGAATTGCATGTGGGAAGATTGTGGTACAGCTGCATTGAAGGAAGCATGACCAGCATGGGATGGCATATAAGCTGCGTGAGGCGTTTGTGCAGGCATGTTGTAGTATGGAGCCGACTGCAAGCCTGGAAGATCTCTTGGGTTCTGAATCCAAAGTTCGGATGTCTCAGCCTGCCATGTTGTGTAAAAATTTAAGTGAAGTTCATACTCATACAATAAAATCAACTTTTATAATGTTATCAGTGAAGTTTAAATCTGTATTTCTCTAATTGCAAGCAGAACACTGCACATTCAACCCACCAATTAAATTGCCAGACGCATTCAAATTAGCAAAATGTCATGCACATAATAGCATATTAAGATATCATAGATGTTTAAGATGATAAACTGACTGACGCAGTACATGTATTTTTGCTGCATGCTTAACTGAGATCTCTTTAGAAAACGAAAGAATCAGTGGCTACTGCAAACAGAAAACTATATTTTTACCTGTGGATTTGGAACATAAAGGTTGCCATCTTTGTACTTCATTCGAGATGAATCTTCAAGTCCAGCAGCACTCCCAACTACATTAGGACCATTCATATACCCAGTTGGACTTGTAAAACTTCCAAACCCGGTGGGACTGCCCGCAGGAACCGGCTTAAATTGCTGAATTCCATACTTGAGGCCATTTGCGCTGAGATGTGAACTACCTCCTGGCATCAGCAAGTAACTGCTGCCATTTGTCGGATGTGGGTAGGCAGGGTTACTAGAATAGCCAGGCACGGCCATCTGTGGCACATAAAGCGGGGAGATGAATTGGCGGTATGGCATAAGGTTAGTGAAATGGGAAACATGGACTTGAGGATACATCTGGGTCATTTGTGGTGGTTGCTGCTGCTGTACCATGGCAATTGTTGATGCCGGGATGCTGTTGGCAGTATGCGAGGCCAGGGACTGTAATCATCAGAATTCCAAAAACATCAGCTAGGCCAGTAAAACCAAATAAAATGGAAATTCCTTAGCTTACAGAAAATAAAATCAAACTAACTGCATTCATGATTCCTTTTTAAGGCAGCAAAAATAATAATAATAATAATAATAATAATATGAAGTAATTTATGAGTGCACATGCACAGTGAACTCATGAATGATGGACAGCATATCTATTTAAGAATATGCATTAATATGACAATCATTTACCTCCTGAGGAGAAGGTAGTCCTTGTCCTCGTACAGTTTCATCCATACTGGGTCTGAAATATGGCATATCATAACCAGTCTGCGGATCATATGCCTGCCAGAAAAGCAATCCACATAAGAATGTTAAATTGCAAATAAGCAATGAAAAAGCTAAGAAATATAAACATTCTTATTTATAAGTAAATCATAAACATAGTTTATACACTATAGTTAAGATCATTTATAACAGTAAAAATTAAGTGTCCTTAAACTGAACTCACTGAGAAATTTGCCAACTCTGAAGGATCCTGCTGTTGTGGTGACTCTGAAAGAGCATAGGATTGGTTATTTTCTCGTACCAAACCAATATCGTCATAGTTGTCCAAATTCTGAGGACTTGAAGTCTCTTTAATATCATCAGGCAATTGATGCTCAGACGCTTCAACTGATGCCGGTGAGTCAGATCCAGAGTTTCTTACTTGATCATCAAGAATATCAACCGGATTGTTGCCAGAAACCTCATCACCAGAAGACTTGGAAGCAGCTACAGAGAAACTGCCACCAGAATAATAATGTCACACATTAATTTATCCCATACTAGAATTATTATTCCACTACTCCAGAACCCAACAGATTTTTTGTATGCATACATGTTATTTTCAAATGAACTAGAAATGCCAATGAACACTAACATAATCCTGTAAGCAATCAATACTTTAATTCCTGAGTCACCCAGGCAAACTACAGAATTCAGTAACATTATTACAAGGAAACTTCTATATAAGAGAAAATTCACAATTACTAGTCCAATATTAAAATGACCAACTGTTTGAGCATATCAACCAAAAGCAATTAATTACTTATATAAAACACCAACCTTGCAGCAGATTCACTATTAAATTCTTCAGCAGCAACCACCGCTTGAAATCCGGATCCAAAACTTCGGGAGGAATCAAAATCCACTCCAAAGCTGCCAAAAGTTAGTCTACAGCGATCAGTCTCAGGGACTCGGATATGCTGGGCTATGATTACATTCTGGTTTTCGCAGATGTTAACTCGAGAAAGTTTATCTTGTAATTTTGCTGCATCTGACTCCAATCCCTTAGAATTTTCAGCAGGCGCTGATGTAGATTTAGTAGGTGTTCCAATCACTCCAGGCCCGATTACACGTGATTTTTGGCTCGATTTTGGTTTCCACTCCTTATTATGTTGTGAAGCTGCAGTTAAAGAACATATCCAATTATGTCCAAAAGATTTACAGAAACACAAGGCATCAAGCGTGTAATTATTAAACTAATTTTGCAGTTAAGAAATCTGAATATTTTCCATGAACTGACTAGTTTTTAAAAGGCTGAAGAGAAAACAACAATTTGGCACACACCACTACAAATTATGATTGTCAAATAAAGATAATAGCAGCTTAATAACTTGGTGCTTAGAAAAGGCACCATCAGCAATATTTTCTCCATAATACACACCCAAAAAAAAAAAATCTACCTCCTTGATGGAGAAGGCTGAACTTTGAATCATGACACAAAAGACATTCACAACATCACATTACATAGATAAGGAAATAAAACATTTCTAATAGAGAATCATATAATGTCATTTGTAATTCCTATCATGACACAAATGACATATACAACATCAAATTACATAGATAAGGAAATAAAACATTTCTAATAGAAAATCATATAAAGTCATTTGTAATTCCTACTATGACACAAATGAAATATACAACATCACATTCAATAGATAAGGAAATAAAACATTTATAACAGAGAATCATATAAAGCCATTTGTAATTCCTATGAACCCTGTGGTTCAACAAGAGAGCAAATTGTTAAGCTTCTGATTCATTTCAAACTAGCATGTTTCCTTCATTATATCTTAGCATATGCATACAAATTCAATCCAACAACTGTGTTATATATCAATTTGGTGAAGAATAGTTAAAGGCCACTAAAATATCTGTGAAAGAAGGTTACCAAATAGAGTTGTTTTCCTTTTCAATTAACATTTTCCCTTTAACTGAAATCTTATATGAAAGCTCAAATTTGCAAGAAGTATACCTTTTTGATGACCAACAGCTTGCTGGTGCGACTTTCCAGTATAATGATTAGTAAACAAAGCCCTGCTAACTGGAATGCTGGACATTCCAGAACCGCTTGCAACATTTTGATTTAGTTGGTCAGCCTTAGTTATTGCAGGGAATGGTTGAAATGATTCTGAAGAACTATCTCTTCCCAAAAGTGAATTTGAGAAAGAACTACTTGGTGCAGAGAAATCTTTGGCAGCATTTTCAGTAGACTGTCGCCCACCACCCACAACCCCAACTTCACGCTTAATAGCTCCAACAGCAGCATCAGGAGATGGCACATGAACAGGATCTGTGGAAGAAAAGTATACCCCAACAGAATTGCTTGATGCCAGTGTTGCAGTTTGTTCTTGGGAATTGTTAGCTTTCACCCCTTGCACCCGAGAAACTGTACCAGGAACCATAGTTTTCTTCGCATCAGAAGCTTCCCTCCTATCAGTACCACTAACATTAGATTCTTGAGCAGGTCTATGCTGTAAATCAGTTGGTCCATTCGAAGCTTGAGATAAACTCCGTCCACCAGAGGGCTTTTGACTGCTTGGAATTCCTGTTGGGCCACTGCAAAAGTAATTACAAGGAAGATTCAGCAACGAAAACCATAAGAAACAGAAATTAAAGCAGGAATATCTATTGGTAGAGGAAATAAATTGTGCTAATTTGGGGCCACTTCCAATGTACAAGTAAAGCAGACAGTACTAACAGGAACCTACCCCTTTTCAGCAGCATTTGGTGTCACTTTCTCATCAGTAGATGTTGAGCATTGAGGCGGAGGAGACTTCACATCCTTATTTGTATTTCGATTAACTCTGTTGTCTCTCACAACGCGGAACTCTCTATTGATTCCTGCATCTAGTAAAAGTCTATCCATCAACAGAAGAGCAATAAAATTGCCTCATAACAAACAATTTAGACATAATCTGTAGAACAAAATAGCTAAAAATCAATTAATGCATCAATGATAAAGCAAGGTATAAACAATTAACAGGTCAAAATTCTCATTACCAGGTAAAGCATTCCGAGTATAGCCACCTCTTCGACCATTACGCTCAGCAAATGTACGCACTTTGGTCATTGGAGCAAAATTCTCAGAATTTTTTCTTGGATCAGTTGAAACCTTGTAGCCCACAATCTGAGGCTAAGTACATAAGTATTGGGAAGCAAAAATACCAAATTAGAACAGCTTCCACAATGAAATCAACTTGAAAATACAGAAGTGTACTACAATTCTTGGTAAGAATTATCAAGGCAGTTGAATCAAAAGAAATTTTTTGCAAAGCCATAAAAGGTATCATTTACCATAAGTCCTATAAGCATTTTCATATGACAAAATAAAACATGCAGCAAATTTGCCTCGAAAAATCAAAAAGAATAAAAAAGAGAAAAAATCGTGGTAGTTGAACATTTAAATATATACAATACTGTCCAAATTTCCTAGAACTTCACTCAACATATGACCATTTTACAGGCAGGAGAAGCAACAAAATTCTTTTGGGATGTAAACATGATTACTAACTATAAATTTTTCTTATCAATCCTGGTTTGATCGTATAGAAAAGAACAACAAAATAATGTACAATATTTAATATTTGGAGGTGAATGACAACAACATCATTGAAACCTCAATGTCATATCCTAATTTTTTAAATTTCAAAAATGGTAAGGGTAGAAAATATTGATGCAGGAAAAGAAGACCACTAGCAATTAGCAGATAATGAAACAATGTCTAAACAAATTTTACCTCTTTCTTCTTGTCTCTTCTTCTCTTTACCTCATGGAATGGATCTGAACAACAAAACGAAATGCACATAAATAAAATATTAAACCCAAAATAAAAAATAAAAGAAGATAATTTCTAATAGATAAATAAACAAACAAAAGTTTTCATACAAACCAAACGTTCAAACAAAAAGAAAACCATCATCTTTGAGAACTACTACACATATTCAAGTTCTCTCTATTCACAAACACCAACCTTAAACATTCAAGTTCTCTCTATTTACAAACACCAAACTTTCCAACCACTGATGACACAGTTACATAAAGCTCTGAACAACAAAACACATTAATTCAAAGAAACATTATATTTAACGAAAATCCCTTAAAGTTTTGTCTCAAGAACCTTTCAAGAAACTTATCGCATTACAAAAACCACAGTTAAATATAAATCGCTATGTTACTATAACTAACAAAACAACCCAAAGAGATAAGAATTGCAATGCCACTATACAACCGAATTTGTTTAAACTAGTAACCAATTGTGAACTGCCCACCAAAATATACCAACACACGCTAACAAGAAACATCCCCATTTAAAATTATTAATTTTTTGCACCAAAAAAAAAAACTGACCTTGATTAAGCAACTTTTGAGCAGTTTCATTTGGGTCCATGTTAGAGTCTTTCAAAGCCACATAAATATCAGCATCCGAGTGATTACCCACAATCTCTTTGATCGTTTGGATGGTTTTCCTCACTCCCGCAGACAAAATCTGAGTCCCACCTTCGATTCTCGCTGACCCACCACTAGTGACCATCTCAAACGCCACGCACCGCCGCCACAACCGCCACCGAGACAAAAACCCACACACTTCCCAAACTCCACTTTCAACACAAACCTACCAAGTTTCCGCCCCAAAACAAGAGACCCAATACGCAGAAACGGTCAATTAAAGAGCTTGAAATGTATAAAGTGTCTGGTTTCGAGTTCGGTTGGTTATGGCTAAGGCTAGGGTTAGGGTTTGCATTAACACACATAAAAAGAGAGAGAGAATGAACGGCTTGTTGGAGGGTTTTGAAAACGTTTCACATTAAAAAAGAAAGACTATGAAGAATTGTTGTGGAAATTTGGGGTTTTGTGTCGAAATGACGAATTTGACCTTTGGGGATGGTTTAATTTGCATTAGGGTTTTTAGCATTAATAGCCATTTTGATAGATTGGTGTAATATAACAAATTTTCATAATTCTTGTAAAACTAGTCCCATAATGGCTTGATTACCAAAAATGCCCTTCATTATGTTCGTTGAACAAGTCATTGAGAGTCTGTTTAACTCGTCAAATTTAGTTCAACTATTAACTAGTCAATTATCAAATATCGTCTTAACACATTAAACAGTTTCATTGTATGCATTCGATAGTAAGTTAGACAATAGTTATTCAATTATATACAATTTGAAGCTAAGTATTTTATCGTAATTAAAGGGGGGGTATTTTTGTCAATTCTAATTGGCTTTGCTAATTTTCAAAACCAAAACCTAAAAACTTTAGTTATAGTCCTTTTCTTTCTTTTTCCTCTTTATATTTTTTTCCTTTTCTCTCTCTTTTTTTTTTTTTTTGTTTGGTTTTTCCCTTTTTCTTTTAAACTTTCTGTAATTTGGTGAAATTATTGAACTTTGTAATATAAATATCATTTATGGTTACGGTGGTATTGAAAAAAAGATACTGAAATTAGGAATTATTTTATCAAAGTTTCTTGTTAATCTTTTTCCTTTCTTTTTTTTTTCCTTTGCAAGGGTTGTCAAAAAAAAAAAAAAAAAAAATCTAATACATCGATTAAACAATTTTTATTTTTCTTTTAATACGATCATTAGATTAAAAAGAATATATTTCAAAAAAAATATTGATTTAATTATATGTTTTAAAAGCAAGATTTTTTTTTTTTTTTTGGATAAATCCAATAATTGCCTCTCCTGCTATCAAACATAAACCCCTAAAGAAGCCAAAATAATTTGTACTTACAATAATGATAAATTTTTTTAAACAATAATTGATTTTTGGAACAATGTCAAGAAGTACCTAAATTTACTTTTATAAAAGCAATGTTTAATCAAAGATGCTTTCATTTATTTTTATTTTTTCTTTCTTTGCCTTTAGTGTGGGATAAAGAAATATTGAATGACCTCTTCCATTCTTCAGCCATACAGAATTGGCCCAATTTCCTCTCTAATCTAGTTTTCAAAGAATATTTAAGCCCAACTAGATTGGCTTGTTTTAATATCTGTTATAAAAATGAAACTCGAATGGAGAAAAAAAAACCTACATAGGAGTTTTTCACCACATCATTATACTGATACGTTGAAACTATCTAATAAAACAAAGAAATAATATAGTTATTGAAAGGAGTATACTAGATGACATGACGCAATTCTGATCGTTGATAATTATGAATTAATATTATCGACGATCAAGATTGTGTCACATCATTTGGTGTATGAATTTGATGTACTATTTTTGGTAACGGAAGCATTACTTATAAAACAAACTCAGAAAGGGTGGTTTAAGTAATGTTAATATCACTATGACTAAAGAACTCCCATTAATTTTCATTTCAACACATATTAAACAAACTCTAAATGACCAAATAATTGCACATTATCAACCCCAAAATAAGAAATTAAAAAGAAAAATTAAACACATCCCTTAATATATAAATTGGAGCAAAGGTAGAAACCGAGGCATTGTTAAATATATGTATAAGCTATCTTATGAGGTTTTGTCCCAGGAACTTTGTTATAAGGAGAAGACACAACTTGAATGTTCGTTCAATCACCGTTTCATGAACTTGCTCAATCACAAGTATTGTTCTTGTATCCTCGCTCGGTTTTCCTCCCACCATATCCTCGCTTGCATCTCTCCAAACCGTTCTCGGCTGCAAATGGAAATGTATATTAAAGACAGTCGGATTCAAATTGTTGAATATGTTTAGGAAGTAACAGTTTTTAGGTTACCTGAAACGGACACGTCTAAGCTCCCGTGTACCACCAGGAAGTGATCTGATAGTAATGTACACTCCTGGTTCATCTTGTTCAACCCATTCAGTCTCCATATCGCTGGCATTGCCAATGGAAAGCTCTCCGGATTGATCAGCCTCTCTTGAGGAACTAGTCCTTGCAGAACCGTCTATGGATGATGTCTCTGTCTTGGTGCCACTAATGCTTGAAAGTTTCGGAGTGGAAGCAAGACCAGCTGAGTCATAAAATTGGCGGGATTGCATTGGTTGGTGGTCTAGTGAATCTGATGAAGAATAGCCTACTCCCATTGGGCGGTGGAAGTTGCGAGGGCGCTCATTGTTCAGTGGGGGAGTAACAGGGCTGTCCTTCGCAGATCCAATTCTCAAGCTCTGAAAGCAGGTGAAAAATACTTATAAGCACCAAAACATTCGTACCTGTAGGCAGCAATCCATTCGTTGAATGGAGCACTGACCAACCCATGATAGATGGTATAAAGTCAAAAGAATTATTGCACTATCATAGTCTAAACCATTTACAAGCCTGTGCGCGTTGTCATAGTCTAATCCAGTTTCAAAGCAATGCAGAACGACATAATTTTGTTCCAAGCATGTATCCAAGTGCCTGGTAAGGAGTGTCTCAATCCTATATAGTATTTATGCAGAAACAAAGTCTTGAGATCGCTTTGTTTGATAGTAATTCTGGTGTGAACTTACCTCATCTTCAGATCTTGGTGAAGTTGGAAGTGGGACTGCTTCACGATTGAAACGTTGAACATTGTATAACTCCATGACTTTGTCATAGTTCTCTGCCCACCATCTTTGAGCTTGCCATTTGTTAAACATTTCGCGACTGAGGAGATGATCAAAATAAAGATTAGCACTATTAAACAATTACAGGAAAGGGAAACAAAGAAGAATGCCAGAGAATGAAATGATAAAATTTTTGCAGTTCTGCAATGTTAAAACAAAAAGTCTACACGCTAGACACTGGAAAATTAGTGATGTTAGTCGTGTTTATAATATTAGCTGCTAACATCGAAGAGAAGATATTTTTAGCAAACAAAGAAAATCATATAATATATATATATATTTATATTTATATTTGTTTTCAAGAAGACGGGATAACCACATAAGGAACATCCAGGAATAACAAAGCAGAAAATAGATGGAAAATTCTACACTTAAAAAAATGTAAATTACAATAACTTGACTCCAACTGATGGATGAAGCCACCTTTTAGTTTTTATCCAATTGAAAAACAAAGCCAGATCTCTGTAAGTGCAACCCCTCATAAAGGTATTTAGAGACATAAAGGGATTGATGTTGTTGTGCTTGGTTGCTTCCATTTCATAAGGGTATTCAGTGGCACAGTGAGCTTTTATAGTTACAACCAATATTAAAATTGCGCTGTGACATCTATTGGAAAGAAAAGAATCTCCAAGTCTCCAGATTACCCTACTTCAAAGCATGACAAACCTGATAAAAATAGACAGAAAAGGATCTCTAATTCTCCATACTTACTCATTGTTGATGATCACCAAAGAAGCCAAATAAAATCTCTCTTGGAAAGCCTAAAAACGTGGGAAAGGAATAATGATCAAGATTGTCCAAACTTTGCTCCACCCAAACTTGAAAACAGGTAAAGCAGAACTGTTCATATGATTTTTTGGTCCATCAAAGAAAAAAACAAACTAGTTGACAAGCAATGATAAAATTCTTGTACAGTGGAGTGAATTCTTTTGGAGAGAGGTCGCTTTCATCAGATAATGTAATTTTTTATCATGCATTTCACACAGGACATAAGGGACCAAGAATACCAACACATACATGTGCACCAGACATGAATTTATTCCTCATGCCATGCCCATTTCATCAATCAGTGTCCTTCAATTTACCGCCCCAAGACACTGGCGTAACTACATTTTAAAAGTTCAGTCATTTTACACCATACCTAAAATGCTGGAGCAACTGTCTAATTTTCAAATAATTACTAAGCTGATTACTATTTTATGTTTAACTTTTATTTCCAACTAATGCAAACAATTCATGATTCACTGGAATTAGAACAGAGAAGTGATGCATATAGAATCTCTAAAGTCACACCCATACTTGCAGAACACTTCAATCATGGCAAATGACTGATACAGTAACATGTCAAATGCAAATGCAGTGCATTACATTTTCAATGAATGCAAGCATAGATAGATTTTACTGGAATTCAACAGAGTGGCCATGCATGAAGGAGCCCTAAAGACAGACCCATACTTAGGGGCCCCTTCAATAGACAAAATGAATGTGATATACAGTAACAGGTCACATGCAAATTCAGAGACCATTGACACAAAATCAGAAATGACAATTGTCATTGACATCTCCAATTACCAGTAGCAAACTAAAACAGGTGCACACATTCAAATAAATAAAACCTTCAATACCATATCAACATATCAAGACCAACAAAAAATATCCAATATACAAAGGACATTGCCAATATTTGACAAACTCAATCACCATTTCCATACTACAAAAGTTTGATGACACTCAAACAGATAAGACCCTTCACTATCATACCATCATTAAATAATCGACAGTGTACCTGAATCGAATACGCTTGAGATCATTTCCTCCCTGAGGCAAGGAAACAAAAGTTATTAGAACACCAGGCTCCACTTGTGCAACCCATTCCTTGGGTTCATCCTCCTCCATAAAAACTACAGACTCTGTTCGTCCACTAACTGATGCAGGAGTCCCTTCACCACTTGATAAGCCCTTCAATCTTGCTTCCATTTCTTTCCCCCACATTCTTGGTGTTGAGTTGGAACTTCCCGTTCTACGGTATGAACAATGGAACCTTGCCGAGTCTGAGGCAGCATCCGAATCAGCAGAGTTTCTATTCTGGTTACAGTTGGATGATCCTGAACATGGTTTGCAGTTTCTATACGCTCCAGATGCTTTCAGTGCCATGTCTTTGATCTAAAATTTATAAAAAATTTAAAAATTAAAAAAATGAAAGGAAAAGAAAATTTCTAAGATACTAATTCCTCTTTTAAGGGAAGAAAAGAAGAAAAAGAAATCCAAGTACAAATTTTTAAATTATCTTTATTTTCCTAATTTTTTAAAAGTTAAACCAACTAAGCCTGGTACAGGCACAGAGCTAGAGTAACTTTGATTTTCTTTCTACTTTCTTTATCAACCTGACATAACTGCTAAGAAAATCTTGTCAAGGAAAGAATTCTCTGCTACTAGCTATAATATGATAAGAGAAAAGAAAGGAAATTCTGGGAGTGGTTGTTCAACACTTCAACTCTTTTCACTTCAATATTTGTTTAACTTCATCCATTTAATCAGTGGACTTTCCCTTTATATCCTCTCAGCTACCAAACATCCAAAACTATAATAGTCAGAATAAATAAGATTTCTATTCCTTTTCTCATACTTTATCAACAATCAAAGAAAGCCCGCTCTTGAGACCATTACCTGAGATGAAAGGTCTTTTTAAATTAAGCACATTAATTTTTAACCCTTTTTTTATCACATATTCAGTATCAAAATTATAAGATGCAAAGCCTCCTACTACCTATTCCACTATTCTTTTGCATATTTTCTCGTAAACAAAACAATTGAATAAAACAAAGTAATAGTGGAACTTTTTCTCTTGTCCTACACTCCTACTACCTCTACAAAAATTTTAAAAAGAGAAAAAACTCAGATTCCCCTAATTTTCCCCCACTTTCTCAGGAACCAAATAGGCAGAATAAAACAAACAAATAATGGAACTTTTTTTCTTTTGTCTCATTACACCCTAAAAAACAAAAAACATAGAGCCCCAAAACGCAAGAACCCTCCTCTTTTCTCACACAATTACCCAACAACCATACAGAGCCTGGCTTCATTCACTATTTCTGAATGTTTTTAATTTCAAATATTTGAGATTCAATCAACCTCAACGGCTCAACCTGTCTGGTTGTCAAGAAAACAAGGGAAAAATGTTTCTGGAAACTGAAAATCTCAACATAACTCAATCCAAAGACCTGAATGAAGCACACCAAAGTCAAACCACTATAATTGTCCTTTTGGCACATAAACCGAAAATCATGACACGCAATTCTCCAATTCCTTTTATGTTCTGTCACTTTCTCATCGCCTAAACAGAACTTAAATTAACCCTTTCTTCCTCATATTTTTACAACTCTTAATAATAAAATAAATTACACAAATAAAACTCAAAACCCCAATTCCTCCAAATTTTCCAACAGTCTCGCTCATTTTCTGAGATACCAAACAGAACTTAACAATCTTCATCCCAGTCTTTTTACACATCCAAATTTTCCAACATTTTCTCAGCAACCAAACACAGACCTCCAAGAATTAAAACTCAGATTCCTCATTTAAATCTCATAAATAAACAAAATACTAACAATAAAACCCAAAAACCACAATTCCTCCAAAATTCCCTCATTCTCTTAGCAACCAAATACAAAGCACCAAAGCATTCACACTCACATTCTTCATTTACCTGAGCAGAGAGAGTTTTAATGGCCTGCTTAGTCCTCGGTGTTCCCACAACCTCATCATCCTCCTGCTCCGGCGGCAGAGATCCATTCTTGCTCTTCAGCTGCTGATGCTGCAGCTGCTGCTGCTTCGAACACGCAATACACGTCAGCATCTCCTCCAATAACTAACCACAACAAAACCAAACAAACAGATCAGATTCAATCCCTTTCATCACACATTCAAACAAAACAAAACAAAAAAAAAAAAAAAACACAGTAACGTTACCATAACCAACAAACAAACAACAATTCATTCCACAAACGATATCAGATTCGTACTGCTAAGCAACTAACCAACGAACTTCAACGTCAAACAAAACAAAACAAACAAACAAACTACCACGGCAACGTCACCGGACCAGCTCCGTCATATCATATCACAACAAAAGGCATTGTAGTTTAGTTTAGTTTAGTTAGTTAGTTAGTTAGTTAAAGAGTGAGAGCTTACCGTGAGAGAAGGAATCGTGAAAATTTGTTCGTCAGGTACAGATATAAAAAGGGGGGGGGGGGGGGGGGGGGGGGGGGGGGGGGGGGGGGGTGCCAGAGAATGAAATGATAAAATTTTTGCAGTTCTGCAATGTTAAAACAAAAAGTCTACACGCTAGACACTGGAAAATTAGTGATGTTAGTCGTGTTTATAATATTAGCTGCTAACATCGAAGAGAAGATATTTTTAGCAAACTAAGAAAATCATATAATATATATATATATTTATATTTATATTTGTTTTCAAGAAGACGGGATAACCACATAAGGAACATCCAGGAATAACAAAGCAGAAAATAGATGGAAAATTCTACACTTCAAAAAATGTAAATTACAATAACTTGACTCCAACTGATGGATGAAGCCACCTTTTAGTTTTTATCCAATTGAAAAACAAAGCCAGATCTCTGTAAGTGCAACCCCTCATAAAGGTATTTAGAGACATAAAGGGATTGATGTTGTTGTGCTTGGTTGCTTCCATTTCATAAGGGTATTCAGTGGCACAGTGAGCTTTTATAGTTACAACCAATATTAAAATTGCGCTGTGACATCTATTGGAAAGAAAAGAATCTCCAAGTCTCCAGATTACCCTACTTCAAAGCATGACAAACCTGATAAAAATAGACAGAAAAGGATCTCTAATTCTCCATACTTACTC
This sequence comes from Pistacia vera, assembly GCF_008641045.1. Classification (NCBI taxonomy): domain Eukaryota; kingdom Viridiplantae; phylum Streptophyta; class Magnoliopsida; order Sapindales; family Anacardiaceae; genus Pistacia; species Pistacia vera. The sequence goes on from NW_022196799.1 coordinate 187,449, forward strand.
ATTGTTGATGATCACCAAAGAAGCCAAATAAAATCTCTCTTGGAAAGCCTAAAAACGTGGGAAAGGAATAATGATCAAGATTGTCCAAACTTTGCTCCACCCAAACTTGAAAACAGGTAAAGCAGAACTGTTCATATGATTTTTTGGTCCATCAAAGAAAAAAACAAACTAGTTGACAAGCAATGATAAAATTCTTGTACAGTGGAGTGAATTCTTTTGGAGAGAGGTCGCTTTCATCAGATAATGTAATTTTTTATCATGCATTTCACACAGGACATAAGGGACCAAGAATACCAACACATACATGTGCACCAGACATGAATTTATTCCTCATGCCATGCCCATTTCATCAATCAGTGTCCTTCAATTTACCGCCCCAAGACAATGGCGTAACTACATTTTAAAAGTTCAGTCATTTTACACCATACCTAAAATGCTGGGGCAACTGTCTAATTTTCAAATAATTATTAAGCTGATTACTATTTTATGTTTAACTTTTATTTTCAACTGATGCAAACAATTCAAGATTCACTGGAATTAGAACAGAGAAGTGATGCATGTAGAATCTCTAAAGTCACACCCATACTTGCAGAACACTTCAATCATGCCAAATGACTGATACAGTAACATGTCAAATGCAAATGCAAATGCAGTGCATTACATTTTCAATGAATGCAAGCATAGATAGATTTTACTGGAATTCAACAGAGTGGCCATGCATGAAGGAGCCCTAAAGACAGACCCATACTTAGGGGCCCCTTCAATAGACAAAATGAATGTGATATACAGTAACAGGTCACATGCAAATTCAGAGACCATTGACACAAAATCAGAAATGACAATTGTCACTGACATCTCCAATTACCAGTAGCAAACTAAAACAGGTGCACACATTCAAATAAATAAAACCTTCAATACCATATCAACATATCAAGACCAACAAAAAATATCCAATATACAAAGGACATCGCCAATATGTGACAAACTCAATCACCATTTCCATACTACAAAAGTTTGATGACACTCAAACGGATAAGACCCTTCACTATCATACTATCATTAAATAATTGACAGTGTACCTGAATCGAATACGCTTGAGATCATTTCCTCCCTGAGGCAAGGAAACAAAAGTTATTAGAACACCAGGCTCCACTTGTGCAACCCATTCCTTGGGTTCATCCTCCTCCATAAAAACTACAGACTCTGTTCGTCCACTAACTGATGCAGGAGTCCCTTCCCCACTTGATAAGCCCTTCAATCTTGCTTCCATTTCTTTCCCCCACATTCTTGGTGTTGAGTTGGAACTTCCTGTTCTACGGTATGAACAATGGAACCTTGCCGAGTCTGAGGCAGCATCCGAATCAGCAGAGTTTCTATTCTGGTTACAGTTGGATGATCCTGAACATGGTTTGCAGTTTCTATACGCTCCAGATGCTTTCAGTGCCATGTCTTTGATCTAAAATTTATAAAAAATTTAAAAATTAAAAAAATGAAAGGAAAAGAAAATTTCTAAGATACTAATTCCTCTTTTAAGGGAAGAAAAGAAGAAAAAGAAATCCAAGTACAAATTTTTAAATTATCTTTATTTTCCTAATTTTTTAAAAGTTAAACCAACTAAGCCGTACAGGCACAGAGCTAGAGTACTTGATTGTCTTTCTACTTTTCTTTATCAACCTACATAACTGCTAAGAAAATCTTGTCAGGGAAGAATTCTCTGCTACTAGCTATATATGATAAGAGAAAAGAAGAAATTCTGGGAGTGGTTGTTCAACACTTCACTCTTTTCCCTTCAATATTTGTTTAACTTCATCCATTAATCAGTGGACTTTCCTTTATATCCTCTCAGCTACACAACATCCAAAACTATAATAGTCAGAATAAATAAGATTCTATTCCTTTTCTCATACTTTATCAACAATCAAGAAAGCCCGCTCTTGAGACCATTACCTGAGATGAAAGGTCTTTTTAAATTAAGCACATTAATTTTTAACCCTTTTTTTATCACATATTCAGTATCAAAATTATAAGATGCAAAGCCTCCTAACCTATCCACTATTCTTTTGCATATTTTCTCGTAAACAAAACAATTGAATAAAACAAGTAATAGTGGAACTTTTTCTCTTGTCCTACACTCCTACTACCTCTACAAAAATTTTAAAAAGAGAAAAAACTCAGATTCCCCTATTTTCCCCCACTTTCTCAGGAACCAAATAGGCAGAATAAAACAACAAATAATGGAACTTTTTTTCTTTTGTCTCATTACACCCTAAAAAACAAAAAACATAAAGCCCCAAAACTCAAGAACCCTCCCTCTTTTCACACAATTACCCAACAACCTACAGAGCCTGGCTTCATCTCTATTTCTGATTTTTTTTAATTTCAAATATTTGAGATTCAATCAACCTCACGGCTCAACCTGTCTGGTTGTCAAGAAAACAAGGGAAAAAATGTTTCTGGAAACTGAAAATCTCAACATAACTCAATCCAAAGACCTGAATGAAGCACACCAAAGTCAAACCACTATAATTGTCCTTTTAGCACATAAACCGAAACATCATGAACACAATTCTCCAATTCCTTTTATGTTCTGTCACTTTCTCATCGCCTAACAGAACTTAAATTAACCCTTTCTTCCCATATTACAACTCTTAATATAAAATAAATTACACTAATAAACAAACCTCAACCCATTCCTCCAAATTCCAACGTCTCGCTCATTTTCTGAGATACCAACAGAACTTAACAATCTTCATCCCAGTCTTTTTACACACATCCAAATTTTCCAACATTTTCTCAGCAACCAAACACAGACCTCCAAGAATTAAATCTCAGATCTCATTTAAATCTCATAAATAAACAAAATACTAACATAAACCCAAAAACCACAATTCTCACCTCAAAATTCCCTCATTCTTAGCAACCAAATACAAAGCACACCAAGCATCACACTCACATTCTTCATTTACCTAGCAGAGAGATGTTTAATGCCTCTTAGTCCTCGGTGTTCCCACAACCTCATCATCCCCTGCTCCGGCGGCAGGATCCATTCTGCTCTTCACTCTGATGCTGGCTGCTGCTGCTTCGAACACGCAAACACGTCAGCACCCTCCAATAACTAACCACAACAAACCAAACAAACAGATCAGATTCAATCCCTTTCATCACACATTCAAAGGAAAAAAAAAAAAAAAAACCCAGTAACGTTACCATACCAAACAAAAACACAATTCATTCCACAAACGATATCCGATCGTACTGTAAAAGCAACTAACCAACGACTTCAACGTCAAACAAAACAAAACAAACAAACAAACTACACACGGCAACGTCACCGACCAGCTCCGTCATATCTATCACAACAAAGGCATTGTAGTTTAGTTTATTTTAGTTAGTTAGTTAGTTAGTTAAGAGTAGGAGCTTACCGGAGAAGAAGGAACGTGAAAATTTGTTCGTCAGGTAACTGCAAGAACTTGACGAATCAAACAGTAGAGGAGAAGAAGAGAAGTGACCGTTAAGGCATGGTTAACAGCAAGTAGTGAGGCAAGTTCTTGATTGTTGATTTTTTTTAAAATTTTAATTTAATTAAATAAATTGTTGTGTTGCGTTGTAAGAATGAGTAAGATTTAAGAAAGAAGACACAGAGGTTTGTGAAATGGAAATAACAAATAAATTATTAATTAATTAATGCAATGGCTCCTTTGTTAACGTGAGGAAATGAGAGAGACTGATAGCTATGGAATTTGGGCACCGAGTGGCAAGTTGTAGTAAATTTAATTAAAAAAATTTTGAGTTCAAAAGTTTAAGTTTAAGCTAACCTATTTGTCATGGGCCCCACTTTTGTCCACGTCATTTTCCGTATTTGGAAATTTTCACGATTTTATAATATTTCTATATAAGTAAATTTATAGTCAAATTAATTTTAATAAATTACCAACAATAATTCTATATAGTAAATTTTAGCATCCGTGATTTGATGAGACAATAGGCTGTAGGCGGAGTGTGGCGCGCGGGGGCGCTTGTCTTTAATTTGGGGTGCACCATGGCGCCGCCCTAGCTAGCGACAGGCTCGATCAAAAGAGAGACCTAAAGGATAAAAAAGAAGCTGCTCTATGACTCTATCTCTAGCCAGTATGGGTTTCCCTCGTGGGCCTTTTCTCATTTTCACATTGTGGCTCAATTTAGCCTTTTTTGGGTACAACAAATCATATACTCTTATTAGTTCCGTTATATTATTAGTTCGATAATTGGAAAAACGTCGGGTTTTACAACCGTCCAAGCACTTTCGTTATGTATTAATCTCACTTAAAAATTAGTTAAGTATGCGTAAACTGTCCAAACACTTTCGTTACAAAAATATAAATTTTTTTTACTTAATATATGTGATTTTTGGGTGGTGGTAGGTGAAGAATTAATAGTAAGTATAGTTAATGTGACCATTAATTAACTGTTTCCATTAATTACAATAAATTATCTTTTATTGTACTTGCTATTGTTGGTAGGCTACATTTACATCTATTAATTTGCAATAAAAAAGGAAAAAGTTTTAACCTAAGATCTAAAAGTGTCATATGAAAGTTAATGCTAATATACCACCTCTCTTTTTCTTTTGTTAAAAGCCCGACAATTATTGACATATCTCTATCCTAATAGCACATCATCATTTCCGATTTTTAGGTAAGGTAAAATTAAATCTAGATCGATAATATTTATCTATTCTTGTACTTATCGTACTTTTTATTTTTTTTTAGTAACTGAGGTGTTCAAACTATTTGCATTCATCTCAACTAATCTTTGAATCTATCATAAAGTTTAAACTAAAAACTCAAGAACTGGAGTAAATCTCTTTGACCGCTGAGTGTTTTCTTCAAGATAAAAGATAAACCGAGGGGCCATGAAACGAAAGCTAAGGCATCACCTCCCAATCAATTCATATTCCTAAAAATACTCGTATGAGCACATGCAACAATCCATTTGGTAAAAGTAATTGAATTCTTAACGATCAAAAATGGTGGTCCAAAGTGTTTATTTTATTTTATGTCCATTAGTGTAAAATCGGGACCATTGATTTAGTATCGGGTTGATTGACTCCTGAAATGACTAACTCTCAATGTGAAATGTACTTTGAGGAAGACTTTTAACATTGTAAGAGACACAACATTTTTGGAGTTTCTCTTTTGTCCAAAACACTTGTTTATATCTTATTAATCTAATATTATTGATCGGAGAAGATTTAGTCAGAATGCAAATGATAATCACGTGAATTAGTATTAATTTAACCCAATAATTAATTAATTTTAAGTTTTCAATTGTACACTTACATAAATTTACATATAACTTAATTTTTTTTTTTTGTCTAAGACAATTTACACGCACCTTAGACTTTATTTAAGAAAAATTATCCCACATTAACCCACACTGCGATCCCTCTCCTCGACTATTTCTTAGGAGAAGTTCTTCCACATTAACCCATCTCTAAGGTCCCCTTGATAAATTATGCGCAAAGGTACTTTCTTTACGCCTAGCAGGGAATGGAACATGGGACTGTGAGTTAAAGTTATAACACATCCCCTTGGTTCTACAATTTCACCCGAATTAGTATTAATTTAACCCATAATTAATTAAATTTTAAGTTTTCAATTGTATAAGTTCATATAACTTAATTTTATTTTATTTTTCAACTGAGATGTCTGGACAATTTACGCGCACCTCGTTATTTTTTAGGAAAAATTATCCACATCAACCATCACACGGTCCCTCTCCTCGACTATTTCTTAGGAGAAGTTAACCCACATCACCCATCTCTAATCCCCTTGGTAAATTAGCGCAAAGGTACTTTCTTTACTCCTAACAGGGAATGGAACATGGGACTGTGAGTTTAAAGTTATGGACAATCCCCTTGGTTACTACTTTCAATACTAGCAAATTTTCATATATTCATATATTATATTAGAAAAATTAAACAACCGACTAAATATTAATGTTGAACCTTTATCTGGTAGTTTAAACTTTTTAGCTTATAATAATTTAACGTGGTATCAAAACTCTCGAACTATTTCATAATTTCATATAGGATACAATAGACCATCAAATTCACGTTTTATATTAGGAAAATGTCTTTATACTAAGATTTGGAACGATTTCAAATTTTAGTAGAGGGTATTATCGTAAATTCCTTGAAAAGATTTGTCTTATTTCTCATATCCGTAATTTTGGAAAATATTATAAGAGTTTTTTACTCGTTGTTTTTAAGGGACTTTTTTATGATTTTAAGGGTTTTATCTCTGTCCAATTTCTCGTGAAATCTGTATACTTTTTTGAAGACATTGAATGTTGATTGTTAATAATTAAAACAATAGTAAACGAAATATTATTGTTAAACCCATTACGTAATAGTTTAAACTTTTTCGTCAGTAATATTTAAACACGGTATTAGAGCTCTCGAAGAAGAATGGTTGTGGGTCAAGCCATTTACGCAAATATTGACATGAACAATACACCTCAATAATATTGAAGTTGAAATTAGAATTCATTCTCAACCAGAAATTCAAATCCTTGAGGACCCTTTAATCTTAATTTAATAATTGGGCCCACATGGGGGAAGAGGCTTCAATGCCATGAATTAAAACTATATAATTATGGTGATGGTAGGTCATAAATATGGACCTCCATGACCAATTAATTTCCATGTTTCCTTGCTTCCCTCACCTCAATTCTAATGCACATCTTGTTTTTGACCCATTAAGTTTTTTTTTATATTTATTAAAATTAATTTGAATATTATTTCACTGCACATAATTTATAATGCGTATATAAAATGGTCCGTCTCTCTAATAGATGTCTATATATATATTTTAAATAAACCATTCATTGAATAATAACGATTATCTATGATCTACTAAACAGAAAGAAAGACATTTATCGAAATACAAAAAATTCTCATTTAATTTACATAAAAACAAGTTTTATTTTTGCGTGGTGAATTTGACTGAAATTTTATTTTTTTAAGAGAAATATTGATGTTACAAAATTATTAATCTATTTTGAATAAGAACCATTTTTTATGTTTTGTGAAACATATGTCATTGCGGATGCATGGCCACTAGGTCCCACAAAGCTTATCCAAGGCAGGCCCCTGAAAAGCTTCTCAGCCTTGAGTCTTGATTCACCAAATCTCCCTAAAAAGCCAAAAAAGGAACCCTTCGTGTTCATCTATCTACAAGACTATAATAACCATGTTTTTTCTTGTTATTTTTCTTTATTTAGTCCAAAACTGTTTGGGGATCACTTTACGACCAGAGTTTAAAACTGGAGTCTTATCAAATATATACTATTTAGAAACTGGAACAAATAGTTGAAGAAGCGCGAAATAATGTCATTGATCATGTAAGTACCCATTAGAGGATTTAACTCGGATTTTTGGAGAGCAAACTACAATCTAATGGTTTACTAATCTCTCGTGTCATGAATAGAAACATTAGTAATGGGAAACCAATTCCATTATTTGAAACTGGAGTCTTATCGAACTCTATAATATTAGAAATAGAATAGTTAAGAGTAAGAAAATGTCATTTGATCATAAGTACCCGTTGGAGGGTTTGAACTCTAGATTTTGTGAGAGCAAAGCGCAAACCTGATCATCAGTTAATCTGCGTGTCATGAATATAACATTAATAATGGGAAACCTGATCCCATTATTTAGAACGGAATCTTACTAACTCTATAATATTTAGAAACAGGAAGCAATAGTTTAAGAAGCAGAAAATAATGTTGTTTGATCATGTAAGTACTCGTTAGAGGATTTAATCTCTAGATTTTTGTAGAACAAACCATAAACCTTACGTCGTCAGTTAGGGGGTGTTTGTCTGAGCTTATGAAAATTAGCTTATAAGCAACAAGTGCTTATAAGCTAATTTTAGCTTATAAACATTTGAAATTTTAAGCAATTACGTGTTTTGGTTAAGTATTATAAGTGACTGATAAGTAGTTGACGTGTTGGTAAAATATGGTTTATAAGTACATTTTATATATGACTAAAATGGTACACATAAACAATGGTTACTATAGAATTTTAAAATTAAATAAGGATGTATAATATACTAGGTCAAACTACTTATCAGATGCTTATATAAAAAAAAAAAAAAAAAAGTTGTCCTATAAACTCAAAAAAGTTATAAACAAAATGTCAGTTTATTTTAGAGCATAAACTAGTTTGACCAGCTTATAAGCTTAGACAACACCTCCTTAATCTCTCGTGTTGTGAATGGAAACATTAATATGAAACTTCGATCCGACCCTAACTACGAATATTAAAGGGAAGTTTATCATTAATTAATTAAATAACTATCTAGTTATACTTTTCTTTAATGCAAAGTGAAAGTTAAGATGTTACTAGCAATGGAGGATTCTATACTTAGAAGTTTGAACTAAATCAAGTAATTTAGCTGTCTTCCAACTAAGCCTACAATGCCCTTTTGCCCCTTCTGTCTGCTTTGCTAGTTAAAGTATAAATTGAAAACGAGGATGGTTTTGATTTTAAATTAATATTTCACTTATATGAAAGCTTTAAGACATATCTCTTGGCTTTAATCCTAAAGCATGCTTATAAAGGAATATTAAATGAAATACACAATTGCCCTTTGCTTTTTATGTGACACATGATCACACATAGACGAAATTACTATAGTTATAAGTGTACAAAAGTTTAAAGTGAAAAAGTGTTTAAGGTTAAGAGTCCTAGTTCAGACCGATATCGTTCTAGTTAAAGACGATCGTTTAACTTTACTTTATTGGTAGGAGTGGAGTGAAAAAAAAAATTATTATAGAGATTAAAAAGTAATTTTTCAATTAATAGGGTGGGGAGGAGAGAAATTTGGATGTGATTTTGGGTCAAAGTGTCGAATTCACAAATAGGAGGAGTAAAAAGACTTAGTTATTAAATTTATATATTTCAAGAGATTGTTTCTCACCAAATTCCAGTTGTGTCCTCCTCTAAAATCTCTCAAGATTTGCATACCCATGACTCTTCTTCCTCCATGCAAACCGAATCGAACGAAGAAATGTGTTGAGGGAGGTCTATGATTAGGGTCTTCGAAAGAGTCCCATGAGCCATAAGGTTTCGATGTAGGCCTTTTCCAGATTGGTGGAACATATTTGACATAATAGTCAAATTAACCTGATGGTTGACAAAGAAGACCGATTTTTGAATCATTATCTTTAGATCAAGATTAAATTTTAAAATTTTTTGTGGAGCACGGGCTACCCATTGCCACATAGATTGAAGATAGCTCCACCACTGTTTATCGGTATATTTACTCAACATAATACAATTAAAAAATGAGAATTGTTCATAAGTTAACTTAAAAAAATAAAGGCCATTGCAAGTTGATGATCGTCTTTAATTCCTTCAAAAAAGGAGTTAATTTGTTGATAAATCATTGATTTAATTAAGTAGAACACGGGTTATACATTATATTATGTTCACAAACAAATTAAAACGACACAGTTTCGGTTAATACTATATAACAATTACAATCGCCTTTTAGCCTTTTTTTTTTTCTTTGGGGTAGCCAAACTAGGCCCAACTTCTCCCTTCAAGCCTGTAAAGAGGCCCAAGGCTCAGCCCACTAATTTTTGTTTAATTTAAGTTTAAGAGTAACATTAATCCCCAATGGTTTGATATAATAACAAAAACCCCCCATGAGGTTTCAGAAATAACCAAAATTTCCCATGTTGTTAAGTTTTAGGCATTAAAATAAACTATAAAAAATCAATTTTATAATAATTATTAACTCATAACAATATAAATTTAACAGTTCATTAACGGCAGAGGGAGCTTTGTTATTTCAGAAACCTTAATCTAATTTAATTTTATACGAAAGAACTTGTAATTGATTATGGCTTGACTATTGTTGATATTTCATTTTTGAGGTTTTATCGTCTTATTTAATTGATGGCATATCGTTCAAATTTTACCTATTTATTGATCAATTATGATTCGATCAATCAAATCTAATAATGAATTTGGTTCGATAATATTATTGATTCGATAACATATTCGATCAATTTTCATCTTTATATTGTGATTGATAGCTTAATTGCGATCGAATCAACCCTAATATAATAACGAGATTTGATTTGATAATATTGCTAATTAATAACATAATATTTTCATACCTTTTTTAAATAAATATTTTAATAAAAAAATGTTCTCAAAATAAAATAAAAGAAATCAAATTATAAAACTCTATTTCTTTACCATAGAGGCATAGACCCTCACACAGAGGATCACTCCTCTCTTTCTTTGCCCTTTCTGTCTTACTGTCCCTCTTCCCTCTTCCCTTTCCCTCTTCTCCGATTCTCTTTTTCTCGTTGCGTCGTGATTTGAACTCGATCATGGCTTTAGTTCCGTCTAACCCTAACTCACTGAGTCAGAACTCCTCTACCTGACACGAACGCCCCCCCAAACTCACCGCTTAGTTCCTCCCTTTTAAGGTACGCGATCGAACTCTCATAACTCTTTTTCTAATTCGTTATTCTATTTATTTGCCTGGTGGCTATTTGTCTTACAGCAAAAAAATTTCAATTTCAGCAGTAGGTGACACTGTTTTTGATTGTCATGCTTCTCATTTTGTGATGGATGGATACCGGAAAACTGTCATTTTAGTGTTGATCATTTAGTTTTCGGTATAATTTTCATTGTGTTGATCTGATATTTTTAATCTATTTATTTGCAGAAGTTTATCAGTTAGTTTTCTGTATAAGTTTTAATTAGTTAAAATATTCACCGTATTTGATCGTCATGCTTCTCATTTTTTGATGGATGGTTACTAGAAAACTGTCAGTTAGTGTTGATCACTTGGTTTTCTGTATAGTTTTCATTGTGTTGATCATGCATTTGCATAAGTGTATCACTTGGTTTTCTGTATAAGTTTTTATTATTTGACATATTCACTGTTTTTGATTGTCATGCTTCTCATTTTGTGATGGATGGTTTCATTTTAGTGTTTGATCACTTGGTTTTCCGTATAATTGTCATTGTATTGATCCAATATCTTAATCTATTCATTTGCATAAGTTTATCACTTGGGTTTTCTGTATAAGTTTTTATTATTTGACATATTCACTGTTTTTTATTGTCGTGCTTCTTATTTTGTGATGGATGGGTACTGGAAAACAGTCAATTTTAGTGTTGATCACTTGGTTTTCTGTATAATTGTCATTGTATTGATCCAATATCTTAATCTATTCATTTGCATAAGTTTATCACTTGGGTTTTCTGTATAAGTTTTTATTATTTGACATATTCACTGTTTTTGATTGTCGTGCTTCTTATTTTGTGATGGATGGGTACTGGAAAACTGTCAATTTTAGTGTTGATCACTTGGTTTTCTGTATAATTGTCATTGTATTGATCCAATATCTTAATCTATTCATTTGCATAAGTTTATCACTTGGGTTTTCTGTATAAGTTTTTATTATTTGACATATTCACTGTTTTTGATTGTCGTGCTTCTTATTTTCTGATGGATGGTTTCATTTTAGTGTTTGATCACTTGGTTTTCTGTATAATTGTCATTGTGTTGATCTAATATTTTCATCTATTCATTTGCATAAGTTTATCACTTAGGTTTTCTTTATAAGTTTTTATTATTTGACATATTCACTGTTTTTGATTGTCGTGCTTCTAATTTTGTGATGGATGGGTACTGGAAAACTATCAATTTTAGTGTTGATCACTTGGTTTTCTGTATAATTGTCATTGTATTGATCCAATATCTTCATCTATTAATTTGCATAAGTTTATCACTTCGGTTTTCTGTATAAGTTTTTATTATTTGACATATTCACTGTTTTGATTGTCATGCTTCTCATTCTGTGATTTAGAGAAACTGTGGTTTCATGGCAGCACATAGGCAAAGGATGTGGAGTGATGATCTTCAGGTATATTAGTGTATAACAAGTTTTGTGTGTGGTTATTCATTGGACTTGGTTGCTTAACCAAGTCTTCTTTTGCAGATTCCCAAACTCAAAATGTCTATACTTGAAGCAAACAATGCTGAGCTACAAAGGGAAATTGAACTATGCAGAGCAAGAAATACTAAACTACAACAGGATCTTCAAGAATGCAGAGAAAGCAATATTGAGCTACAATGGGAGCTTCATGAATGCAGAGTAACTTAAATTCATGAATGCCAAGTGACTTTGATATTAAACTTTTTGTACTTAGCTCGTATAACTTCAACATGATAGAGGTTTTTGCAGGACATAAGAGATATAAAGGAAGAGTATGAGAGGTCTTTGCAAGAAGTAAGAGATATAAAGGACGAGTATAAGAGGTCTTTGCAGGAAGTAAGAGATCTAAAGGAAGAGTCAGTGAAACTCTATGCAGAAGTGAATCATCAATTGAAGTTGCGGGTTAGTGCATTTGATACTGTTACTTAATTTTCTGTCAATAGTTAAGATGTTTTTGACTTAAAAAAGTTCTATTTTGCAAAAATTTATCCATGAAACCAGAAGATTCATATAATTCTGACCAAGGACAAAGTATGACTTGCATAAACATGTCTTCACATCATGTTCGAAAAACGAGAAAACTCAGAATTTCATAGTTCCAGTTTGTTTTTTTTTATATTAAATTTTGTTTGGTTACAATACATAATTATCTGATGATTGGTTTTCATATAATTACATTTAATTTTCTCGTTGATATATCTATCTATGACCAGGGACATCTGAGCTCATTTAGAGTTCCGGAGGATAGGGACACAACGGAACCAGACCATTTAGACATACACACAGGAAAGCAGCAGGTTAAGAAAAGAAAAATAGGCGATCTTACTGTTGAGGATGAAGAAAAGAATGCATCTGGATCATGTTGCACATATTGCGGGGGTTCATTATGCAAAAATACACGTCACTGCCGACCAGTTGAGCAAATTTGTAGTTCATCATGCACATGCAAAGTCTATAAATGCTCCAACAAAGAATGTGACATTTAGCTCTTATGAACTGATTACAGGGTAAGTGGATTGTGGTCTAGCTGTTATAGCATATATATTCTTGGACCTAATATTTTACTGCCTTTAGAGAATTTCTACACAGGCTAGCTTCAAACTCTTTCTTACATCTATTGGATATTGTAAAATATAAACGGTTGAAAATTTGAAGTTAAAAGATCCACTAACTAAATTTATTGAATGTGTCTATTATTTATTTATTTATTTTTATTTTAAAAACAAAAATGATAAAACATACAAATATTAATGTTTTAAAACCCAACCCGAGGTGAAACCTGGCAAAGTGGTTGGGTGTTGACCGGCGCGTGAAATTGATGTCAAAGTTTTGAAATCTAACAAAAATACCCTTAAAAGTTCTGTGAGTCCTTATATGTTTTTAATCTTGCAAAAACACCCCAAACACCATTGGAAAATAAGGTTTGTTTCTGGCGATGACAACACTCCTTATCATCACGAAAACACTCTCTTCAGTCTCTTAATCACAACTCACCTCACCCCTCACCCATTCGCTGGTGACAGTAGGATTTTTCAGGCAACATTGTTTTGTGATTTCCGGTTGATTCACTTACCGGAAATCGACGTCGTTGCTACCATTGCACTCATCAACATTTTCTCTTTAAAAGTTTTAATATTCTAGCGTTTAATTGTTCATGGATTGGTGTCTAAATTTTTAAGGTTTGAATGAATAAGAAATTTTGTAATCTGACCTAGTGAAGGCTCAGAGTTCTAATTGAACCGGCCAGGACAGGCTGGGTTTTAGAACAGTGACAAATATCACACATTTTTCAAGTTAAAAAAAATTAAAAAAAATGGTATGATCACATTTATAACAATTGTAATGGGCTATAGCCTTTTTCATTTCGGTACTTAAATAGGCCCAACTCTTTCCTTCAAGCCCACCTTCCTTCAAGCCCGTGAAAAAGCCCAAGGCTCACCCCACTAAATCTAGTTTAATTTAATTCATTATATGAGAAACGAATCGTTTTTAGCGTGGTGATGACAGTGATCCCATGCTTTTCTCGTCTCATCTCCAACTGATAGAACACCATGACTGACATCCACGTTGTAAGCTAATAAAATCCCACCACGTGTTCGACGTTCATTGCATACGCGAGCCATATGGACCCACTCATCCATCAAAAGAATCACCCACCAATCAGCGTCACGCTTCGAATCTCACCTGCCAGTCACTCAAGCATTTATTACCCTGAACAATAATCATTGGCTCTAACCCCTGTTTGTTTCCCCAGAAAATAATCCAAAGATTTTCTCAGAAATTTTTTCATTTCGGAACTCCACCACCTTCAAGAACGTTCCGAGGTTTTTTAGATTAAAATTAATTTAATTCAGCTTCGTTGAAGTCTCTGTTGTTACTTATGTTTAATATTTTCTCGAGAAGACGAAGTAATTGAAGGAATTTTTTTCTCGCTAAACGCATTTCTTATTATTAGTTAATCCACCACTATCGAGCGTGTTGCACGTGCTTATTTCTTTAATTAGTTTAATCTCGTTTTCTTGAGAAATGAACTGATTGAAGAAGGTTTTTCTCGAGAAAGAAACAGAATCTAAATTTCTTCTTCTTGTTATTGTATTTTGAGTGAAGATATTTTAACTATTTTTGACGAAGCTGGATAATTTTTTTCGGATAGTCAAACAAAGTAACTTCTAGTATTTTTCCTGGAAAATCGAACGAATTTTCCCGTGAAACAAAAAGGTCCTCCAAAAAAGAAATGTCTTTTCTTCGCAGAAGAAAACAAACCACGACCTCGGAGACCAATGATTCAGAGCCAAATATAATCGAAGAAGATGATAAGAAGAAACAAATAGCTGGAAAGGACAAAAAAGCCCCTGAAAATGAGAAAACGCGGCAGAAGAAATGGTCGTGCATCGATTCGTGTTGTTGGCTTATTGGTTGCATATGCGTGACGTGGTGGCTTCTATTGTTTTTGTACAACGCCATGCCGGCGTCGTTTAATCAATTCGTTACGGAGGCCATAACGGGGCCGGTGCCGGACCCACCGGGTGTGAAACTGGTGAAGGAGGGGTTGAAGGTGAAGCATCCGGTGGTTTTCGTGCCCGGAATCGTGACGGGTGGGTTGGAGTTGTGGGAAGGCCACCCTTGTGCTGAAGGGCTGTTCAGGAAACGCTTGTGGGGTGGCACTTTTGGCGAGGTCTATAAGAGGTATTTGATAAATTTGTTGTTTAATCATGATTTGTTGATTGATTGATTGTTTGTGTGGTTTGTTCTATGATTTTATTTGTTACTTGTCTGTAATTTTGTTTGATTTGAGTTGTGATATTTCAGTCTCACCTAAGAACAAGAATATAAAGGGTATTTATAAGCTGATGGTGTTGACTGTTGACGGTGGTGGATGAATAAGGAAGGTTTTTGAGTGTTATAAAGACCATTTTGATTGTTCTATGGGTTGGTAATGAGTTTTAGTGGATGGATTTCGAGTGATTCGGTGGTAAAGATGTGTATTTAAATTAGATTTGTGATTTTTTTTTGGTTGTGGTTATGAGGTTTGTGGGGGAAGCTTTTGGGGATTTTGCTGGTAAGTTGGTATATTTGACCATATGGTTTTGAGGATTTTTGGGGGTAGTGGAGAAAATTTCGAGTAGGCATAAATATGGGGGTAAATAGGGGTGTTTGTCTAGCTTATAAGCAACAAGTGTTTATAAGCTAATTTTACCATATAAGCATTTGAAATTTTAAGCAATTATTTGTTTAGTTAAAGTATTTATAAGTGACTGATAAGTAGTTGACGTGTTTGGTAAAATGTGGTTTATAAGTATATTTTATTATAAAATGACTAAAAAAGGTACTACATTAAACAAGGGTATACCATGAAATTTTAAAATTAAACAAGGATAATGTGGTAATATACTTGGTCAAATTAGTTTATAAGCAGAGTGTTTATAAGCCCTCTCCCCCCCCCCAAGAAAAAAGTACCTTCTCCTCAACTTATTTTTTTGGCTTATAAGCTCAAAAAAGTTATAAACAAACAGATCAGCTTAATTTTAGAATTTATAAGCTAGTTTGTCTAAGCTTATAATCAGCTTATAAGCTTAGATAAACACCCCCATAGTGTCGCATGATGAAAATTTATATTGTGTTTGGTTTGTTTGAGAACATAAATATGATGAGGAATTGAATACAAAGGTAATCTGTTTTGTCGTTTATAGTGGATGGATTAGAGTTTGGTTGCATTGCTTTGAAGTTGTTTTATTGGATTTTCCACTTTTTGGAGGTCAGTCTAAATTTGGTTCTAATTATCTGCCTCGTTTTGATAATCATGGTGTAAGAAATTTTATACAAGTTATCTGCCAACTACTTTCCATGTTTGAAAGCAGAACATAGTTTGTTTCAATACTAAGCAACTTGCCTTTTAGATATGAGTTTAAGATTGAATTTTGTTCAAGTTGATTTTTCAAACACTTGCCTTTAAGATCAACCTTTTGATTATTCACCTTTTTACTCTTTTGAATTAGAATATAACATCAAAATAGAACAAAAATAATATTGGTGATAAAAGCCTCACTGCATGAGAAATTCAAATTTATCAACAGCATGTGTTTAAGCATCTGGTCTCTTACATGAATTATCTGATTGTAGAATACAAGTGTGGAAATTTACAGCTTCTTCCATCTCTTTAACATAGTAAAGATTATGAATAGGAGACGATTCCATAAATCCTGGTCCAGTTCAATATCTGGTGAACATTATAAACCATTTGTCAAAATGAATAATGTTGTTGTTGGGTTCTTATAACTGCTCTATTTTACAATTAAATGAAACTGAATATAAGTGGGAAAGGATGTTGGGTTAAAAGCTCAGCTGTTTATAAATTATCTGTGCCAATTTAACTTTCTTGGTGAAACCTGAGTTCAGTTTTGTGCAACTGCTGTTACCAATCAATATGATGTTTATGAAACAATCCACAAGTGATGTTAGAGATAAACTACGTGTGTTGCATAGTAATGCTGTTGGCATTGTTTGTTTCTTTTACACATTAGTTGTGTTTCCATTATGAGCTACATTGGTTGCATCTTATGGTAGTGGGCTTCTTTACATAATTTGATGGATATTTTGCAGACCTCTATGTTGGGCGGAGCACATGTCAATGGATAATGAAACTGGACTAGATCCTCCTGGCATAAGGGTCAGAGCCGTCACTGGACTTGTGGCTGCTGATTATTTTGCTCCAGGTTATTTTGTTTGGGCAGTTATGATTGCTAACTTGGCACGACTTGGATATGAGGAGAAAAACATGTATATGGCTTCGTATGATTGGAGAATCTCATATCAAAACACTGAAGTATTTCTTCTCAACTTAAATTTCTTGTTGATATTGTGCAATGCCTTAGGAATTCATTGAATTTGCACCTGCTCTGTCCATGGAATACTTGCATTGAACTTTATCTTTTTTGAACTCAATTTTATCAGGTAAGGGACCGATCACTAAGCCGCATGAAAAGTAATATAGAATTGATGGTATCGACAAATGGGGGGAACAAGGCAGTTATTATTCCTCATTCTATGGGTGTTTTGTATTTCTTGCATTTTATGAAGTGGGTTGAGGCACCAGCTCCAATGGGTGGTGGCGGCGGACCTGATTGGTGTGCTAAGCATATAAAGGCAGTGATGAACATTGGTGGACCATTTTTAGGTGTTCCAAAATCTATAGCTGGGCTATTATCTGCTGAAGCCAAAGATATTGCAGTTGTCAGGTAAATATCCCGAGATCCAGTATGCCCATATACTTGATTTACTCAATCTCATGTAGTGTTGTCAGCTTGTTTCTTGGCTGTCCTTGTCTACAGGACAATGTCTGCCACACACCCATGCACATGTAATTCGAAAATTGTCTTACGTCTTTTTGGGCTAAAGTTTTGAGTTTCGTTCATCAGAAGTGTGATTATTGTTTTATTTATAATGGTGCTTAGCTACTTCTGAAATTCTGCAGTCTTAGTTAAGCTTTTATTTAGCCTCGTACATGAAGTTTGGAATTGAAGTTAAGTGTAGTGTTGGTGTTTCTTTTCATTAGCTTGTATCACTAGCCTGGTTGTTCTAGAATGGTTATGTGGCTTTGAAATGAATATTTGGATGTGATATGTATATATATTTTTCTAATGAAATACACACTTTTGGCTTTTGCTCCTTTCTGTCTACTTTTTAGATTTGTTGCTTTCTTCTTGTCTGCTTTCATGTTTACAGCTAGATGCAAATCAGGTTTTCACAATCCCTAAATGTTAGTCTTCATTCTTGAGATGCAAAAATGGTGTCTCATATTTGCTAATAAGAATGCTATCTTTTTTGGCACTAGCAGCTCTTGGTAGGTGCAATTAATTTTAGTACTGATTTATTATTATGTGAGATGCATTTATGCATGTTATCTTGCACATAATGAAAAACCAAGGATCTGTCTCTCACAATGCAGGGCCATTACACCAGGCGTTTTGGACAATGATATATTTCGCCTTCAAACATTACAACGTGTAATGCAGATGTCACGCACATGGGATTCAACCATGTCAATGATACCAAAAGGTGGGGACACTATATGGGGTGATCTTGACTGGTCACCTGAAGAAGACTATGCTCCTAGCATAAGAAAGCAAAAGAAAATTGACACCCATGTTGTGAATAAAGACGAGAATGGAAGCATGGCATCTCAAAGAAAGCTTAAAAACTATGGAAGGATTATATCTTTCGGGAAGGATGTAGCATTTGCACCTTCATCTGAGATTGAAAGAATTGATTTTAGGGTAAGGCTGTGGTATTACATTTTGCTCTAGTACACTTCAAATTTTTCTGGTCAGTTAATTTATTCTTTTATCTCACTCTACTCAATTCTCCAACAGCTAAGTTCTAGATGAATGACCTTTAAGTGAATTGGAAATGAAGTAACTCCACTGGGCTCTGCTTTTCTTGAGAGTGAAATAATTTGCAGTAGGAAGTGCAATCAGAAGATGCACCACATTACGTTACTTTCTTTTTTATTTTTTAATATGAAGGAACTTCTCCTTACATGTTGAGAGTTAAAATGTTTTTTTAAGTACGAGAAGTTTCAGAGCAATTTTTCATTAAAATAATGAATAGTTGATATTGAAAGCTGATAGATGGTCTTTTTAGTTTCAGTCTTTGATGCTTAGACTTCTTTAGCTCTCTACCATTTGGCTAAATGATGGTGAAAAGCTTTTATAGTTTCCAAAAGTCAGACTATATTTGCAACTTTATTCAGAAGACTGCTCTACTAAATGCAGATGGACTATGATATGTTTTTGTGTCTCTGATGGACAATTTTGTGGTTAGTCTTATTTTCTTTATTGGCACTGAGAAATCAGTTTACCATGTTACCTGTCTTTTTGTATTTTGGCTTGTTGCTGCATAATCGAATATTCTCCATTCTGAACTGTGTTAAGCATCTCATTATTCTGTTTTTCATTGGGTTTATTTGTTTGGCTTTGTCATATTACAGGGAGCTTATAAGGGTTGTAGTGTTGCAAATAGTACCTGTCGTGATGTGTGGACGGAATACCATGAAATGGGAATTGAAGGTATCAAAGCTGTAGCTGAATATAAAGTTTACACAGCTGGATCACTTGTAGATCTGCTAGAGTTTGTTGCTCCAAAAATGATGGCACGTGGTAGTGCTCATTTCTCGTATGGGATTGCTGACAATTTGGATGACCCAAAATACCAGCACTACAAATACTGGTCAAATCCCTTGGAGACAAAGTAAGAATTTTATAACTTAATTATTTCAGATTATATTGGTTTGCTTTGATATTCTTTCTTGGCATTAGTTTTAAAACAAAGTTGTTTATAGAAATAGTATACTAAAACTTTTGCAGTATAATCCATTTCACTAGATTGGAAGTAACTTTAAATTTTATATATTGCTTGGTCTATTCAATGACTACTGCAATTCATGGGAGTTTTTTTTTTTTTTCTTTTTTTTTCAAGATGTAAATGCTCATTTATTCTGAATGCTTTGCTTGCATCACTCTGGTTTTGCAGGTTACCGAATGCTCCAGATATGGAAATCTTTTCTCTCTATGGATCTGGCTTACCAACTGAAAGAGGTTATATTTACAAGTTCTCTTCTTCTGCCGACTGCTACATTCCATTTCAGATCGATACTTCAGCTGATGATGAAGATGAAGATGGTTGTCTTCAAGATGGAGTCTATACTGTTGACGGGGATCAGACTGTACCTGTTTTAAGTGCAGGATACATGTGCGCTAAAGGTTGGCGCGGAAAAACCAGATTTAATCCTTCAGGAATTCGGACATTCATTAGAGAGTATGATCATTCCCCTCCAGCCAATCTGTTGGAAGGTCGGGGCACTCTAAGTGGTGATCATGTCGATATAATGGGAAATTTTGGGCTAATCGAGGATATTCTAAGGGTGGCAGCTGGAGCTACAGGAGAAGAATTGGGAGGTGATCAAGTTCACTCTGACATCTTCAAGTGGTCCGAGAAGATCAAATTGCAACTGTAATTTCAAGGGGTATGCACTTTTCTGACAGTTAAACTACTTCTTTATGTCCCTTTATATCAGCATTCGGATCTTAGCGATAGATCTTGCCGGAATCAACTCGCCGCCTTCAATTCCTTTTATGCTTAAACTCGTCATATCTTCTCACTGCAGCTTCCAGCTTGGAACTATTGACTGCAATTGTTTTTTTGGTGGAAATGGCCTTCTCCAGACAAGTGCTTTATCTGCACGGATGCTCGACGACTAGTTATCAGATTTCATCATGTAAACTTTGTTATAGTTCTATTTTGTCCCGATCGCCTGTCTTATGGATTCTTCTTCGTCTTCCACTGTTTGGTTCCTGGGAAAAAAAAAACTTATATTCTTTATAGCTTGTTATTCCACAAGCTTAAAAAAACAAGGATTGAACACTCCTGTGGCTCTGGGTTGATTTCTTGACAGTGTTTTAGCCTTTGGCCTTCTGTAACCTATGTAATCGTTTGAATCAGCAATATGCTTGTAATTACGCAACTTCTTGTTTGATATCGTGATCGTTCTATCTTATTGACTCGATAATATTATCAAATCAGCTTTCACTTTTATATTATAGTTGAAAAAATAAAAATAATTATGATCTGATCGATCGTGATTTAATAAAGAAATTTGGTCCCATAACATCATTGATTAATAATATAAATTTAATTTTACATATTTATTTTTGGCCGAATGATTTACACATACCTAAGGTTTGTAACAATAAAGTGATACCCAAAAGGTTTTGAAACGATAAATAGGTACTTTCCATACCTAAGGTTTGTCGTAACAATAAAGTGATATCCAAAAGGTTTTGAAACGATAAATATGTACTTTCCATCATGTGTTGTTAGTGATTTCCGTTTGATAATAGTGAAAAGACTAGAATGCCCTTGAAAGTTTAATATTTTAGTTTTTTATAAATTAAAAAATTTCTAAAAAACCCTCTAGGTTTACTAATTTAACTAAACACCCCAATATATAAATTTTTTGTAAAATAACAAAAACACTCCCATCATTTGTAGTGCCAGCTGAAAAATTGCGTTACGACACAGACCCGTCGGATCTGTGTTGTAACCCGTCGATATGGCCTTTTCCGACCAGATCTGGATGTATATTTGGCCGTTGAGGCCGCAAAACTCTCGACGGCCAGATCTGGACGTAGATCTGACCGTTGAGGCCGCAAAACTCGTGACGGCCAGATCTGGACGTAGATCTGGCCCTTTCTGGCCAGATCGACGTGTTACGACATAGATCCGACGGGTCTGTATCGTAACGCAATTTGCCTGCCAAATTCCAGGGTGGTAGCCGGAATCTGGCACTGCGAGTGGTGGAGGTATTTTTGTTATTTTACAAAAATTTTATATGTTGGGGTGTTTAGTTAAATTAGCAAACCTAGGGGATTTTTTAAAAATTTTAAATTTATAAAAATCTAAAATATCAAACTTTCAAGGGCATTCTAGTCTTTTTACGATTATCAAACGAAAATCACTAACAGCACATGACGGAAGGTACCTATTTATCGTTTTAAAATATTTTGGATACCACTTTATCATTACGGCAAACCTTGGGTATGTGTAAGTCGTTCTCCCTTTATTTTTTACTATTTTCAAATTTCTTGATCCTGAATTTTAAAATTTAAAATCAAATGATAAAGTTTGATTAAAAAGAAATAAATATATAAATAAAATAGAGATAAGTGATAAGTGATAACCCAATTATGACTTATGAGTCTATTTTGTATACCATACACCCGCACACAGAGGATAGCTCCTCTAGTTCCTTAATAGTTTCTCACTCTGTCCTGCTCCCATTTTTTTCTTCTCTCTCTGGATCATAGCGAGTACTCTCTCTCTCTCTCTCTCTCTCTCTCTCTCGTTGCCTCGTGATTCGCACGTGATCGTCCCTTCTGTCTAACCCTAAACCCCCCGAGTCAAAATTCTTCTCTCTGACTCGAACTCCCCCAACTCACCACTTATTTCTACCCCTTTTTTTTCCCTACTTATTACGGTACGCGATCGAACTCTCGTTACTCTTTTTCTAATTTCTTATTCCATTTATTGTTAGGTTCTTATTTAGGAGTTTTAGCTTATTTTGTTTTGTTTAGTTTTTCCCGTCATGTTATGAAATAAATTTATTATTTTGAATGGAATTATGAAAATTAGGGTTTCTGGGCCTTCGAATTTGATGATTTCGATGTTGAATGTTGTGAATATAGTGAAATATGCGTTCCG
This sequence comes from Pistacia vera, assembly GCF_008641045.1. Lineage (NCBI taxonomy): Eukaryota > Viridiplantae > Streptophyta > Magnoliopsida > Sapindales > Anacardiaceae > Pistacia > Pistacia vera. The sequence continues at coordinate 210,216 of NW_022196799.1, forward strand.
TTTGATGATTTTGTTGTTACTGTCGTTTTAAGTGTTTAGGATATGTCGTTTTGGGTTGTGAGGCTATGCATGTGATTAAGTGCTTGGTAGTTACGAGCTATTGGTGTTTGAGAAGAGTGGAATTATGGATTGGGATGTAGCCGGAGATACTCTTAGTAGCATGTTTGAGGAGGATTGATGATGTGGACGTAGTGTAGGATCTTGTTGCTTTGAAGATATTTACATGTAGTTTGAGTTGCTCTTTTTAGGGAGTATCCCATTAGAATACTGTGAAAGATATTTTTATTGCATGCGGGTTATCATGCAATAGCCTGTGGTTTGTCCCAAAGTTATAAGTGTTTGGAATATGTTGGTTTAGGTTGTGGAGCTGTTTTGAATGTGATTTGGTGCTTGGTAGTTATTGTTCTTAGATAAGAGTGAAATTCTGTCTTGTAGTTTTTGGGCACCTAGAGATACTCTTGGTAGGGATTTTTGGGGAGGATTCATCGATATGGTGACGGTTTGTTGAACCAATGAGATGGTCTTAGTGTAGGATCTTGGCGCTCGCTATATACATATTGAATGCTTGGAGTATTCCTGTAGAATGCTGTTAAAGAGATTTCTGTTATGTCTATAGGTTGACATTTGAATCTTTTTTGAAGTTAAAGGCTTGTTTGAATGGTAAGGCCTTTGTTTCTCCCATGGTGTTTTTAGTGTTTGGGGTATATCGTTTTGTAGTTTAGGAATGTTTTCAATGTGATTTAGTTGCTTCGTAGCTATTGGTGTTACAGATAGTGAAATTCTGGATTTGGATATGTCATTTTAGGTTGTGAAGGTGTTTTTAATATGATTTAGTTGCTTTGTAGCCATTGTTCTTGGAGAAAGAATAAAATTCTGGATTGGGATATGTAGCTGCATAGAGTATTATTGATGGCTTCTTTGAGGAGGATTGATCAATCTGCTAATGTAGGTTGGATTTTGTTTGAACAAATGATAGGGTCTTAGTTTAGAATCTTATTTAAGATACTCACCTATTCGGTTGTTGTTGGATATTCCAGTTGAGTGCTGTTAAAGAGATCTGTGTTCTGTTCATAGTTCAAAAGTTGAAATTTTGTTTTGAGGTTAATAAGAAATTAATTGAGTGGTAAGCCATTGGTTTGTTCCCTCAGAGTCTGGGGTTCAATTCCTTAGGGCAATCTACTTGGTGAAATGCTAAGAATTTCTGACTTCCTAAAGATTTTAGATTTCAGCAGGAGGCAACTAAGTTGGTTCATATATTTCTGGTTCAGAGAAGAAAAAGCAGGTTAAGTTTAGTTTCTTTTCCAAGGTTTTGCAGTTGGGTATATGGTTGGTCTAGTCTTAAAAAACGGTTATATGCTTGACTCAATAAGAGAGCATGGATTTTTAAAGCATTTTGCAATGATTGTGTACTTTTGGACCATTTAGGGTGAGTGACTAAAGCGTTCAGGAAGAGTGGAAATAGGCCTAGGCATGGTTGCTGTAAAATTGTCATTTTAGTGGCTGTTTGATGAACTTGGTCTAAGTATTATGTGCAACTTTTCCTCAGTGATATGCTAATGTGTACAAGGACCTAATGTCACTTAGGTGCTTTCAACTCTAGAGAAATTTAGTCACCATCTGATGACTGTAGCTACCTAAACATTGTGGTGAACTTAATTCCTTGTTCTTTTTGGTTATACCTGATTAGGTATTTTAGTTAGTTGGTATGATAGCTCTCTGTTTCCATCAAAATCTGTTATACGCCATCTGATTTTCACTTGGTTTTCTGTTTAGTTTTCATGTGTTGATATAATGTTTACATCTATTCATTTGCATGCTTTGCTGAGGCTCTACCCTCTGATGCGAATTAGCAGAATGACTTAGTAGTGATAAAATATTTTTTACCATAGGTTGTAGAGGCTTCTTGTGCTGATGATGAATTTGCAACAAGTTGTGCCTCCCAAGTCCACTGCTAATGGATTTGGCCGTAGAAGAGGTGAAAGAGAAGGGGGGACTAGGCTGGAGAATAAATTGCCATCTGGAAAATCTAACTCTGCTAGAGTCACAAGTACAGGTAAGCTTCTCATGAACTGAAAAAATTGGAAAATTATATCATCTTTCATTCTAAAGGCAGCTCCTATAGGTGCACTGAGTGGTGGCAAATTTGGAGGTTTTGAGAGCCCTTCCCATGATCGGTTATTATATGTGACAACAAGTCTTATAGGACTTCCAGTGGATGTCCAAACGAAAAATGGATCAATATACTCTGGAATATTTCACGCAACTAGTGATGAAAAAGAGTTTGGTATGTTCTATTGATTTTTATTGTAGTCAAAGAACATGGTTCGATCATTCTTTTTGTGAATTGGTGTTGGTTCCTTGCTTTTATTTATTTAAGCATACATTTTTTTAGTTTTGCTATTGCTTTCTAAAGTTTCTCGTTTGTGAACATTAGGAGTCATATTGAAAATGGCTCGGTTGACAAAAGATGGTAATCCACGAGGCCAGAAAATGGAGACTGTTAGCAAGGCACCTTCAAGTATTTTTGTTATACCTGCCAGTGAACTTGTGCAAGTTATAGCAAAGGTTGGGCTGCATTTCTTATTTGTGGAATTCTGCTGTTTCAAATATAGTTTTGCTGAATGATTTAGTTTAAATTGTCCATGTGTGTATCTTTTGAATTACAGTATATATGTTGCACCTCTTCAATTGCAGCAAAAATGTAGTTAATTGTTATTAATTCTGCGGCGACAAGAATTATATTTAAGCCTTTTTTCAGATGAATTATTTAAATTTAGGTACTGTTTGTTTGATCATTAGTTAAATTCATTGATGATTCCAGGAAGTGGCTGTAACTAGCGATGGATTGGCAAGTGAGCTACAGCGAGAAAAGCAGCATGAAATTATGATAGATTCATGCATATCACAGTCTCGTCATGTAGATGTAGAAAGAGAGCTAGAACCATGGATACCAGATGAAGATGCCCCGCATCTACCTGAATTGGAAAATATATTTGATGGCCCCTGGAATAGGTTGTTATAATAACTATTTCTTCTCCATATCTCTTGGTAATTGTTTTACTGTTCTGATATATCTTGATCAATAGGATCATTCCTAATGCTTTGCATCGTTTCCATCAGCAACCTTCAATTTACTATGTGTTGGAATTGCAGCCATGAGTTTAACTGTGTTGTGTTTTATATATATATATTCCTTTCTCAATTTATAATATACCTGAATGATCTTTATTATGAACAACTTTTAATTTTATAATGCTATGGACTATGTTATGAAGGTGTGGCTGGTATTCAACATATAGATCCAAAAAATATTAATCATAAGCATACATTTCTAATGATATGTAGGAAAGATTTTGTTATTGAAATGAAAATCTATGAAATAGTTTGGCTTTATGGTAAAATTGTGAAATGGGTTCTTGCAGTTAATCTTCAAAAGTTGGAACTAAGCTTAGTGAGTTGAATATATTGCGGTGGAGAATATTCTTGTTATTGGAGTTTTTTTTTTTTTTTTTAAAGTTTCCCATTGAAAGAAAGTATTTTCCTGTTATTGTAATTTCTGTAACATCCTCCTTTGTTATATGTTGTATCAATTGGCTTAATTTTTATCTTGATTTTGTACTAGGAACTGGGATCAGTTTGAAATAAATGAAACATTATTTGGTGTGAAGACTACTTTCGATGAGGAAATTTATACAACAAAACTTCTGAGGGGCCCCAAAACGAAAGAGTTGGAAAGAGAAGCTATGAGGATAGCCAGAGAAATTGAGGGTGAGGATACTCAAGATCTTCATTTAGCAGAGGTGAGGTTTTTACTAATCGCATTCTCGTCTTAGAACTTTATGGGGTTAATATGTCTTGCCAAATTGCTTACCTTTGCTCATGCACGAGTTCAACAGGAAAGAGGCATGAATCTTCATGAAAGTTTTGATATCGATGAGGAGACCCGATTCTCTTCGGTCTACCGTGATAGTGCCCTTGATGATAGTGGATATGAAGAAGATGAGGATATAATGTTGGATTCACGCAATGATGAAACCTTTGGTGGTCCATCTGCTTCTGTGAGCCAGAGACCTGCTGATTTTACCAGTGGGAAGAGAAATGATGCAGCTCGAGTGTCTTCAAGCTCTTCGTTAGTGGTAGTTCCTCAATCGATAATCTCATTTTCTGGAACTTGTGTCATTATACTTAGCTGTTGAAAATACAAGTATTTATTGAAAACTTTCATGCCTGCTTTGGTAAAATATGGTGGAGCTCTGAGCACTTTTTTTCTTTTAGGTGATTAGGGAGGTATATTGAGACATAGTCACTTCTCTATATTAGCATGTATAGTGGGGGTGAATGGTAGGCGATTGCAAACCATAACATTATGGTCTTTATTATAGTTGAGCATAGAGTACCTGGGAGGTTTTGGAATGTTATGGGGAAAATTTACAAACCATGTTTTACTTTCTTATATACTGATTTTATGTCACCCTGTAAAACTGATATTCATTTTTCATATGAAACTACAGAGGCATTGTATGTGCTCTTGATGCAGAGATATTTTAGAGAGAATGCTATATGAAGTGGAGCTGAGGCTTTGGCCACTTTAGTTAATGCAAAGTTCACCCCTCCAACATTCAGTCGTATTTCAGAAAGAAAAAAGTGTTTTATCATTTTAATGATGTTACTGTGCTATAATGCTGGCACTAGACTGTATTGCCATATTTTTAAGTTTCTTGCAGTATCTTGGTCACAAAACTTAAGTTTGCCTTTACAAAGCTGCTATTTTGGTCATCATTTATTAACATTCTATGTTGCAGAAGCAATTGCATCTTTAGAGTTTGTTCACATGAAGCCAAAAGCATTTATTTTTTTATCATGCAAGCTTTTGGCTATTCTTATTTTCGAACTATTAAACTTTTCTTGACAGACTTCAAATATTTGTTTGCAAGAAAATTATTCTGTTAACAAATTATGGAAGATATTTGTAATTATGATGCTGTCTGTCTTTTCTTTCAAGGCTCTTTTTGATTGTCTTCTTACCTAAAGAATATTCTGCTTTCTTGTTGTTGAAGCAGGATGAGGCGCAGTCTTCCCACTCTAGTACTGTTGCAGATCCACAACGCTTGGTTTCTTATGATCTTGTTAGACAGATGGCATCTGAAACTCCACATAAAAGTATTTCTACTTTGGACAGTGAAAAAAGGTTTTTATAACTATTCTTTTGTTTTGCTTGATTATATGTTAATCACTTGTCTATAGAGTCAGATATATTCCTTGTAAAAGATTTGAAATTTACAGGGTCCATGAGAATTTGCCTGGTGAACATGGAGGAAATAGTTATGCTAAGGAGTTTTTAGATAAGCATCTGGTGAGTTTAACCTGAATTAATTTTGCACATCTCCTCGTGGAAACTTGGACGTGATTATGCAAGTGCGTAAACTTTACTTGCTTCTAACATACTTGACCCTTTTTTTTCAATTGCTGGTATTTTAATGTAGCTACCGGAGGATGCTCAACTGTCAAAATCAGAAGGTGGGGGTGTAGTTTTAATTCACAAGGTGTTATATTATAATTGTTTGCCCAGGAAGATTGCAGTGCTAACTTGGGGCACTATTTCTTGCAGATTCAGAGTCATTAGAGAGCAACGTAGATGGTTTTGACAAAGTGGGACTATCTGCAAATGCCTCTGCTTATGCTCCATCCCGTGCTCCATCAAAGAGCAATGAGAAGACCAGTTCACCTGGTGAACAATTGGAGGCGCCGGCACCTAGTAAGGCACCTGGAGAACCACAATCTGTAATTTCTCGTGGAAGGCCTGGTAGTTCTGCGTCATCCACTTCAGAATGTGCAGTAGCTGCTTCAGCTTCTAGTGGTCCTGGTTTATCACCAAGCTCATCAGGGGGTTCTATGTCTTCGGAAAGATCAACATTGAATCCTCATGCCAAGGTGCAATTGATATTTTGGATTTTATGTGATCATTTTACTCCAGTGTAGTCAGGGGCTCACGTTACTAAAGACTGGACAATGCCAATGTTAATTTTTTAATTTTAAATATGATCTCTTCTTGAATTTCCTTTTTCGCTAATGTGATATTCTTTTAAATGTGGGTATCAGGAATTTAAACTCAATCCTAACGCAAAGAGTTTCGTCCCATCTCAAGCGGGTGCTAGGCCCCAATCCCCTGTCACTGATAGTCCCTTCTATCATCCACCTAATGTATCTGCAGTACCACATATCCCTGGCATGCCCGTAGGTTTTGGAGTAAGTACTTTACCATTTAATTGATTATTTTACCTTCTGTTCAAGTTTCAGCTAAGTATTGTGAATGGTTTGGGATGGATTCTTTCAGAGTGAATGGTTAAGGATTCACATATCAGTCAGGCATGATTTGTTTTTTATTCTTTTCCCCCTATCTCCCTCTTCCAGATAATATGATGTGGTTCAGTTACTATATATGCTTTTTAGGATCTTTTAAGAAGCAACTTGATTAAATGGTTGGTAATTATAGCCAATACTGTTGGATTATTTTTGTCTTTTTTCAGCATGTTTTGAGAGTGAATTTACATTATCTTTTTTAGAGATTAGTTTTTAGCTTTTTAGTCCAACTTGTTTATAGTTGTGACTGACTTTTGCATCTCTTGCAGATTGGACCTGCATTTGCTGGGCACCAGCCTGTCATATATAATCCTCAGGTTCCAATGCAATCACCCCAAGCCTATTATCACCCACATGGACCTCAGGTACGTCATGACGTTCAAATTATTTTAGTGTGCGTTGGATAGAGTAACATGTTCTCATCGCATGATTATTTACCTGAATTCATCTTATTGCAGTATGGACAACAGATGGTTGTTGGCCAATCCCGGCCACTCTTTTACATGCAGAGCTACCAGCAGCCTGTAAGCAATTCTCCTCTTGTTATAAACTATTTAATGCCGTGCTTCCCCAACTTTATGATTACTCTAATTTCCATTACCATACCTGAAAAGTCTCTTATTTATTTTAGCCTCTTGAAGATGATGATGCGCTCTGGAAACATAAATTTTTCAGTACTCGCTAATATTTGAACACTTTGTGTTTACAGGAAATGCCGTATAAAGGACGAGAATTTTAGCCAGTTGATCAGCTGATAAACATTCTTGGCAGCTATGTTCTGTTCTGCTTGCCAAGGATGAATCTCTCGAGACTGATTGGAACAAACAATTTTCTGGGAACAAAATTGGCGCCTCCGGCCGCGAACGTTTGCCTAAAAATTGTGAATCCCATATGTGCTGAGCGATTTTTCTTCATTATGGGATATAATTCAAATAACCCTGTATGCCTCACTCAGTCATAACTCGGATTCTTTTCTTTTGCTATAATTGTACTGTCTGGTTTTCTTCTTCTCTTCTTTTTTTTTTTTCTTTTTCCTTTTTTCCTTTTTAATGTCAAATTAGTTTGGATTAATTTAAAATGGAAATTGGAAAGTAACTCTCTGATGTACCCTGCTTCAATTCTTTTATAATTTTTTTTTTTTGTATGCTCTGATTTTTAAATTAATTTTTTTTTTCTTATTTCCTAGCATTTGCTGCTATTCTTTGTTTTTTTTCTTGAAGAAAGTAAAGATTAGAGATGGGCAGGTTGGGGTTGGGGACTTTGTAATAAAACCCGGACCGGACTGGTCCAGTCGGACCGGGACCCGGTAGCTTCTCCGGTCTGGTTCAGGGTTTAGGGTGGTATTTGTAATATTTTAAATTTATAGGGACTAATTGGTTAGTTTTAGGGGTGTTTTGGAGATATATCAAAAGTTTAAGGATCAATTGATAATTTTTTGGGAGTATTTTTGAAATAAATAAAAAATTTAGTAACTAATTTAAAAATTTTGGGGGATATTTTTTTAATATACTAAAATTTAAGGGATTAATATGTAATTTTTTAAAGATTAAATTATTGTTGACCTCATCGGCCCAATCAGTTGGATCGGTTAACCCGTGACCTGGGCAGCAAAATGGGTGCCCTCTGGTTTGGGTTTTAAAACAATGGTTGGGGAATGGGGTCTTCATCCTCGACTTTGTGGGAAATACCCATACCCGAGTTGGGGGTGTCTGGGAATCCCTTTCCTTGACCTATGGAGATGAGATGATCCAACATACCTTACTCCTCCTTGTTGGGGGGAAAATTCCTCGTGGGGAATTTAGTCCCCTATGGGTATTAATCGCCTCGGGAACATAATTTCCCCCAGTTGGGCAGTAATGAGATGGGGAATTTTCCTCACGAATGGGTCTTAATCCTTGTTGATCAATTTCTAATTTTCAGTTAAACATCTTAATTCTTAAAGAGTCAAGGTGGGGAACTTGAAATTGTCATGAGTCCAACAATTATTCAAATACCCAAAATAAATAAAATGAAAACTAAAAAAGGGTTATTAGTCCTCTATAAGACATAACTTACATTCAAAATTTTTTGTTGTGAAAAGCCTAAAATATCATTACAATTTACAAGCCATATTTATATACTCATAAGAATATATAAAAACAAATATAATAAACACTTATAACATTTGTGGAAACTTTCTTTCAAATTGGTGTAAAGCCTAGAGAGTAAAAGTGTCAAACTACAAACAAAAGTGTCATTGTGATAACCCAACTATGTAGATTGTAGAACATCACAGGTTCACAAAAGTACAAAATTTCAACAGCACATTTCGCATACACCCAAAATCCCAATTGAATAGCCATTGCAAAACGGTAATTTGCACACACCCAAAATCCCAACAAAATAACACAACCACTTATACAATTACAAAGTCCTAAATCCCAGACATGGCACCAAGAAGCTTCACTTTCATCATAAATCTGCCTTTTTAATTTCTTATTAAACAATAAAAAAATATAGTTTAGTTAATATGTTATATAAAATAGTATTATATTGTATTGAAATGACAAAAGAAAAAAGAAAGAATTTTTTTCATCAACTCTATCGTACCTCATCATCCGCATCATTGTCATCATAAATTGTGGAACAAGTATTTTCACCTGACATAAGAATAAATAAACATTATTGAGTAATAAATCATAATCAGTTTTTTTAATCTTTATTCCATTGAAGAAATATAAATTTTATTTGATTACCTTTTATATTAGCCCATAACCAATCTTAGAAACACATCAATGCCTTAATGTATCGAAATGTAGTTTGTTGTGATGTAGACTCACTACTTTGTCGACAGTGCTAAATGCTGATTCAGAAGCAATAGTGGACAAAGGAATTCTAAGGATATCTTGAGCAATCCTTTGTAGAGTAGCATATTTAAACCCATTTGACTTCCACCAATACAATATATCGATGTCAGGAGTTCTAGGCACAAGGTTCTCTTCTAAGTAACATTCCAACTCTGACTTTCCATGGCCATAGAAAGAAGTAGATTTTTTCTCCATAATCACAACTAAAGTATCCAACATCCTCCGAAGACCACTAGAATTAGGAACATCGAAGTGAGAAGAAGTTGCAGATGATGAGGAGATTCACAACTTCTGTGTTTAGATTGATACTCAAAAAACATATCACTAAATAATTCTTGAACCCTCCTAATCTCATGTGGACCATCATCTTCTCCATAGATAATGGGAAAGACTACATCTATCAACTTCAGTTTATATCTAGGATCTAATACAATTGCAACCGCCATAACACCATGAATCACATCCAAATATTTGGAAAACTTTTCGTCCATCTGTGTTGCCATGTTCATTATCATGACATTTTCACATGTAAGCCATCTAGACAACTCCATTCTAAATTCACAAATCTCGGGAAAATAAATGTTGGTGGTGGGATATTTAGTTCCAGAGAATAAGAGTGTGGTGTTGTAAAATATTTTTAACTTTTCAATAATGTTCACTGTCAACTCCTATTCTTCCTCACTTGGCTAACATCTATATTGTGGCTCCTGATGCTTTAAACGAGGAAATACTCCTTTATAAATAAAAGTTGTTTCAAGCATCAAATACATTGAGTTCCAACACGTCTTGCAATCCAGAGCTAACTTCTTGGTACTTCCAATCCTTGCTTGACGTGCCACTTCATCAAATTTTTGCTCCCTTTTAGGCGATGCTGTCCAATAAGTAACACTCTCACGAATTTTTGCTATAGCTTCTCCAATAACTGATAAGCTATCCTAAACAATCAAATTTAGAATATGCGCACAACAACGCTTATGAAACATATCACCATGTAGCATAAGGGAGGAACGTGGAAGCTCTCCCAATAGATCCTGGACAATCGCATTATTAGTGGAGCAATTATCAACCGTTAATGTCAACAACTTAGTATCTATATTCCACTCATAAAAATAATCCATCAAAGCAGCTGTAAGCACATCTCTAGTTTGGGGACAACGCACATGTACAAACCTACAATATAAATAATACATAATTCAGTCATTAATATAAATGAAAAAAATCAATGAAGAAATAAGAATAATAAAACTTAAAAATACAATACCTTAGAAGTCGACTTTGTAACACTCAATTGTTATCAATAAAGTGTGCTATGACAGTCATATATCATTTGTTTTGATTACTGTCTTCTCCTTTTCAACCTCATAAATCTCCATAATATCCTTCCTAATAATTCTCCTAGAGACAACCTTGAACAATGGTTGTTAGTGCTACAAAATGTTCTAAACCCCGAATGGTCAACCATGCTAAGCGGCTACTCATGTAGAATTATCATTCTCGCAAGCTCCTATCTCCCCACGTCTTGATCAAATTGGTAATTTTCTAATATCTTATTTGATCCCTCTTTTTGGACCCCCACAAGCATTTTCTGTGATACATCTTGGTACTTTCACCTGGGACAAATCTATGATGATCATGCAAATGTTTTGTCCCATTTTTAGAACCACCTACAAGCTGTTTACGACAATAGTTACACTCTGCCTTGTCCTTGTCATCTACTTTTACTTTCGTGAAATGTAACCATACAACTGACTTAGTCTTTCCACTTCCGACAAGAATTGAAGAATGAGTATTTGAACGTATTGGTTTGATTACTTCAGTACCTTCATCAACTGGGGATTGCAATCGATCACTATTATCAGCTGGAGTTGGCATTTGGGAACTTGCAATCAATGTCTTTTTTTATGACTCGAAATTAGGATTGATCTCCTCATGTGAACTCTTTCTTTTGCTAGGTAAAGAGTATTGAATGGACATGGTAAAACCTAAAGGAGTACAATATAAAACACCAATAAAAACATCAGGAATAAGCATGCTTAGACACCAAATTTTATACAAACTACGCTGGACATAGTAGAAAGGGTAAATATTACAATGAAATATGAAAAGCTAGGTTTGAAATGAATAATGCTAGATGGAAATGACAAACCTATCTACCCTCATCCAAACTTTATCAAAAAAAGCCCCACAAGTTTGACCAATATAAAACCTAAAAAGTATTCCTTCTAAGCCTTAGATTCTTCCCTCTAATATCATATAGTTGCTAATATATTAAATCCATTAATTAGCCAAATTAATATTATTGTCCTGTAATTAATATTGTAAGGCATACTACAAACAATGTTGCTTTTGTAAATATAGATTACTTGAAAAACAAAATTTTCTCATTATCGGCAAATCACCTGGTGGTGGGGAATTTACTAGTTCTATTAAGGCAGCAATGACATACATTAAATTTCATTCCATGTTCGGCTCATCATCCTCGATGGCCTTGAAGGAGGCAGATGGGTTTTAGCGGCGACAGAGAGGAAAATAAAAAACAATAATGCTAGGGACACCGAAAATTTTACACCGAAAATGTGTACCGGCCTACGTGTAACACGTATCTGATTTGTTTAACAATTTTTTTCTAGTGAAGCGTCCCCATTTAAAGGACGCCCGTCCCTGATTAAAATACAATAAAAAATTTTATAAACATTAGGGACGACCGTTCATAAATTTTGGACGGCCGTCCCTTACGTTTAGACGGGCGTCCATTAGGAATGGACGCCAGTAATGTCAAATTAGTTTGGATTAATTTAAAATGGAAATTGGAAAGTAACTCTCTGATGTACCCTGCTTCAATTCTTATTATAATTTTTTTCTTTTTTTTGGTATGCTCTAGTTATAAATTAATTTTTTTTTCTTATTTCCTAGCATTTGCTGCCATTCTTTGTTTTTTTTCTTGAAGAAAGTAAAGATTAGAGATGGGCGGGTTGGGTTTGGGGGCTCTGTATTAAAACCCGGACTGGACTAGCTGGTCGGATCGGTTCGATCGAGACCCGGCAGCTTCTCTGGTCTGGTTCAGGGTTTAGGGGGGTATTTGTAATATTTTAAATTTATAGACTATTAGTTATTTTTAGGGGTGTTTTGAAGATATATCAAAAGTTTGGGGATCAAGTGGTAATATTTTGGGGGTATTTTTAAATAAATAAAAATTTTAGGGACTAATTTGAAATTTTTGAGGGAGATTTTTGTAATATACTAAAATTTAAGGGATTAATATGTAATTTTAAAAATTAAATTATTGTTGACTTCATCGGTCCAATCTTGATCGGAGCAGCAAAATAGGTTGATCTCTGGTCTAGGTTTTAAAACAATGGTTGGAGAATGGGGTCCTCGTCCTTGACTTTAGGGGGAATACTCGTACTTGAGTTGGGGGTGTCAGGGAATCCTTTTCCTCGACCCGTGGTCCCCTATGGGTATCAATCCCCACGGAAATGTAATTTCCCCCAATTGGGGAGTAATGACATGAGGAATTTTCTTCACGAATGGGTATTAATCCTCGTTGATCAATTTCTAATTTTCAGTTAAACATCTTAATTCTTAAAGAGTTACGGTGGGGAACTTGAAATTGTCATGAGTCCAACAATTATTCAAATACCCAAAATAAATAAAATAAAAAATAAAAAAGGGTTATTAGTATTCTATAAGACATAACTTACATTCAAAATCTTTTGTTGTGAAAAGTCTTAAAATATCATTACAATTTACAAGCCATATTTATATACTCACAAGAATATATAAAAACAAATATAATAAACACTTATAACATTTGTGGAAACTTTCTTTCAAATTGGTGTAAAGTCTAGAGAGTAGAAGTGTCAAACTACAAACGAAAGTCAATGTCATAACCCAACTATGTAGATTGTAGAACATCACAAGTTCACAAAAGTATAAAATTTCAACTGCACATTTCGCATACACCCACAATCCCAATTGAATAACCATGGCAAAACGGTAATTTGCACACACCCAAAATTCCAACAAAATAACACAACCACTAATACAATTACAAAGTCCTAAATCTTAGACAAAGCACCAAGAAGCTTCACTTTCATCATAAATCTATCTTTTTAATTTCCTATTAAACAATAAAAAAATATAGTTTAGTTAATATGTTATATAGAATAGTATTATATTGTATTGAAATGACATAAAAAAAAAAAAAAAGAATTTCATCAACTCTATCGTACCTCATCATCTGCATCATTGTCATCATAAATTGTGGAACAAGTATTTTCACCCGACATAAAAATAAAGAAACATTAATGAGTAACAAATCATAATTAGTTTTTTTTAATCTTTATTCCATTGAAGAAATATAAATTTTACTTGATTACCTTCTATATTAGCCCATAATCAATCTTAGAAACACATCAATGTAGTTTGTTGTGATGCAGACTCACTACTTTGTTGGTAGTGCTAAATGCTGATTCAGAAGCAATAGTGGACAAAGGAATTCTAAGGGTATCTCGAGCAATCCTTTGTAGAGTAGGATATTTAAACCCATTTGACTTCCACCAACACAATATATCGAAGTTAGGAGTTCTAGGCACAAGGTTCTCTTCTAAGTAACATTCCAACTCTGACTTTCCATGGCCATAGGAAGAAGTATATTTTTTTCTCCATAATCACAACTAAGTATCCAACATCCTCCGACGACCACTAGAATTAGGAACATTGGAGTGAGAAGAAGTTGCCGATGATGAGGAGGTTCACAACTTCTGTGTTTAGATTGATACTCAAAAAACATATCACTAAATAATTCTTGAACCCTCCTAATCTCATGTGGACCATCATCTTCTCCATAGATAATGGGAAAGACGACATCTATAAACTTCAGTTTATATCTAGGATCTAATACAATTACAACCGCCATAACACCATGAATCACATCCCAATATTTGGAAAACTTTTTGTTCATCTGTGTTGCCATGTTCATTATCACGACATTTTCACATGTAAGCCATCTAGACAACTCCATTCTAATTTCACAAATCTCGGGAAAATAAATGTTGGTGGTGAGATATTTAGTTCTAGAGAATAAGAGTGTGGCGTTGTAAAATATTTTTAACTTTTCAATAATGTTCACTGTCAACTCCCATTCTTCCCCACTTGGCTAACATCTATATTGTGGCTCCTGATGCTTTAAACAAGGAAATACTCCTTTATAAATAAAAGCTATTTCAAGCATCAAATACATTGAGTCCAACGCATCTTGCAGTTTAGAGCCAACTTCTTGGTACTTCCAATCCTTGCTTGACGTGCCACTTCATCAAATTTTTGCTTACTTTTAGGTGATGCTATCCAATAAGCAACACTCTCATGGATTTTTGCTACGGCTTATCCAATAACTGATAAACTATCCTAAACAATCAAATTTAGAATATGCGCACAAAAACGCATATGAAACATATCACCATGTAGCATAAGGGAGGAACGTGGAAGCTCTCCCAATAGATCCTGGACATCCGCATCATTAGTGGAGCAATTATCAACCGTCAATGTCAACAACTTAGTATCTATATTTCACTCATAAAAACAATCCATCAAAGCAGTTGTAAGCACATCTCTAGTTTGGAGACAACACTCATGTACAAACCTACAATATAAATAATACATAATTCAGTCATTAATATAAATGAAAAAAAAATCAATGAAGAATTAAGAATAATAAAACTTAAAAATACAATACCTTAGAAGTCGATTTTGTAACACTCAATTGTATTAATGAAGTGTGCTATGACTGTCATATATCATTTGTTTTGATTACTAGCAGTTCATAAATTAGAAGTTATAGCAATTCTACTCAAATTCTTGTTTAACAACTTCATTGTCTTCTCATTTTCAACCTCATAAATCTCCATAATATCCTTCCTAATACTTCTCCTAGAGACAACCTTGAACAATGGTTGTTAGTGCTACAAAATGTTCTAAACCCCGAATGGTCAACCATGCTAAGTGGATACTCATGTAGAATTATCACTCTCGCAAGCTCCTTTCTCCCCACGTCTTGATCAAATTGGTAATTTTCTAATGTCTTATTTGATCCCTCTTTCTGGACCCCCCCACCAGCATTTTCTGTGATACATCTTGGTACTTTCACTTGGGACAAATCTATGATGATCATGCAAATGTTTTGTCCCCTTTTTAGAACCACCTACAAGTTATTTACGACAATAGTTACACTCTACCTTGTCCTTGCCATCTACTTTCATGAAATTTAACCATACAACTGACTTAGTCTTTCCACTTCCGACAACAATTGGAGAAGGAGTATTTGAACGTATTGGTTCGATTACTTCAATACCTTCATCAACTAGGGATTGCAATTGGTCACTATCATCAGCTGGAGTTGGCATTTGGGAACTCGCAATCAATGTCTTTTTTGATGACTCGGAATTAGGATTGACCTCCTCATGTGGACTCTTTCTTTTGCTAGGTAAAGAGTATTGAATGGACATGGTAAAACCTAAAAGGAGTACAATATAAAACACCAATAAAAACATCAGGAATAAGCATGCTTAGACACCAAGTTTTATACAAACTACGCTGGACATAGTAGAAAGGGTAAAGATTACAATGAAATATGAAAAGCTAGGTTTGAAATGAATAATGCTAGATGGAAATGACACACCTATCTACCCTCATCCAAACTTTATCAAAACAAGCCCCACAAATTTGAACAATAGAAAACCTAAAAAGTATTCATTCTAAGCCTTAGATTCTTCCCTCTAATATCATATAGTTGCTAATAGCCAAATTAATGTTATTGTCCTGCAATTAATATTGTAAGGCATACTACAAACAATGTTGCTTTTGTAAATATAGATTGCTTGAAAAACAAAATTTTCTCATTATTAGCAAATCGCCTGCTGGTGGGGAATTTACTAGTTCTATTCCATGTTCAGCTCATCATCCTCGATGACTTCGGAGTAGGCAGATTGGTTTCAGTGGTGACAGAGAGGAAAATAAAAAATATGTTTCTATATATATATAACATGTTAATTAGTTAATATAGTATGTCATCTTTATATTATTTTATTATCTATGTTGTATCAGTTAAAAAAAAAAAATACAATGTATCATAATTCATAAGAGATATTATCTATAGACTATAGTTTAAATGAACCATTTGATTACATGAAACAAATTAATCAATTCCTATAGACTATAGTTTATCTACAATAATATTTATTCATGTTAATTAGTTAATATAGTATGTCATCTTTATATTATTTATTATCTATATTGTATTAGTTAAAAAAAATACAATCAATCATAATTCATAAGAGATATTTTCTATAGACTATAGTTTACATGAACCAAATTAATCACTTCCTATATATATATATATATATATATATATATATATATCTGTGTGTGTGTCATTTGTTGATGTATTTAATATTAATTAATCTCTTAAAAAAATAAAAAAATAAAAAATTTAATAAATTTGGACATTGGACAATTTAGAGTTTTGAACTTATAATTTCATACATTTAAGATTAAGAGTTTCAATTTCTATGTAACACTAAACTTTGTCTTATATTTAAGATTAAGAGTTTCAATTTTTATTAGATTATGTTAATAGTTTATATTTACTTTACCAATTATTAAATTAAAATGTATAGTGACATTATATTTTATTTACGTTTGAGGAAAAATTATAGCTTATATTTAATTTAATTGTCGAGGATTTTTTGGGGTTGGTTGGGTAATTGGTGGGGATTTTTCAAATAGATGGGTAATTTCCGAGGGCGTGTTCATGCAGGGTTGGGGCAGGGACCCGAGGGGACACACACATTCCCAACCACGACTCGCACCTGCTGACGAGGAATAAAATTCTACCCATGCTTGCCCCTATACTTGAAAAAATCAGGGAATCTCTGACCCGTTTGGGGTAGGGTGGGTAAAACACCTATCTCTAATAAAGATTGGGCTGTACGAGACATTTTGGTCATTGAGTAAATATTTGGATTGCCAAATTTTGTGAAACAACTTAGGGATGGTAATTTGGCTCATGGTTCGGGTTCAAAAAAGATCCGACCCTAATGAGATATGCAATCTATATATATTTTTTGAATATGATATTTATTTAAATATAATCTCTATCACTTCATTTGAATTAATTTAATCATAATTTATCAGGTGGAACCCAGATAAGACATATTACAAGCTGACCAATTGCAAAATATCACATAAAGATTATCAGAGAAAGTTTGTGAGAAGAGATTGTGGGTATAACATTTTCCTACAACTGTTATTATCATTAAATAAAGTTGTTGATTACTTTAACTTCACTTAAATAAACATCAGTTTATTATATTAATACTGGGTTAATCTCTTGAACCAATATTAGGAAACAACAGAAACATTCCAAATTTTTGGCCATCCCATTAAAATAATACTTGTCAACATAGCTTAGCAGCAAGATTTCATTGACTTATTATTAATCTTCTAGATCCATTAAGGGTCATTTATTTTATTTTTATTTTTATTATTATTTTTTTTTTTATCTTTGGAGGATGGATGATGGTTGTCACCATAGTGATCATTAGTGGCCTTTAATTATTTATTAACCAAGATAAGACTATGCTTACCTATATTAATTAATTGTAATTTATTATGATTTCACAAAGCCAAAAGAAAGAGATAAGCATGCCCCTTAGTTGGCACTTTTGTTATATAAGATTCTTTTATGTTATTTTCTTTTTCCCCCACCTTGACAATGAAATCTCATATTAATCAAAATTGATAACCCCAACTTTGGTATTGTTAAAAAGCACACATAATTTGGTGATGAAAGGGTAGATTTGGGATATTGGAATTGTTAACTCATTTAAGAATTAGAAAGTTTGTGGAGGTTGAAACTAATCATAGACAAAATTGGGCCACTTTTATTTATGATTATTATAATAAGGTAAAGACTAAAGGCCTAGGTAATTTTCTTGGGAAAATGTCACATTTTTAGGGAAAATCCATTAAGTGGATCAAATGTTGTTGTCTCAATCTTCTATGCTTTTTGAGAGGTGATAGGGGAAGTACTCATTTCATCTCTTCTTTAACTTGAGTGTTGCTTGCTCAATGCTTAATTTACATCCATTAAACCCTAATTTTTTTATTTTTTTTTTTAACTGAGGTTTTATATACACTTTTACTAATCTTCAAGAGAAGCTATCCTATAGTAACTTACCGTCGTGACGTTGTAAGTAAATCATGGGTAAATGTATTACCTTTGCACCCAACGGGGAATTGAATTGGGTTGAAGCCATACACAACCCTCTTGGGTGGGTTAAACCCTAAAATTGGCTCATTTTCAAGTTTCAACTTCAATTTTGGTTTATTTTTTTTTATTAGTTTCTCAATGAAATGACACTATACTTGCTAATTCATTTAAAAGCATTAAAATTTTCTATTTTTTTTTTTCTTGAAATTGTGGTAGATTTACTTGCCTTTTTAACCAGTAGATAGAATTATTATCAACAAATCACAAAATAATCTCACCTGTAAAATAAAATTATTAAATTAAATACATAATTATGTTACCTTATCGATCGAGTGACAGGTTTTATTTTAATTTTACTAGTTTTTAAAATTATAGTATTCGAATTTACTTTACGAGTGCGTGAATCACACTCATTTATATAGAAAGTCAGAAACCACAATGAGAATATCAAGAAAGTTTTAAAACTGAATTTGGAGTATTCATATTCACTTTACAGGCGTGTAAAACACACTTATAAACGTTAAAGAAATCATAAATAAATATTAAAAAAGTCTTAAGTGAAACGGACTAATCACGTCATCCGTATACCTCAAATGAAATCTTGTGTATACGGGCACAATACTCCACAATTACTATAAAAATATAGGATATAATATTGGGCTATAACAAAAACCAAACATATTCATAAATATATGATATTATGATCAACTCCCTCTCTGAAAATTCTTATAATATAATTCAAAGAATTTGCAAAAATCAATGAAAGTGGGTGTCACGCAATGCGAAGGTGCGCGTGGGGGATAAGCTCAGGTGAAAAATTGTATAGAGACGGCTGAGGAGAGAGTAGTTAGAAACTTATGTAAAGAGTGTAAGAATTTATTACAAAAATTTAAGATGCAGGAACCTCATAACAAGACAAAACTATAATACAGACAAAACCAACTCAACTCAAAACCAACTCAACTCAACTCATATAATCTGTTTTTAAATAATATAAATAAACTAAATAAAATTATGCAGAGGAGGTGGTCAAGAAGGTGGTGGTGGAGATATTGAGTTAATGGGCATGGTGGCGGGTTGAGAAAGTTTGTGTCTTTCTTAAGAGAGTGTGTTGTTGTTTTGAGGAAAAAAAGGTGAGTTTTTGAATGTAAAGTTGAAAGCTTTGAGGGAGAAAGTTGAGTCTTTGAAAGGTTAGAAAAATACCCCATCTGTTATTCATATTTGTCAATATTCTCTATTACTATCTGGTTTACCATTCTTTAAAAGGTACAGTCTTTTTCTTGGCTTTCTCTCTTCTGGGTTTGTTTGTTTCGTTGTTTGTTTTTAGATGATTTCCTTTCTTATATTCATGGTTGGGAATCTTTGGAGGTTAAGATAGAGCTGGTTTTGAGTGAGAGTTGTTGTTGTTCTTTGCATGTTTTGGTGATTTATGAGCTTTCTTGTTTTGTGTAAGAATCTATGTGGGATTTAGATTATTGGTTACTTCTATTTTGAGATTTTGCTTGTGGGTTTCTATTTGCATGTATGATTTGTATTCCTTTTTTGGTTCTTATTTTATGTGCTTTGTGCATTGAAATATAGGAAAATCCAAACATTTTTCAGTTTGTCTTATGGAGTATGAGATATATATGCTTGGTTTTGTTCAAAATTATTTAGTGTTTAGTTTAAATCTATCTGGTTAAGTTTATTTGATTCAGCTTGTTAGATTGTGTTTTCATGCATTGGCTAACTCTCTGCTCTTTGGATAGCCATGTTGAATTCGAAAAAATAAAAATAAAGAGTCTTTAAGGAATTAGCTTGTGTATTGATTCGGTATTAGAACTTTAATCAAGTGTGAGGAATTAGTCGGCCAGAAATTTTCTATTTTGCTTGTGTTGGTATTAAAATTCGGGGGTATAACTTGACCCTGTTTGCAAAAACTTATTCGACGCATATTACAGTAAATCTTGTTAACTGGTTTGGGTTCTGTGGAACAAAAACAAACACTGAACATAAGTTGACTAGAACCTTAAATTATGAACTGCAATCATTCTTCGATAGTATCGATGATAGAAATGTGCATGATTGATTTTCTTCGAAGACAATTACATCTTCTTCGGTGCATCCTTTAGATTTTGTTGAAACTATGTTGCCCAATTCAGGCTTTGGTGAAGTTTTCGTTTCAATTGCTTCCCCATCCACTCCTCTCTTTCTTTAATTGTATTTAAATTATTTATAAAGCTCTCTGGGTTTCCTTTTGTGTTATGCTAAAGTTGAGGTATACTTTAGTGGTATGTCATGTGATTGCTTAATTAACTTTCAATACAGTTTACTTTCTGTATGTGCTCCTTTACTGTTTATCATTCCTTAGTTCAAGGTTGCAAGTCTTTCCATGCTTATGAAAACGTTGAAAACTTTTGTTGCGGTTGCTTTCAAATTTAAATGTAATGTTTGTTGATTGGCAGGTTGGCGGAATACTAGCAAACAATTTGCTCTTTTACATTTGTGAAGATTGAATTGAAGTTTTCATTGCAGTCTGGACACTTAACTGATATTTTATGACAATGCAAAACTTCTGTAAGAAAAATTCTGGTGGAAATTCTACCCACTCAACATTGTTGTATGATGTGAGTTGCCCTTCATGGGGGAGTTCAACTGAGTCATGTGCTCAGCAGTCATCTATGTCGGAAAGCTTAAGCTTGAAGATGGGTGCTCCTCCTCAGCATTTTCTGAACTCTAAGCAGTTGAATTTTCACCTTCAGGACCAGGAGTCATCATCTACTCAATCGACTGGGCAGTCTTGCCCAAAAGAGGCTAGTATGGAACATAGCAATCCAAATGGGCCGGCAGCATCAGGTTAATATATGAACTCCCAGTGTTTCTTATTTTGGTGTTTTTCTCTTCTAATCTATTTATAAAAGATTTGCTCTTATCAAGTAGCTAAGATCTTTAATATATGCAACTGGGTTTACATATACGGTATTTGTATATGTTTTTTTGCTTTCAATGATGTTACTTAAAATGCTTACAAAAGAATAAGGAAAAGAGTTGAAACCTATATTTAGTAATGATTAGTAGGTAGTCCGGTATCTCTTCACTTGGCTCTACGTATTGATATATAATGCTATGCACAATCTTATGCCTATTTTTGGTCTATTTTGTGGCATAGCTAGATGTATGTCTAATTTAGCGGTTCTTGTTCTTGCTCAGGAATTAATGGAACTCATGGGAGACCTTTGGGAGCTAACACTAAATTTGCCACATCAATGGGACCTCAGGATTTTGTCTTCACTCCTTCACATGTTGATTATAACCATTCAGTTGTAAGTTAATGCTCATCTGTGATATGCTGGTTGTGTGAATGAAATGAATCTTATGCTTTGTGGTTCTTATTGCAGGCTCCTGTTCAACTCCATTATGCTGAACCATACTTCCATGGCTTAGTTGCTCCTTTTTATGGACCACAGGCTATGGTAAGCAACCTGAAGTTTCTGATGTCTTTCTCTTAATTCTGGTTCGGCCGCAGACATTTGAAATAGAGCTAAAATAGAAATTTTATTAACATATTTGCAGTCAGAACAGAAATTAAATTAAATTATATGCAATCAAAGGCCATTAGCTTACTAAGACCTTGCGTACACAAAGAAGTGAGAAGTCTTATTTGTTCCTTATTATAAAATAAATCAAGCCTTTTCCCAGAAGCCTATATGAAGATAAGAAAAAGACTTCGGGCCACATTTTATGCTCAGTGCACTTCAAAGTTCTTATGTGACTTCGGGAGAATATGGCCTTTAGATAGGGCAGACTGGACAGAAATGATTCAAGTAAATTAGTTTAGTATTGAGGGTCAGTTGGGTTGAGTTGTGACGAGAGCTCTCGTGATATTCTTTCTCTTCATCTGTTAACGTTGTTACTTTATTGCAATTCTTTGTTGTGTGGGAAGAGTATCTGCAACACCTTGTGATTCTTCAAAGTCTTAGACTCTAGACCATCTTTTTCACCAAGTAGCACCTTCCTTGGTGTCATGCTTAAGTCTTTAAATAATTGCATCAAATGTTTTGCCGACCCTTTGGATTCTTCAATGTCCAGAAAGGAGGATTGCTCTCTTTTATGATTTCTTAATCAATATATTTTACTTTGCATCTCACTTTGTCCTTATTCTCACCGCTTTCTAAATATCTTATTAATTCTTTTAAGTAGGTCAGTTTTCTCTTTCATTTTTGATATCATTAGGCTATTTCTTTAACAAAGTGCTATTGCTTTATGAAGTGTGAGCTTTCTGGAATCAATGCAAAATGATTGTAAACTAATTGAAATTGTTCTTGTCAAGCATTTTTAACTGCAGAATCCAACGATATCTAGATTTCTTTTTAAATACCATATGTGCTTTCAACCCTGTGGAGTAACGACCGTTGATTTCTGATATGGATTCTGATTTTCATGTCCTCGAATCAGTCTCTCTGTCACCTGCAAACTTATTTAAACCAGACCACTTTTAGCGTACAACTATACCACGATGTGTCTCCTCTGTTACCCATTTATGAGATACGTTTCTTTGAACTGTCAGCAGATTCATCCTCCTCAAATGATGGGAATGGCTTCAGCTCGAGTGCCACTGCCTTTGGATATTACAGAAGATGAGCCCATTTTTGTCAATGCTAAACAGTATCGAGCGATTCTCAGGCGGAGACAGTTTCGTGCCAAGCTTGAAGCCGAAAACAGACTCATCAAAGGCCGCAAGGTATGTGCCCTTTGGTTTTTCCATTCCCTTGTGCTCCTCAGTTGTGCACTATGATGGCATATTGGTGTCGTTATTTGACAATGTGAGATTTTTCTAAGAAGTGCTGTCATAAACCTTTGCAGCCGTATCTTCAAGAGTCTCGTCATAAGCATGCACTGAATAGAGCTAGAGGATCTGGAGGGCGTTTTCTGAACACGAAGAAGCTCCAAGAATCAAAGTCCACAAGTGAAGGTGTGCATATGTCAGGCTCTGGTGAGTTACTCTCAACTGGAAATTTCTCAGAATCCGAAGTTCATCGTGAAACCTGTAAAGAAGCTGCTTCCACCACATCCTGTTCCGACATGACGAGTGCCTCCAACAGTGAAGACAACTTCCAGCAGCCAGAATTCAGGTTCTCCAGCTACCCCTCGCACATTGGCAGAAACACTCTGCAAGGCTGCTCAGCTGATATCAGCGAAACCCGCCTACGCTGCCTCCTGTCTTCCGTTGACAGGTGAGGCGAGCACTACCCGTTTCAGCAGTTCGAATTCAGGAGAATGCAGCTGCTACTATTCCATTGGGAAGTCATCCTTGGCTCTTTTAGTTTACTCTCAATAGTGTTGGTGTTGCTTTGAGTTTCAGCTTTTGTCAAAAAAACCAAGGATAATGGAGTTTCATTTTGTTGTGGTTTAAGTTTGTTCTTGTATGCTTTTTGTGATAGCTTAATTATGAAAATCTTTACCCCTTTCGGAACTCAGTGACAGAATCAGGAATTTATGTTAATTACGTCCGATGAGGAATGGACTAATTTTATGTTGCATTAAACTATTCTCTCTCTATTTGGACATGTTATGATTTTGGGACATCTCATTAAAACTAGAAATTTATAATATTGATTCGATAATGTTATTTATCAACCAGCATCTTGTCGCTGTTGTTGGCAATGTTGTAAGACTCGGATCGGGCCTTGACCCAGTTAAGGGGGCGGTTTTTGGGTCGGTAGGTCCTATCTGTTGGATCGATCGGTCGGACTGGTGATATCTGCATGACATATTGTTATTTTGATTGGAATTTATTTTATTTATCATTTCATCTTTAGATTTGGATTTTTGATTTATTTTATTTATGTTATATTATTATTTGGATTTTGGATTTGGATGGAATTATTTTAGAAATTTATTAGAATTTTAAAATTTTGTTATGCCATGTTGATGTCATTGCTCCGTTCTCTGGCCTGACCATTGAATCAGTGATTCAACACTGTTTCATTGGTTTAATCCCAAGTCAATCCGATCTAATTGTTATAATTGGTTTAGGATGTATCCGCATTGAATAAAGGTTCGACTCTCGATCAGACCGGTTGAACCGATTGGTGTGGTTTGGGTTTTAAAAAAAATACTTATATAGAGGGCATTTGGATTATATAATGTTTTATTATAGGGGTATATTATATTAACGGAAAGAAAGAACACCTTGAAGATTGTTGAGAATGCTTTATTATAGGTATTTGTCTAAGCTTATAAGTTGGTCAACTTTAAAATTAAGCTGATTTGTTTGTTTATAACCTTTTTGAGCTTATAAGCAAAAAAAAAAAAAAAAAAAAAAAAAAAATTAAGGCACTCTGCTTATAAGTTAGTTTGACAAAGTATATTACCACGTTATCCTTGTTTAATTTTAAAATTCCATAGTATACATTTATTTAATATAGTACCCTTTTTAGTCATTTTATAATAAAATGTATTTATAAGCCACATTTTACCAAACACGTCAACTACTTATCAGTCACTTATAAGTACTTTAACCAAACACGTAATTGCTTAAAATTTCAAATGCTTATAAGCTAAAATTAGCTTATAAGCACTTGTTGCTTATAAGCTAATTTTCATAAGCTCAGACAAACACCCCATAAATTGGTGAATAATATGTTTGGTTAGGAGGATAAATGGGTGAGTATGTTATATAGATTACTAAATTGCTCTCCTTTTTAAATATTAATATAATAGTATTTTTTATTATTATTTTTGAATAATTTTTTTTAACCTCTTACATTTGAAATTTTGCTAAAACACCCCAGCTATATAAAATTTTAATTTATAGCAAAATCATCCCCACCCACCCCAAGCCATTGCCGACAGCTAGCCATCATTGCTAGCCACTGCCGGCAGTCGACGGAATGACGCATGATTGGTCGTATATGGCCGATCGTGCACCAGCAAAGTTGAAAATGGCCATGGATCACAAATCCATGGTTGGAAAACGGCCAGATCTATGGCCAGTTCACAGCCAAAGATGTGGCCATAAAATGACCATAGGTCTGGTCGTGAAATGACCATAGAAATGTTAGATCTGGTTGTTTCTGGCTATAAATCTGTGATCCATGGCTGGAAAAAGGCTTTACTGGTGCATGACCGGCCAAATCCTGCCGGTTGTGCACAATTACGGCGACTGACATCGACGGTCGGCAATGGTGAGTCACGATCGGCAGTGGTCTTGGGTGGTTGGGGGTGTTTTGTTAACTTTTAAACTTTTTTGTGGTTAGGGTGTTTTAGCTAATTTCTCAAATATAGAGAGACTAGGTAATTGTTATTTGATAGACATTCGAAGGCAATTGTGTCCGAAACGGTTTTTAATTAAGGGCAAAATGGGTAAAAAAAATCATATTACTCCGGTAATGTTTTAATAATACTCTTTAAAAAGATAATAAATTACCCCCCATATTACCAACAGTAAATACTATTTGTAATAAAAGATTATTGTAATATTTTATTACTTACAAATCAAACACTGAAATCTTGTAAAATAAACGAAGATTATCCTCGTTACTTTATATACCCCTAATCCAAATGCCCCATAACATAATAAACTTTTTATGACGGTTCTTAATTAAACTTAAAAAAAAGAAAAAATTAATACAAAACTGGAGTTTAAGTGAATTAAACCCTCATTAATTGTAATTCCTAATTAAATTCATTTTTATAAACTCATATCCTATAACATGCTCATTATCTATGCAGTATCATAGGGTGCGTTTGGCTCCCTATTTTTATCCATATTCTCAATCCTATTCTCTAAATAATGTTTGGCACACTATTCCAGAAATATTACCCTATTTTTTTAATTACTTTTAGATCCCATAAGATTATTAATTTCACTAAATGCCCCCTGAATTTTTTTTAAAAATTAACAAAAACCCCCCATCAACCCAACTTGTCAGATTCCGACAACCACCGCCGGTGATAGCCGGAATCTGTACAACGGCCTAAATTCCGACCATAAACTTCCAAAGGAATGGCTGTCGTTGACCGAAAACGACTTGGCCGTCGCTGACGGCCAAAAATGGCCATCGTTTTGGCCTTTCCAGCCGTCGACGGCCATAACAGGCTGTAGATCTGGCCTTTTCCGACCAGATCTGTGGTGGATCTGGCCGAAAAAGGCCATAATGATGCATTACGGCACAGATCCGATCAGTTTGTGCCGTAACAAAATTTTTCGGCCAGATTCGTTCGGTGGCGGCCGGAATCTGACACTGCAGGTGGTGGGGGTGTTTTTTTCATTTTATATAGTAGGGTCTTTAATTAAATTAGTAAACCTAAGGNGAGCTTATGAAAATTAGCTTATAAGTAACAAGTGCTTATAAGTTAAAATTAACTTATAAGCATTTGAAATTTTAAGCAATTACGTGTTTGATTAAAGTATTTATAAGTGACTGATAAGTAGTTGACATGTTTGGTAAAATATGGCTTATAAGTACATTTTATTATAAAATGACTAAAAAATGTACTACATTAAATAAGGGTATACTATGGAATTTTAA
Organism: Pistacia vera; assembly: GCF_008641045.1. Taxonomy (NCBI): domain Eukaryota; kingdom Viridiplantae; phylum Streptophyta; class Magnoliopsida; order Sapindales; family Anacardiaceae; genus Pistacia; species Pistacia vera. The sequence continues at coordinate 237,203 of NW_022196799.1, forward strand.
AATTAAACAAGGATAATATGGTAATATACTTGGTCAAACTAACTTATAAGCAGAGTGCTTATAAGCAAAAAATAAAAATAAAAAATAAGCTCAAATTATAAGTTTAAAAAAGTTATAAACAAACATGTCAGTTTAATTTTAGAGCTTATAAGCTAGTTTGATCAGCTTATAAGCTTAGACAAACACCCACACGTAATTCCTTAAAATTTCAAATGCTTATAAGCTAATAATTGCTTAAAATTTCAAATGCTGATAAGCTAAGCTAATTTTTATAAGCTTCGACAAAAACCCCATAAATTGGTGAATAATATGTTTGGTTGGAAGGATAAATGGGTGAGTATGTTATATAGATTACTAAATTGCCCTCCTTTTTAAATATTAAGTATTTTTTATTATTATTTTTGAATAATTTCTTTTAACTCTATACATTTGAAATTTTGCTAAAACACCACAGTTATATAAAACAATTTATAGCAAAATCACCCCCACCCCACCCCAAGCCATTGCCGGCAGCTAGCCTTCATTGCTAGCCACTGCCGGCAGTTAACGGAATGGCGCACGATTGGTCGTATATGGCCGATCGTGCACCGGTAAAGCTGGAAATGGCCATGGATCACAAATCCATGGTCGAAAAACGGCCAGATCTATGGCCAGTTCACAGTCAAAGATGTGGCCATGAAACAACTATAGATCTGGTCGTGAAATGGCCATAGAAACGCTAGATCTGGCTGTTTCCGGCTATGAATATGTGATCCATGGCTGGAAAAAGGCCTTATTGGTGCATGACCGGCCAAATCCTGCTGGTCGTGCATAATTACGGCAACTAACGCCGATGGTCGGTAGTGGTGAGTCACGGCCGGCAGTGGTCTTGGGTGGTTGAGAGTATTTTGTTAACTTTTAAAATTTTTTGTGGTTGAGGTGTTTTAGCTAATTTCTCAAATATAGGGAGGCTAGTTAATTGTTATTTGGTAGACATTTGAAGGTAATTGTGTCCGAAACGGTTTTTAATTAAGGATAAAATGGGTAGAAAAATTATATTATCCCGGTAATGTTTTAATAACACTCTTTAACAAGATAATAAATTACCCTCCATATTACCAGCAGTAAATACTATTTCTAATAAAAAATTACTGTAATATTTTATTACTTACAAATCAAGCACTGGAATCTTGTAAAATAAATGAAGATTATTCTCGTTATTTTATATACCCTCAATCCAAACGGTCCCATAACATAATAAACTTTTTACGATGGTTCTTAATTAAACTTGATACAAAACTGGAGTTTAAGTGAATTAAACCCTCATTAATTGTAATTCCTAATTAAATTCATTTTTATAAACTCATATCCTATAACATACTCATTATCTATGCAGTATCATAGAATTTTCGAAGGTCTACGTCAACAACTGCAAATTATTATCATGTAACGGACCGCAGCTGATCCTCTCCCCAAAGTCTAGATTTGGCCTTTTGGGTTTGGATTTTCGGACTCAAACCCTCCTCTCAAATACAGTTAACCCAAATCAATAACTCCAGATTCAAATCCGAAAAACTTTTCATTATTCCAAAAAAGACCCTGAAATAACTTTAAAATCCCTATATTAACCTTCTCCTCGTCACTGTCCTCACTATATATATATAATCTTTTTTTTGTTTTAACTCTCATTTTTGGATTCTTGAAAACAATTTAAAAATATATATATATAAAAAGATTAATCGAATATTGAGATATGGACGGCGGCGGAGCTGGTGGAGGCGGCGCCGGAGCTCAGTACAACCCGCGCACAGTGGAGGAAGTGTTTAGAGATTTTAAGGGACGGAGAGCTGGCATGATCAGGGCTCTTACTTCAGGTGTTTTTTCTGTTTGGTTCTCGAGAGAATAGAGAAGAAACTGAATGAAAACATGGGGTTTCCTGGGATTTTCAAAACTTTCAATGGGTTTGGGTTGGTTTTTTGTTTAGTAATGCGGTTTGTCTCTTTTTTTTTCTCTACAGTTCTCCCTTTTCTTTAAAAAAAAAAAAAAAAAAAAAATAACACAAGGTGAGAAATTTGTAGTAGGGTTTTGTGTGTTGAGAATTTTAGTGTTTTTATGTTATTTTTTTACGAGTTAAATCCTTTTTTTATTTTTTATAATTTTAACCTTTCTTTTTTACAGTGAAGGTTTTGTTTGTTATGGGAGAAAACATACGAGCAAGTGAGAGAACGGATTTGTAATATTGAGAATTTTTAACGTTTTTCTGTTATTTTCGGCTTAGAATATGGATGTTTGTTCCCCAAGAAAAAGTTTGAGAAAATGGAAGAAAGTTGTCTATTTTGGGAATTTAACTGTTTAACTGTTGTTCTTGGTTTTGTTATTATTATCTTTATGGGTTTTCCGTGTTTCATGCTTGTTTGTTTTCTGAGAAAATGTGAGGAACGTGGAAGAAAGCTTTGTCTGTTGACAATTATTCAGAATACTGTTTTTCTACTGTATTGGTTTAGTTATGCTCTTAGAAAATGCTACTTTTTTACCGTTCCCTGTTTTAGTTAAATGTGGTTGTTTCCAATTTTGTCTACTACAGGATTGTATGTTTGGTTCTTGAGAAAATGAGAACACATAGTCAAGAAACTATTGGAGTGCCATGTATTTTCGGCCGGGTTTGTGATGGAGCTGGAGAGAAGACAATTTTGAATTATTTATGCTTATGGTTTTCCCGCTGTTTTATATGAGAAGATAAATGGAGTTTATTGTTTTGTGATATCAATTTTTAATGTTTGCTTGACGAGAGACCAGAGAAAAGTGGGGGGAATATTTGTTATGTTTTCTTCTTTAAATTTTTTTGTTCTGTTGGGAAGTACTTTCCTTTTCAATAGATATGAATATTCAATGTGGTTGATGAGAAACTGTAATGAAAATGGAAATTGAAATGTGAATTAACTGCTTTCTTATAAATGATAATTGAGATGTGAAATCTTGCTTCTGTAATTGGCCTCTTGGAAATATGTCCATTTGAGATTTTAATGACATGTTTCGTTGGTTTTGCAGATGTTGAAGAGTTCTATCAGCAGTGTGATCCTGGTAAGGATTTACCTTTCTTGTGAAGTTTTTCATGTATCTTTATTTATTGATAAATGCTCAAGTAAATGCTTTATATGTTATTTAATTCTGTATAGTATTTCTGTGGAATATATATGCTGCTTTGTCATTGTTGGGTTGGTTGCTTTTCCATGCTTTTCATGCTCGTAGTTTTATGTTTCTTTGGGGCTATGGTTATTGGTCCAAATGCTTTCCTTGTCATTATCTTATTTATGTTTATGAGATTTATGCTTTGTGTATGATGTATCATTACTCTTGACTGTAATGAAGTTTGTGACAAAATGCTTGTACTGGACCAATTTCCAAGAAGTCTACTATTTCTTGATCTGGTTTGACTTTTGATCCAAAACATGATTACTGAAGAGTTTCGAATGCTTGAAGTGGTATATTCTTTCTCTTCCGCTTGGCGGTTTTGCTGTCTTTACCTATTTCTAAATTTTTTGTTATTGAAATGAAATTAGAATCTTGTCTCTTGATTTTTTGTTGTTTGTTGTGTTTTTTTTGTTTTCTTTGCTTGTTGAAGTTTTCCCTTTATAAGTAAATTTATGATCATTGTTCTTTTCAAAATCTTAGTTCATGATTAGGTTATGAAGCTATAATAGTAATGTTTATTAGTTTTCCAGGGGCAAGGTAGACCTTTTATAGCTGCCTGCCACTTCATAACCGTCCATTTTATGTTTTCATTAAAGTTTCCATCTTTCATAGGTTTTTTTTTGTTTGTTATACCGGGGGGTTGGAAATGTGTCGCAGCCTTCATCCAAATGTACAAGGAAACTGTTTATATCGAAAAAAAGGGTTGGAAACGTGTTGCAGCCTTCATCCAATTATGCAAGAAACTGTTTTTAGGAATGATAGGGGGCTCGTCGCTTGGCATAATGTAAAAATTCTTTAATTGACCTGTGCAAGCACTTGAATTTAAATCTTGGGAGCTGCCACTTGTTTAACATGCTAAAGTGTAGTTCTGTACCCAAAACTCCTGTGCCCGGCGTCTACTTCTGCAGGACAAGCATTGGTGATAAGCGTTTTATTTTAGGAATCACTGAATTTTAGTGAACCTTTTTTGAGACATACTCTGTACAATGAAGGTGGTGCGTAGCTTTCTCATTCTGTTGATATTTCAACGTGGCTGTGTAATCATGACACGTACTTAGTGTGTCCAGGCGTCCCATACAGTTGTGCAATAATTCATGTTTTCTATTTATGGTAGCTATAAGCATCAATTTAATGTAACGTAAATTTGCTTATGAATCATATATGATGGTTGGCATATTGTTCAAGTATGTCTCATTGTGTGGATGTTAGAACTGGACCACATCTTATTGTATCACTTTGGTCATATTATTGAAATTACTATTCAACTATAAGATCACATGCTTTTAAATTTATGAAGTTTAGTTACTTCTTCATGTTTTGGCTGGAAATTTTTGTTTGGGATGTTATTATGAGAGGTTTTACATTTATCAATTTATAGAGGTGAATACCATATTTATATGCATGTTTAGAAACTTTTGCTATTAACTATGACTAGAGCATGGCACATGTTTCATGTGTATGCTTTGGGATATGGTTTTGGGTGTACAATTTCCAGTATTTTTTTGTTTATCATTTGATGTGGTCATTGATTCTCATTTTTCTCGTATTCCATTCATAGCTGTATTATCTACTGTTATTTTCAACTCATGTTTATGATAATTATTTTCTACTTACAGAGAAGGAGAATCTCTGCTTGTATGGCTTCCCTAGTGAGCAATGGGAAGTCAATTTACCAGCTGAAGAAGTGCCTCCGGAGCTCCCAGAGCCTGCTTTGGGTATCAACTTTGCAAGAGATGGCATGCAAGAAAAGGACTGGTTGTCTTTAGTTGCTGTCCATAGTGATGCATGGCTGCTGGCTGTTGCATTTTATTTTGGTGCCAGATTTGGATTTGATAAGGCTGACAGGTATATATCAACTCATTTGAAATTTTTAGTTCTCCCTCCTTTGAGACAATGAAGTTGAGGTGTACTTTTTTAAATGTTTGTATAAAGTTGGGATTAATATTTGGCTTATAGAGTTAAATTTACCTGTGGTTGGTGCATACTTCTGTTGTGCTTTCAAAATTCTTGTTTGTCATTTTCATATATTTGGCAAAGTATTTTTAACTACATTGAAAATTTAAAATGATTCATTTCTACATTTACTTTAAGTCAAATGATCTTAATGATGTCTTGTTCCATTTATTTAAGCCGAAGAAATAATGTGATCTGACTTGAGCTTTAAATGTTTCGTAGGTTGGCCATTATTTTGGGCAGTGTTTGTTATGTTACTCATCAGATAGAATAATTGACTTTATTGATAATTGTCATTTGGCAAGCTATACTTTTTGACTAGTCAATCACTTGCTGCTGGTGTGAACTATTGGCTGTTGATTTGTTTTTAATGTCTTCTAGTTCTAGAAGGCTGTCTTATAATGTTTGCTATCAATGTTTATGATATGATTAAGTATTTTCCCTGATCTCGATCTTTAAATAAATAAGATCAAGCCTACAGTGCTGAGGTTACTCAAGGTCTGTCAATTCATATGCTTCTTGTTTTCTTCACTGCATGATGTTAACTTCTTACATTCAACATATCTTATTACCATCTGAGGTTTAAGGGTATTATACCTAATTCATAATCTTACGGAGATGAGGTCAATTTTTTAATTTGGTAAAGTTAATCTCAATCATGTGCTTTGTGAGGAACAACTTTTTCACTTTATCTTGGTCCCAGTTTCTTGCAAGGAACTGTCTGTCACCTGTAAGATTATATTTATTTCAAATATGTAAATAGTGATTGTTGCACTAATACATAAATTCTGATAGAGTTAATTTTTCAGTGCAACGCTATTTCACTTTGTTATATGTGATGCAGAAAACGACTTTTTAATATGATAAATGATCTTCCAACAATATTTGAAGTTGTAACTGGTGCTGCAAAGAAACAACAAGTAAAGGAGAAGACATCAGTCTCAAATCATAGTAGCAACAAGTCCAAGTCAAACTCCAAACCGGTAAATTACAACTTTCTGTATCTTATCTTTACATTTTGTAGAGCTGCCAGTTATGCTGGTATGATTTGATTTGTGGAAAGCAAAAAATTTAAGCTAAGGTAACATTTCGTTTTAGGTTACAAGTTCTACTGGTTATTTAGTTATAATGTAAAAGCATAAATCACTGAAGATGTTAGGTTTAATAAAATTTCCAACCAGTGTTAATTTATCAGCCTGGGTTTCACTGGCAAAATGAAATGTGTTCTCTGCCTGTAATCATGAGGGATGATGCCCCGGTGTGTTTTAAGTTCTAGATTACAAATTGAAGGAATTCTCATTAGTTGTTTGTGAACACATGGCATCATTGATGAGATGGGGTTTCTTTTATGCTAGCATGCTGTCTCTGCATTCTCTGGTTTTCAGAATAGGCTTAAAACATTTTTCAATTGGCTTTGCTCTTACTAATTGGTACATTTTTGCCTTTGTTTTCTGGGGTGACAAAAGCAACGAGGATCTGAATCTCAGGCAAAGTACTCGAAGCCATTGCAGCCGAAAGACGAAGACGAGGGCTTGGACGATGAAGATGAAGATGAGCATGGTGAAACTTTGTGTGGGGCATGTGGCGAGAACTATGCATCAGATGAATTCTGGATTTGCTGTGACATCTGCGAAAAATGGTTCCATGGGAAGTGTGTGAAGATCACCCCAGCGAGGGCTGAGCATATCAAGCAGTATAAGTGCCCTTCATGCAGCAACAAGAGAGCTCGCCCGTGATTTAGTTTTCTCTCTCTTTGTAGACTGCTAACTTGCCCCGTCCATCAGTTTCTCTGTTTACCAGTTCTATCAGTAGTTCAGCTTGTGAATGGTTATGGATACTTAAGTTTAGGAGATCTCAGTTTTCAAGATGATACTGTTTATCTTGTCCATTTGGTCGTATGTGATACATAATTGTAGTTTATCTTTCTTAATTCAGTAGGCAAATCCTGCTATCCAATTGTTAAACACTCAAATCTTCTCCCTTTTTGGTTGGTTTAGGACTCATTTCATGCTGTTGTATCGAATATTTCTCTATAAATCCAACTGCCCCTTCTGCTTTCAAGAATTTGTGCAGTATAAAATACAACTAGAAGTGACTCAGATTTTCTGTGTTGTTGGGTTACAGGACAGGACCATGGCACATTCTGCAACCACTGGAGTGTACAGAAAGGCAAATTAATTAATCAATTGGGCCAACTAAGGGACCCAATCATTGCCATCCATAGATCTTATCCAATACCAGCTACCATTCCCAGCCCTATTATAGAGAAAATACAGAAATCAGGGAAGAAATTGTTTCCCAGAAATGCTGTATTCGATCAGAAGAAGGCTTACAAACTCGCTTGGCCAGAAATCAGGTAACTTGTTTAGTTTGTATCTAGATGTCAATCTAACCGTCGATATAGATTCAATTATGAGACACACCATTTGCTGCATCAGTCTGGATGGAAGATAAGGGGCAATGTATTGTTTATTATCATAATGACAGTTTTATATTCTTACTTAAACTCATGGATATATATAAAATTGGGCATCATAAAAAGTTGTTAATGTGATGGCAACATAATAACTGAAAGATTAGCAATGAGTGATTTTTTTTAATCAGTTTAAGATTCTATAGTGAAAAGACATGAAATTAGATACAGAAGGTTAAACCATTGAGCTTGTAATTAATTAGTAGGACTGTAAACTGACGAATTGCAAACTACTAGGTCAGGATTGTAAGAGAAAATGTGTGAAAAAAGATTGTTGGTGTAGTATTATTTTAAGCCGTTAACCTAATTTTATATATAAAAGATTCTACCAAAGCCACATCCATCTCAGAAACTCATAGATCCACCATTTATTTCTGAAGTTATCCACAACAGAACACAACCCCACCACCAGCATTACCTAAACTTTAGCCAATTATAGAAAGAACAAGATGCCAAAGATAATGCTACACAAGAGTTTGATTTAAGGGCTCAGATTTAGTTATCAAATCAAATAATGCTTGCAGAAAAGACTTAGATAAAATCTAAAGTGGAGGCTGCTACTCCACTTGCAATGGAAGGAATCTCAACATCACTAAAATAATTGAACATGGGAAGATGGTTGAAATGAGACTCATAAAGTTTTAAGTTCATAAGTGAAGATCCAAAGTTTGGATCACAAAATTTGAAGACTGAGGAAGAGAAAAAGAGATTTATATTTATATGCAAGAGAGGTGACATCAATTACATTGATTAACCCAGGAGGCAGGCTATGGCTAACAAAGAGAAAGTAAGTAGGCAAAAAGAATATAGACAAGTAGAGTGAAATTTAACAAGATAAGAGATAATTCCCCATTATTAAAGAAATTCACAGGCAGTGAACATTGCCATTGCAGGGATTTACATTGAAGCAGAAGGCTCCAATCTTGTATACCAAGTCATTCATCGTGTAACAACCCTCCATTTCTCAACTCCCCTTCAGGTTAAAACCTCTTGACTTTTAGTCGAGAGGCGTTTCAGAAACTCATAAGTAGTGATCATAGTTGTTGCAGAAATAGACATTGATGCCCACCTTGGCCCCAACCCTCTATAACAGGCCGTCCAACCACCTTCCTTGACCAAATTCCGAACAGTCTGCCCAACAGTCGGTCCAAGCCTACCATTCGCTTCCCCTTCCAAAACCTGCAACCTAGTCTTAATTGTATCAAGTGGCATTGTAATTAAAGCCGATACACCACCTGCCATAGCTGCACTCACTCCCTGAACTGCCATTACCATTTTTGAATCCGGCCTAATCATATTCATACTCCCCTCACCATCATCCCCACCACCAACACCATATCCACCTTTCCCCGAAAAATGCCACCCAATTCCTCCCCAAACCACCCTTTGAGCCACAGAATATGATGCCCACCACACTGCATTTGATGGTGCATATGTCAAGATTGATATCCCAAATCCTCTATACAATCCTCTTGCTCCATCAGTCCTAACAATCTTCCTACACGCGTCGATCCCATTTACATATCTACAATCTTTTCCATTAGCAACCATTAGCCTTTGACTCACAACATCAATTGGAGTCCAAACAAGTTGAGCAGCCATGGCTGCACTCAACCCTGCAGCGGCATTTGCAATTGCAGCTGCAGTCCCTTCATTAAGCCCTAATCTAACAGTAAAGCTCCCCACTTTACTCTTTGTAACCTCTAAAGCCCCCATGTAAAGCGCCCTCGCAGGGATTGTACCCATCAACGAAGTCCCGAATCCTCTATACAAAGCCCTAAAACCCTCATTTCTAACCACAAAAGTTGCAGTTTTTACACATGAAACTTGACACTGACCCACTTGCTGTCTTGTCTTTAACACAACTACAGGATAAAGGGCTGCTGAAACTCCAGAAAATAGCGCCGCCCCATGTAAGAAAAACTTCCATTTATCTAACATATGCCAATCTATATCGCTTGGTACATCAATTTCTTGACCTGATACCGAAACCGAAACCGATTCTTCATCTTCCGCCGCTCTTAAATTCATCTTTCCAACACCAAAAACAAAAAAATCTCAAAATATTTACAATAAACAGTAATTACAACACAAATTTGCTTTGTTTTACTCTGTTTTTGTTTCCTTTTTGTTCTGTTTCTGGACTTCAAATCAAGAAACCAAGGGAGAACCAGATCAACGCATGGATCATACCACGCAAGGTAGCCACCGGCGACCGCATAAATCGCCGGAGAGTTCTGATCTCACCGGAATAAAGAGACCGAAATGCAACACAAAATGAAAAGAAAGTTTACACACTGCAAAAGGAAAAGAGATATGTGAGGGTGACCGGAATAAAAGGTGATTTTAGATTAGAATGACTTCAGGGAAACCGACACGTGGCAATTTCGGGTTAGGAGGTTTCGTTTTAATATTAGGTTGTCAGGTGGCTTATCTGAGAAATTGTATTTATAAAGTATGGGTGGGGAGGAAATTGGAGAAGAATCAGCCGTTGATTGTTTTTGGGAAGTGATGATCTGGCGGTTGTCATTTGTTCAAGGTGGTGATACAAAAGATTCTGACCTTTTTGTCTGAGAAAAAGTTGGACCCTAGTGGACGTACGTAAGCTGACGTGTAAAGTCTATCCATTATGAAGTTAGGTTCCGGTGTGGACGGGTGTATAGTCAAAAGGGTGCATTTCTACATCGGTAAACATTAAGAATTACTCGATCTATATTCAATGTTACCTCTGCAGTCTTAATAAAACAGTCAATAATACGTTTATGGTACGTTTGGTTAAGAGGATATTTTATTACTAAAAAGATAAGGTTATCATCAAAATAGATTAATTTAAAGATTACGAGAGAATGTTATATAAATGTTTCGAAATTGAACTGACCTCTCTCTTGAATGAGATCCGTTGCCATCGTCTCTTTCTCCAGTGCCAAGTTATGTGGCATGGATTTGACGATTGACGAATCGGATCTTTACAGTCTTAAAAATAATACATGTTCTGAGTCAAAGAGTCAAAATTTTAGGTAAAAATATAAAAATGTTACATGTTAAACTCTTATTAGTTTTACTTCGATCGGTGGATAATTCTACTATATACTTTTTGATATAAAAATAATATGAGAAATTAAAAATAAGAGTTAAGACGCTCAAAGTTTGAAGATGTTAAAATAAATAATTTGTCGTTGATTATACCACAAACAAAATATAATAACCAAAGATATGGTAAATGTCCTAACTATGGTCTGATGTCAACAATACCAAGTTATATATCTGAACCTTCTTGTTAACCAAGGTGTCCGAGCCAACTTATACGCAACTCGACTAATCTTCAGGAGAGACTAGTGCAATAACCACCACCACAACCCCCCTTAAATTACGAATGTTCAAACCGGCTGGGAATCGAACCTGAGACCGTGCTATATGTGTGAACTCTTTAAAAATATATATAATGTCTATGGTTGAACACATTTATATCCGTTCTACATAAACTTTTCTCTGTGTCCATTCAAATAACACATATTAATTGATCGAATGTATATGTGTTCGTTTTCACAAATAAGTTCAATCTAGCTATAATCTCCCTAAACACTCACCATAAGAGGCTGATCAGGCTGTTTTTTGTTCTTACAACAGCAACATTCAGCCACATAAATCACTCCCATGAACAACTTCACCACCACCCACCGGCAAAATCTAATTATATGTATAAAAATTATGGCCACAAACAACACAAGCCAAAACCATGGGTACCATTGATCAATAACATCAAATATTTCATCATGTGGCATCACCAAGCGTATTGGCCAATAGTATGCAGCTGCCACAAACAGCAACGTAGCCCACATTCCAAGGAGCAAAATCCCCACAGAAACTCTATTCCTGAGAGGAACTCCACTAATGAGCCACAAGATGATGCTGAGTGAAACTGAGAATGAGAATGTGCTGGAGATTATTAACCCGTCATAATCAGTTTCATGAGTGTATGCATGAATTGAAGTTCCAGCTCTGCATATTACTCCCTTTGGGCAGGTTTGATCTTTCTGATTGGTGGTGTCGGCTTGCCAGTAGCCACCTGGTGGGTTTGTTGCAATTTGGAAACTTATGGTGGCAATCAAAGTGGCCACCACCATCAAGTTGCCTCTTGTGGTTTCATGGTGGTCGCTCTTGTACTTCATGAACTTTCTCCATTTAAGGAATGATGTTATTGGTTTTGGTTTTGGGGGTGATTGAGTGGTTTGAGCTTTGGTAATTGTCTCAGTGATGGGATTCTTCTGTAAATTGCTTTCAGTTGTGCCATTTCTGCAGCTTCCATCAAAAGCTGCAAAGCCATTTTTGATCAAGGAGTTCGCATCCACTCTTATTTTTGGCAGTGAAAGCAAGTACCTAGTGGTCTGCATAAGGCATAAAATCATGCATAGCTTTAGGATTGTTCATGATCTTACTACTATTAATATAACATTAATATAAGATGCCGTATAAAGTTTGAAGATTCGAGTTGAGGGGGACATGTTTTGGGTCCTGTTATTTGAGGTGGGTAAGAGACAAATCTAAACCCCATCAAATGAGGTGAATAGTTCAATACATGATGATGGTAACACTTTGAGTTTGACACTAAGCAAGATTGACAAAGAATACTGCAAGATTCAACTAAATTGAAATAATACTATAATAGAATGAGCAAACTAATAATTTACTATATAAGTAGTAGGGGTGAGCATAATTTTAGGGTAGAACTGTAACTGATGGGTACCCGGGCTTCTGATTCTGGTTCCTACTCAAAGTTCTAGTTCTTAAAAATTAGAATCGATACTGTAGAGTTTTAGTTCTGGTTCCCCCATTGTAGGACCCAAAATCAAAACCAGAATTGAGATATGGGCACCCGGATAGGAACCTGGACTAAAATATAATTTTTGTAAACTATTGGGGGTGTATTTGTAATTTTTAGAGGGTTTATTTATAATTTTTTAAAAAGTAAGTGGGTAATTAAATTATCCTGGGTTCTCGGAATTGGAACCAAAACTTATGTTTTAGGTTTCAGTTCTTAGCTTCTGGGAACCAGAACTAGCTGGTTTTGATTCTAGTTCTAAATCCAAGGAATCAGCCCATTCTTGTTCTTTTGAATTTGGGTGAGTACCTGGACCCGCTCATCCCGAATAAGTAGTTTTATACAGCTAGTAGATAATGAAGTCAGTGATATCCACTAGTGACAGTGCCTGCCTGCTCTTTGAGTGTGCAATGTGACAATTCTCCTTGAATTCAAGCAAATTAAGCAAGAGATAGAAAGGCTTGTACCTCATATTGCTCCAATATAGAAGATACTTGCAAGATAGTGTTGCCTTCAAGGTTTTGGGAGTTGAGAAACTCCTCATCTTCAACTGATGCCACCAATACTTTCAGCGCACCCAAATGATTATACCTAACACACAAATGTAAAACTGTTTCTCCATGGATTTGCACAAGAATTGACTCAGGTTTTGCACTTATAAGCTCTTGTATCACCTCAACTCTCCCTCTCATTGCAGCCAAATGGAGAGGAATTCTCCCCTCTTGGTCAGCAACCAAACCCACCTCCTTATTTGCTAGTAACAACTCTTTGACAATCTCCCTGTGGCCCTCAGCAGCAGCCAAGTGAAGAGGTGAGCGTTTGAAAGAGTCCAACTCTGTGACAAGTTGAGGCTTTTGGCTCACAATAGCCTTGGTGAACTCAACATGACCAAGCAAAGCTGAGATGTGTAAGGGAGTTTCAGTGAAGGCAGAGAGTGAAATTTTATGAAGAATGAATGGATCCTTCTGAATCAGTGTGTTCAAAGTGGCTACACTTCCTCTCATGCTTGCTTCATACAGCATTTGGGTGTCATTTTGAGCTGCTGCTTCCTGAGCTTTAATCTCCATTTCTGTCTTCCCTTTGTTTTGCATTTTCTCTACTTCTCCCCTCTTTGACTTCCTTTAACCTCCAACAACTCTAATTAGATAAAGAAAGAATATGAGTCTGAATGCACTCTCATAGTGGAGATTCCAATTTCAGAAAAAGTTGACTGATTGCTACTATTGACAATTCACACACATTTGGAAACTCCACCATAGATGAATGACACTTCAAATTGTCTAGTTCACATAAAAAAAAAAAAGAAAATTCTCGTCGATATATATAGAATTACTTAATCTAAAAAATTTAAATTATTAGGTAAGATCTATCATCTTTTAAATATAAACTCATTCGTGGATAGTTCAGATAGTTAGGGTAAATTGAAGATAATGAGAATAAGTGCACGGTTTTAGGTTTGATTCTCCATTTAAGCATCCACGATTTAAGTGGAGGACCGTGACGCTAGGTTACTGTGCGAGTCTCTTCCGAGAATTAGTCGAGGTTTGCTGCATACTTGATCTTAATTTTTACATGAATGTGAATGGAGTGACTGATTTATTCGAAATATTGACGATAAGTTTATCAACTCCAAAGGCCCTATCAACGAGACAATCTTGCTTACACCTGCCAGGCTAAAACAACTTGAGGTATGATATCAGCTGCTTTAATTGATTAATTAAAATAAATTATATTTTATCACATGATCCATCCATTTAGTATGATAGTCTCATTATTTATTGTAATTTTTTTTTACGTATTTTTGTTTTCACTTTTTTTTTTTAATGTATATTGTAAAGTACTACAGGATGTCTAATAATTATTAATTTGCTCTCTTGTTTGGAATCTTTGAATAATGATCAATACGAAAAACTAAGAGGCAGTTTGATCGTGGTGGCCTCTCCGATTGCGCAAATGAGTTTCCAGGTTGCAACAAATCCTTCAGGCGGGTTCTGGCAGGTTGACACCAAAAGGTTTGATGAAGGTTGCCCTGGGGGCCCGGAACATGCAAAGCTGGAACTCCAGTATTAGCATATACTAGTAAAGTAATTAACACATATTTACAGCCTGCAGCACCCTTTCTTTTGTGGCATCACTCAGCGTAATCCTTTTGCTTATTAGTCAAGTTCCTCTCCAAAATAAGGTTGTTTAGTTGGGATTTTGATAATTGGGGATGTGGACTTCAATCGTATTGATAGCGGCTACCTACATTTTCTCAATTCGCATGGTTCAGGTGCACAATGGTGAAATATTTTCTGATTTTGTTCGCATATGCTCCCATAGTTCAGTTGCGCACCTTCAAGAAATATGGTTGGCTTTGATAAACTCTTGTATCACCTCATTGCAGTCAAATGCAGAGGGACTATTCTACCATTGTTAGAGTTATGAAAATGACTATTCTGATGATAAAAAAACCTTTTGTGTAATTAAATTGAAGTTATATTGAGACTATTAAACAATCTATGAATTTATTCACGAAAAATCACATCCTAATGTTTTCTTATGAATTTAGCATATTTGGAATGAATTTGGAAATGGTGTGAGTTGATATTAGGTTGCGGTTTATGGATTAGAGGTGATTTTGTCTCATTTATGCTGTTCAGGGGGTAAAATGTTATGTTTTCAAGGGGTTAATTTTGTCACTTTTCAATCATGTAGGGACCAAATGGAAATTTGCCATATTTTGCATAAAAGAAAAGCCAAAGATCATAGATTGGTGGCTTCCGCCCACGGAAACCCTTCACTTTCTTTGATCAAGCTTCGGTGAGCATCTCTGGCAACTCTCCAACTTCCCCTTGCACCGATCTCCACCATCTATCACCCCCTGCTGCCGCACGACGCTTCATCTCCCCTTACCAGCGACGTTTCAGCTTCCGGTGGCTTTTCTCCCATTTTCTGGCGGCCTCGCACTTCCCTGGTGGTCGATCTACCCTCCCCACACTCAGATCCACCTTCCACCAAGTTTCGCTGAAATATCGCCGTCGCAGTGTCTTTCAAATTCCATGCCAGTTTTCATGCACTCTTTGGTGACTTTTCACGTTCCAATTAGCTGATCTATCATCCCCATCACATGATCTATCTTCTAGTACCTTCAGATCCCATTTCCGCCACCACTCGTCAAAAAACTAACGTATTCCAATGAGTTACGATTGTTCATATTTCGAGTTGTCCGTTGGTCATTTCCGCTCATTCTTCACATCATCTTGTTGTCAGTTACTTCCTCTTTGCCAAGACCAACCCCATTTTTGACTTTTCAACCTTCGTCGACACCACCATGAGCGACTGAGCTCTCAGTTGCTTGTTACAGTGTAGGCGAGATCAAGATCGACACTCATGGATCTTCTCTGCAGTTCTCTACTAGTTGGATGAGCTTGAATGTTGGACATTTGGTTAAATTTCTTGTATTCAGATTATATTTGTTTTCGTTTCAGTTTGTTTGCGATGCTTTAATATTATTTTGATGCTCGACGTGCTGAATTGACAATGTTCATTGAGAATGTTTGTTGATATACAACTTTTTGCATAATTAAACGTCAGTTTGAGATTATTGAATGTTGATTATGGCTTTAAATTGCTTCGGTACTGATTGCAATCAAGTTGTATTAGCGTTTAATATCATTTCTACAGAATGCATTTGTTGTGTAATTGGTTGATTGGATGATATAAGTTGATAGGTTGTACTTGTTAGCGTTGTACCAATTAGTAGTGTTTAAGGGTTTAGTGTTTTTCGGTTAGTTGATGATAATCTTTAACCAATTGATCTATAACTAAGACGACGGGGAGACAAGATAGATTATACCTCGATTACCGAGAGATGTTTTTATTGATTTGCCTAGCCTTGTAGGTTTAGGAAATCGTAGAGTGTGGAGGAGAATTGAGAGAGTTGGTCTCGAGTCAAACCAAAACCGCAGCGGCAATGTTTTTATTATAAAGTCTTAACTAGTTTTAATTTCAAGCTTTTATTATTTGCATTTAGTTTGTTTAGTTTAATAAATCAATTTGCCAATTTCCCTTTCGTTAACTTTAATATACATTAGGTCGTTAGTCTTTGCTCCCCGTGGATTCGACTCTTCTTATCGCTAACTACGGTACTTAGGTTTAATTTTATGGCTGTGACGACCGGTTCGACAACCATCATGATTAGAAACCATCAGACAAAACACCATCATGTGCTATAATTTGAGCCTATGATTAAAGCAGTCTGACTTTTTGGCAAGTTCTGGTTATCCATTCCCAAAAGAGCCTTGCTAGAATCCTCATAACCATAGAAATCGGAGATGTGCCGATCTTCTTAATTTTATCAGTCTAATCAAGGTATCTGTCAGAAGCTAATCAGAGAGAGGCAAGAGTAGTAATTAATTTGCCAAGAGAATGCAGAGAAGAAGAGAAGAGGAATTACAATTATAATCCGTATGTATTTCATTGTGTTTGTATGATTATACAGAGTCTTATTTATACAAAGTTTAAGAGTATAAACCAGGTAATGCAATATTGCACCTTAGTGGTGAGATTACATGTAATCAGCCTATTAATGGATAATGATTCAGGATATCAAGCCGTAGTCCCAACTTGCCATTTTGTACATTCGCAATATTTGCTTTCCAAATTACATCACCCCCCATAAAGCTGGTGGCTTGTATATGTCGAAAACATCGAGCTTGCCAAGCAAATACAAATGCTGTTGACTACATAATGGTTTTGTAAAGATATTCGTTGGTTTTTCTGAGGTGCGACTATGCATGGTCTTGATTACCCCTTCCTGAATTTTATCTCTGACGAAGTGACAGTAAATTTCAAACTGCTTTGTCCTTTCATGGAAAACAAGATTTGCTGAAATGTCGTTTGTGGCTTTATTGTCATAGTACAAGACAATTGGTTTTTCCATTTCAGCTCCTAAATCCTTTAATAACTTGAGAATCCAGATGATTTCACACATGGCTTTGCCATAGCTTTATATTTTGCTTCTATGGAGGAAAGGGATACTGTTGACTGTTTTTTCGTTTTTCAATAGATAAGAGATCCACCAAGCTTTATACAAAAACCAGTAAGAGATTTTCTCGTCATTGGACATGTAGCCCAATCGAAGTCACAATATGCTGCAATATTCAGATTTCCATTCCGAGGTAAAAGAAGTCCTAAGTTGGGGCACCCTTTTAAATATTTAAGTACCTTTGTTGTAGCATCCATATGGGATTGCTTCGGTCCATGCATAAATTGACTAAAGATGTGGACATCATAACTGATGTTTGGACACGTCATGGTGAGATAGATTAATCGTCCCACAAGTCTTTGATAAATTGAGGGATCTTTTAGTGGTGGATCATTGTCTGAGGCTAAAGTTGCATTGTCATATTTCTTTGTGGTGAGCTTGGTATTCTGTTCAATGGGTATGGCACTTGGTTTGCATGTAGATAATCTTGAGTTCGATACAAGCTCAAGTATGTATTTTCATTGACTAAGGGATATCCCTACTACAGATCTTGCAATCTCAATTCACAAGAAATACTTTGGCTCCCCCAAATCTTTTATGCTGAAATGTCTATGTAAATTCTCTTTTAGAGCCTTGATTACCACATCATCATTTCCTGTGATTAGGATGTCATCCACATAGATAATAAGGGCGATAAATGAGTTACCTCTTTTCCAAGAGAATAGTGCATAGTCATGTTTGGATTGAATGAACCCTCTGCCAATAAGAGCTTCTGTGAATTTTGCGTTCCATTGTTGAGATGCTTGTTTCAGACCATAGAGGGACTTTTGCAGACGACATATAGTATTTTCCCCCTATCGGCAAAGTCCCGAAGGTAGATCCATATAAATCTCTTCATGTAAATGACCATGAAGAAAGGCATTGTGGACATCCATTTGGTGGAGAGACCAATCTCGAATAGTAGCAACGGAAAGGAAGGACCGAACGGGTGTGTTGCATTTTACCCAATGTTTGTGCATTTGTGGATCTTCTGAGGGCAAGAGGGTTCCATCTATGAATCCTTCTTTATCCTTTGCGATTAGGGCTCACCCAGGTTGCATAGTTGCTTGATCCAGTGAGAGGCTGCTTCATAAGCACAAGCTCGGAGCCATCAGTTGCCGGAGAATAGAGAGGATCACCTAGTTCTGGGTGTTTGACAGAGGGTGATACAAGTTGGAAAAGTGGGTAAGGGTTTGGACTTGTTGGGTTGGTATTCAGACCCGACAAGTCTGGGTTTTGAGGGTTGGTTTGGGTGAGGCCATCTGAATTGGCTGTGGATTTTGTGTGGTTACTTGTTTGGTTGTGATCTAAAGCTGTCGGCAGTTTGGTAGTATCCATAGTAGATGAAGGTAAAGGTTGTTTTGTGTTATGAGATTAATACTATCTTTGAGTGCCTTGTTTTGCAGATTGACAAAACGAGACTAGAGAGGTTTGTTTTGGGTGGAAGCAAAGCTAGGCTGAAAGCTCTGATACCTTGATAGAATTTGAGGTGGGCCTAACTCGTCACCCAATAAAGCCTTATTGAATGGGATGATTACCCCCTCTTATAAATTAGTAGGCTTGAGCGTACCTAATCGGTGTGAGACTCCAATACTCCCCCTCACGGTCAAGCCCATATGTTGGGTTATGCCTGTTGATAAAGGTCGTTGCTAGCTCAAACTCCTCACCCATGGGTCAAACACTCAGCTCAACTGAACCTGGGCTCTGATACTATGTTAGAAGCTAATCAGAGAGAGGTAAGAGCTGCAATTAATTTGCCAAGAGAATGCCGAGAAGAAGAGATGAGGAATTACAATTGTAATCCGTATGTATTTCATTGTGTTTGTATGATTATACAGTCCTATTTATACAAAGTTTTAGAGTATAAACTAGGTAATACAATATTGCACCTTAATGGTGAGATTACATGTAATCAACCTATTAATGGAGAATGATTTAGGATATCAAGCCTTAATCGCAGCTTGCCATTTTGTACATTTGTAATATTTGCTTTCCAAATTACATCGGTATCTTCACACCCCACCACCAGGCATGCTTCAAAGTGCTAAATTATCAACTCTTTTATTCATCTTTCTGATTTTGCAACGCCCAAAATGGAGCTCTGAAGAACACAACTAGTAATCGGGTAATGGTAATATTATGAAAAAAGGTTATCTTCACGGTTGACAAAAGTTAGTTACCAATACTGTCACTCACACCGGTATTCTATTACTATAAATAAACAGACGTCATCGTAACTGTTAATAAACAGACCAAAATTTTGCTGTTTACTAACGACGTTAGTTTTACTTTAATTAATGGACAGGTTTTTACCGTTAACTATCTGGCGTTAAGGACGTTGTAGTTAAGTTACGGATGTCTCACTTCCCCGTTAGTTAACCGACATAATTTTAACCGTTATTACACAGACGTTTGTTTGACCGTTAAAACAGCTGTTAATCTCACAATTAACAAAAGACGTTACCGTTACTGTTGTGAAGATCAAATTTTCCCTGTCAATCCTTGCGGATAATCTCAAAATGGCACATCAACCGTACGATCCTTGCTACACGCCCTCTCTTCATCATCACCATCAGCCTCAGCCTCTGGGGTGGCGGTCCTTAGCATCATAATCATCAACAACCGTTCTCCGGGAAGTTCTTCATATGTTTTGGAAGAACATGCACGATGTCGTTTTGGCATTTGGATCGGCTTGCATAAGCTTTGCTGGCCTGTCTTACAGTAACGCAGGTAAGACGCTAACAACTCAGAGAGAGTAAGGAATAATAGGTCCAGTTATTGCCTTAACTCAGACTATAATTTCCAAGAAGTTGCTCATTCAAATTCGGCATTATTTAAGTAACTTGTTTCTGGGAAGTTTTAGGCATCTAGCGTCTGCAGTTACATAGATTCCTTATTTAATTTGGTATAATTCAATGGTCAATGAAGTTATGGTATGAATGGTCAACGAAGTTATGGTATCAAATATCAATGGTCAATGAAGTTACACAGACAAAAGGGTAAAGTTCTTGGAAATTATAATTGAGGAGAAGTCAATAACCTGTCAGATCAAACCTGAAATCTTTGAACTTGACTGAATGTTTTGGAGGCAACTGCACGATGTCGTTTGGCATTTGAATATCGGCCTGCATAAACTTTGTAACTCCTGTTTTACACTAACAACTGCAGAGAGAGGAGATTTGAATATACTTCTGAATTTGATGAACTTCTGCTTGATGATTTAATCATTGATCAAAAGTTGATAGCTTGCATGCATCTTCAGTTGAAAAGTCTGATCCTTCAGGATTTGACTTCACTAGAATATTTGGAAAGTCTTATTTTTCTGCAGGAATTAGTATGCTTGTTTTATCTAAGACCTGGTTTTGTATATTTGGAATTTAACAATGTGATGTCTATTTTGTTATAGTATTTCCTTGTCATATAAAGTCAATTTCGTTGAAAATTCAATTAAACAGACAAAAAGGTTAAACTTCTAGGAAATTATATAATTTCAGAGAAGTCAATAATTGGATAAAGAATATATCAATTCTAGAGAGGTCAACCTTTCAGATCCAATGAAACTGCGTATTCACATCTAATGAGTAGTGCACAAGCATCATACTGTTTTAAAATGAATATTGTACACAGGAGAGATAGATAATATAAATATGAGAGAGGGATAGATGAAAAATAAAGGAAAAAGGAATAGAACAATCATCAGAAATGGAGATAGGAGCTGAGGAATCTAACAATACTCAAACGCTGTATGAAGCAAGCATGAGGGGATGTGTAGCCACGTTGAACACATTGATTCAGAATGATCCATTCATTCTCCATAAAATTTCACTCACTGCCTTCACTGAAACTCCCTTACACATCTCAGCTTTGCTTGGTCATGTTGAATTCAGTAAGGCTCTTGTGAGCCAAAAACCTCAACTTGTCACGGAGTTGGACTCATTCAAACGCTCGCCTCTTCACTTAGCTTCTGCTGAGGGCCATACTGAGATTGTCAAAGAGCTGTTGCAAGCAAATAAGAAGGTTTGCTTGGTTGCTGATGAAGAGGGCAGAATTCCTCTCCATTTGGCTGCGATGAGAGGGAGAGTTGAGGTGATACAAGAGCTGATAAGCGCAAAACCTGAGTCAATTCTTGTGCAAATCAACGGAGAAACAGTTTTACAATTGTGTGTTAGGTATAATCATCTGGATGCTCTGAAACTACTGATGGCATCAGTCAATGATGAGGTGTTTCTCAACTCCAAAAACCTTGAAGGCAACACTATCTTGCAAGTCTCTGCCATGTTGAAACAATTTGAGGTACCAGCCCTGTCTTTTGCTTTGCTTTAATTTGAGGAGAATTGTCTCTTATAAACAGTCTAGTTTGTCAATGATCATTTTGCTCGATCTAGCTGATTTTATATTATTTCTTTTTGAGTCTAATCTGCACAGTTTTTCTCTAAAATAACAGAGTTTTTACACACACACACACACACACACACACATATATATACATCTAAGTTACCTTCTCTTACTAGGTGATTCGAGAATCTGATCATAAAGAAATTTAAAATTTCACCTATATTCGCACCGATCTCTTAACCTCTATATGATATCTCATATTTATAGTAGTAAGATCATGAACAATATTTTACCTAAAATTATATATCTATATGCTTAATTTGTGCAGACTACAAGGTACTTGCTTTCAGTACCAAAGATAAAAGTAGATGTCAACTCCTTGATCGAGAATGGCTTTGCAGCAATTTACAGAAACGGCACAATTCCAAGGAATTTGCAAAATCCTATTACTGAGACAACCACCAAAGCTCAAAGCACTCGATCGGCCACCAAAAAATCAAAAGCTGCTCTCAAGAAAGAAGCAAAATCTCATGCAGCATTATTGTCATCAACGACATATGACTGGAGCAAAAAGGTAATGAAGTACAAGAGTAACAATTATGAAAATATAAGAGGCAACTTGATAGTGGTGGCCACATTGATTGCAGCCATGAGTTTTCAAGTGGCAACAAATCCACCAGGTGGGGACTGGAAAAGTGACGGAACCAATAAAAAAGATCAAAACTGCACAATTGGAGCAGTAAACTGCATTTTTAAAACTTCAATAAATGAATACACTCATGACAAGCTAGTATTTTTCAGCACTCTCTCATTTTCAGCATCACTAAGCATAATCTTGTGGCTTATCAGTGGAGTTCCTCTCAAAAACAGAGTTTCAGTGGGGATTTTGCTCATAGGAATGTGGGCTACAGTGCTGTTTGTTGCAGCTACATATTATTTATACATCAGCTTGGCTATGCCACATGATTCACAAGATCAATATGATCACGTATTTGATTTTATTAGTGTTTGGTACTTATGGCTTTGGGCTGGGTTGCTTGCAGTCATAATTGCGATTCATACGCTTAGATTTTGTTGGTGGGTGGTGAAGAAGCTGTTCATGGGTGTAGTTTATATAGTTAGATGTTGCTGTTGCTGTTGCTGTTATAAGAACAAAAAGAACCAACACCATGATCAGATTATGGTGAGTGTTTAAGAAGAAGACTAGATTGCACTTTATGCATACATACAGCTTCCAATTTCCATTGCATCCCATCATGACGTCGTTAACGAATAAGAGTTTAAGTTAGTTTATAAACATTGAATTTCTTGAATAGTAAATGCGTTTTAGATGAAGGATGCTTGCGTTGTTATAGAATTACTTAATCCCAAAGCTTAGACTATTAGTTAAGATTCAACTCTTAAATATATATAAATACTGCAAATTAGACTGATAAGTTATTTCTTTCCATGTCTCAGACACACCGATACTAGTACTAATGTTACGTAAATGTAACTCTTTGTTCAAACAATTCTATTTCGAGTTCTTAGTTAGAGCTCTTCGTAAAGCTTGTTAAAAAAAATACATTGTTCGACTTGATTAATTGCTCTTTGTTATTCAAAACGGATGGTTTCAATTTTGTAATTTTCTATTTGTCCCAGAGCTTCATAAGATGTAACATCTACTAGTGACAGTGCTTCCTGCCTGCCTTCGAGTGTGCAATGTGATAATTCTCCTTGAATTCAAGCAAATTAAGCAAGAGATAGAAAGGCTTGTACCTCATCATGTTGCTGCAATATAGCAGATACTTGCAAGATAGTGTTGCCTTCAAGGTTTTGGGAGTTGAGAAACTCCTCATCTTCAACTGATGCCACCAATACTTTCAGCGAATCCAAATGATTTTACCTAAAACACAAATGTAAAACGCATATAGTTGGTTATTTCCATAAGAAAACGCATATTCAAGGTTAAGCCACGCGATGACATTTTACTTGTGTGTAATATGTCATGTTTTTAAATTTTCCGCTGCAAGACTTGTGTTTTTCTATCATGTAGTTTAATTCGTGTTTTCTTTGGATTGTAAGGAATTTGAAAATGTCTTATACCATATGTTTTCCCTTGGTTTGCAAGAAAGTACTGTGTATGTTTATGATGAATGAATGAGGAAATGTTGATGAAATTGATTTGGAAACAGGTTTAGCATATTTGATGGTTTTTCCACATGGGACTAGTGATGGCAATGGGCTGGGCCGAGACCGGGTACCTCTTGGCCCAGGCCCAAGCTCGATCTCATGACAAAGGCCCAAGCCCGGCCCGGGCCCTTCACAAGTTTGATAGATAAAGCCCAAGCTCAGCTCGACGGGTTTTTTGTAACCTCAGGCCCAGCCCAAGCCCGCTCATTTTTATAATGTGAATTTTTAAATATTAATAAATTTCATTTTTTTTATATTTTTAATTCTAGAAACAATTTTTAAATATTAATTTATTTTTTAATACTCACCAAATATATAAATAATTTTCCACAAAGTGCATCCATCCATTCATGTAGGGTTTGCAAAAAATGACTATATATATGTAGGACAATCTTGTAATTAAATATATAGTATAAGGGTAATTTAATATAATTAATACTAAAATTGTTGGGTCGGGCTGGGCTAGAAGACATACACAGGCTCGGCCCGTACCTGAGGTCGGACCCTAAAATTAGGCCCAGGCCCAAACCCATACCCGCAAATATCAGGTAAAGCCCGATCTTTTTGGGCTGGGCTAGGCTAGGTATCCAAAAATATCGAGCCCATTGTCATCTCTATATGGCATCTCTCCGTTACCCGAGTCTCATGAGCATGTCTGAAGCCTATGGGATAGGGAAGGCCGAGACAAGTCTTGTAAGTTGGGTATTTCCACAAGAAAACGCATTCTTTTTATTATTGACTACTCGGTCAACCATGGATAACGGCCGGGATGCAAAGAAGTTCCTGTTCACATGGAAAGGATCCAATGAAGTTCCCGGAAAATTTCAGCATCATTAGAAGTCGACAGATAGCTAGCCTAGAACTTCAAAAGTAATTTGAAAAGTCTAAAAGCTTAAACTTTTAAGTTTATATGCAAGTTCCTGGAAGAATATTTAAGCTTTGATCCAATAATTGGACATGACATGATCACGTTTCTAGCTAGACTTTTGATGATTTTTGGTGTGAACATACGCATGTCTAAAAAGTAAGTGGTCGGTCCAATTGATGTCGTCTCTCACATTATAATTTCCAAGAAGTTGTTAACCTCTTTGCCCATATTGCTTCCAAATGAAATTGATGAAGGAAATGTATCTAGAAATATATAACCTCAAGCAAATAATAATGATAAAAGGAGTTGACTCACAAGTCCATGACGATGCTAGTCATGTTTTTTTTTTTTTTGTCATCGTAGTGAATCAGTTTGTGTATACCTTAATTAATTCTGCGATCCATTGGAACTCTGTTGGACATATATACAATTGATTAACCACCAAGTTCCTAGAAGATTAATTTAAAAGTTGATTTTATGTGGAAATTAAACACAAGTCTAAAAGTAAGGTGGTAATTGCCTAATTGGTAGCTTAATAATTTGTAATTAATTAAAAATTAATTGATTCTTGATTGTTATTCTTTGTCTATTACTTGATATACACAACAATGAGATTTTACAAACGCAGACTCTAATATTATTTAGTAATTATTTAGCTAGATAATTGGAAATAAGTGTAAACTTCTAGTGAGATGCAAGAGATGACATATTAATTGTAATTAAAAAATGTAGAGTGGATCTGAATTTTATGGATAAAAAAAAACACCGATCTTCAATTAACCAGATGAAAATAGTTGAGTTTTTGCTTGATTGTGTTCTTGTTAAAAAAATAAAAAATAAAAAAATAAAGAAATTGGGTAAATAGGAAAATTGGGAGGTTGTGGTGGTGGGCAACTGGGGATGGCTACTACTGCGGCAGTGTGGAACTGTGGATAGCTGCTTCCTGGCTACAGTAGTGAAGGTGGCAATAGTGGTGGTTCAGTAGCAGAAACTATGGGTCCATTTGGCAGACTCTTTTCCCACAATCATATTTTATTATCCTATCCTGAAATACAAAAAATGAATTTGTTTTAATATTCTTCAAATTCCAATCCTATTTTATTTAACTTAAAACATTAACCATTACCTTTCTCAATAAAAATTTTAAAATTAACAAAAATATCCCCACCCACCCAAGCCACTATCACCTGCCAACAGCCACTGTCGCTACCACTGTCGAAGCTGTAACGAAGCATGACTGACTGGATTACACCAATTTGTCTATTTCTGGCCAAATAAACCATGGATCTGGTAAAAAATGGTCAGGTTGACGGCCAAAGATCTGGCCGTTGACAGCTAGATCCATGATGGCTCGTTCGAAAAAGGCCAGATCGACGCACAACCAACCAGATCCAGCCAATTGTGTGCCATTCCAGTAGATTTCGTCCACCTTCCGACTGTGGTGGCTGGCTGCCAGCAATATGTGGGTGGGTGGGGTGTTTGTGTCAATTTATAAACTTTTATTGTGGGGAGTGTTTAGTAAAATTAACAAACTTAGGGGATTAAAAGTAATCTAGATATTTTCAGGGAATACTGTTAAGAAATGTACCAAAAACTTCTCAGAATCCTATCATATTTTCCAAAAATGCTATTCAGCATAGAATGCTATTCTAAAAATCTAACCAAACGGAGCCATATGGCAGATTTTGGTTTGGTCTTCTTAGTAAAATTAAAACAATAATTTTTAATAAATATGCCACAT
Organism: Pistacia vera; assembly: GCF_008641045.1. NCBI lineage: Eukaryota > Viridiplantae > Streptophyta > Magnoliopsida > Sapindales > Anacardiaceae > Pistacia > Pistacia vera. Next base: position 263,743 of record NW_022196799.1, read on the forward strand.
GTTAAGATTTAAATGGCTTGTGGTATCATATTAGATTACTAAGTTGGTACCACAAGTGTATTGTAGATTTTCTAATGACTTATTTATGTGGTTATATTCCCTCTAATTTATGTAATTATAAAATAATTTTATAGATAGCGTTTGATTCAGGGTCATAAAAGATAACACCAATAATCTATCTTTTAATTACCACGTTTGGATGTCAAGTATTCAAAGATTTTGGTAATTGACCAATACCAATAGTGATTACTGTATGTAATATAGGGGGTAATTCGATTATCGCATGAAAAGGTGTTATTTCTTTATTACTGGGGTAATCAATTGTTCATACCAATTTTACTTTAATTAATAAATATTTTGGACACAAATGCCCTCATATGTCTATTAAATAACAATTAGCCCAAATATGCGAAATGACTTATTTAACGTCATATTTTAATTTTTGGACATAAATACCCACACTATTTACATGGCTAATACGCAAAATACCCACAACCACCCAAGACCATTGTCGGCCGTCAGTCGTCATCGACCATCATCGAAATAGTCGGTCATGCACCGATCTAGCCGTTTTTGGCCAGATGAAGGCTGGAAATGACTAGATCCATTATGACTGTTTCTGGCTAGATCCAAATTCGTAAATGGCCACAGATATGGTCGTTAACAGCCATAATAGATCTGGCTATTTTCAGCCAGATCCACAGCCGTTAACGACCATAGATCTGACCGTTAATGGCCAGAATGGATTTGGCTTTCTAGCCATATCCATCGCTAGATCAGGGAATGGTCGACTAGATTCGGTCAGTTGTGCATTGTTCTGGCGACTATCGACATTGGTTGATGGTGGTGGTTGGTGATTGACAGTCGTCTTGAGTGGGTAGGTGTATTTTTTAAACTTTAAACTTTTGTTATTGGGGTGTTTTAGCTAAATTCTAAAATGTAAGGTGTTAAAAAAATGTTCTAAATAATAATACTAATATAATAATAATATTAACAAGGAAGGGCAATTAAGTAAAAACTCCTCTGATAATATTTTATTCGATCCAACCAAACATATTAATTATTTATACTCAGCAATCTAACCTCTGTTTTAAAACTTGGACTGGATCGGCTAGTCCAACTAGGACCTGGCCTTAACTTCGGTCCGAGTTAACATTAAAATCAGAAATAAGATAAAACCCGCTTTGGACCGGTAATAGACCGGTGAAACAGTACAAAACCGTTGGTTCGATTGGTCTGGGGATTAAAACGGTTCACTATTTTGGGGTTAATTTGATCCCTAAAAAAATCCTATTCTAATTCCTAAACCAGATTTGTAGCACCGTTTCATTCTCCATTTCATTGAGCCAACAAGCATTCTCCATTTCATTTCAATACCATTTTCATCTCCAAAGACCAAATTGCATCTTCCATTTTCATTTTCTATTCTTCTTCGCTTACTCTAAAATCTACCATGTAAAGAAGAAGAAGTAAGGGGAGGGAAAGGAGGAAGAAAGAGAAGAGGAGACGAAGAGAAAGAGTAAGGAAGAAGAATTGAGGAAGGAAGAAGATTAGAAGAAACAAAAGAGGAGACGAGGAGAAAGAGGAAGGAAGAAGAAAGAGGAGGAGAGAAAAAAGTTATAGGAGAGAGAGGGAAAGTGATAGAAGAAAGAATAAAGTGATAAGGAGAGAGAAAAAAAGGAGAAAGAAAAAAGTGATGGCGAGACAAAAGAAAGGAGAAAGATGAAAGTGATGGGGAGAGAGAAAAAAATAATTAATAATAAAAGTTACAGGTGCGTTTGCTTTATTTTAAACTTATAGGGACTTATGGATAAGTTTTAGGGGTGTATTTGTTAGTCTTCAAACTTATAAGTTTTGATGGAATTGTTTAGATATGTGTCTGTTGTACACCTATTAGATCAATCGGGAGCGGTTCGGTTTTTAAAACAATAAATCTAAGTCTAATCAAACATATTAGTATAACATTTTCTCATTAATCTTCAAGGCAATCTATTTCAGTGGTAATCTATATTTTTAGTAAAAAAAAAAGTTCCTGAAACAAACGCAATTGTCTTGGTTTTTTTAAATGCAACCACAAGTGTAAAACTATATCTTCATGCAGTTTTACGATCCGCAAGTGTAAAACTATATCTTCATGCAGTTTTACGATAACCGACTCAAGTTTTGCCCTTACCAACTCTTATGACCTCAACTTTCCCTCTCATCGTAGCCAAGTGAAGATAGACTCTCCCTCATTGATCACCATCCAAATATGCTGTTAGAATATTATGACTTGTTTTCCTATTTGTTCCATGTAAAATTAGATCTCTTTAGGAAATCTATTTAAAGAGGAATGCAATCGTATAGGAATAAAACTATGGTAGTTCTACTAGGAAAAAAAAAAAAAAAAAAAAAAAGGATTTCATCTAGGAGTACAATATCTCATTGATCGCCTATAGGTGCGAATCAATTTAATGTTACAAGAAGATATGAAAACATAAGACATATATATATGATATAAAGGTTCATTAAAAACCATGGGTTGAGTGTTTGTTAATTAACAACTGTCTTTGGTATTGGGTTTATGATGTGTGTACTCTTCTATATCTGTGTTGATGTTATAATAGTGAATTTTTCTCTCATCTGTTAATGTAGACAAGTTATATTGAAGCACGCTAAATATTGTATCTTTTCATGTGACCGTCAGTGGAAGCTAAGATCAGATACTTCTTAATGAGTTTAAATGAAGGTGTGAATGAAATTTTATGAAGAATGAATACATGGATGTTTTGAATCAATGTGTTCAACGTGTTAGATATTTGTGAATCTTATTTATTAATCTATAAGCTGCATGTCGTGCTCGTATTAACTTTTTTTTTTTTTTTTTTTTTTCCTTTTATTTTTAACTTGTTTTTTTTATCTCATCAGTAATTTGTATGGCCTTGATTTTAGTTTATTTAAATTTGGAAAGACATCGGATTCTTCTTAAGGCATGCTTCCATGTCTCCCCAAATTTGAATCGCTTCACTTTTATTTAACATAGAATTTGATGAGACGTAATGGGATCATCTGAAACTCGCTGAATCATTTAATTTAAGACCCACATGGATTTAGCAAGATTGTGGTGGCAACCACTTTTGTTATAATTTTTAGCCTTTTAAGTACATCTACAAAATTATTATGATTGGTAAATAATATTCTTGATGTCATGATCACGTCACCGGTCCGACCGTAGGCCGACCTTCCTACCGATTCAACGTACGGTCTCATTCTCAAAACATTGTTTCCAGCCACATATAATAATTAATAAAATAGTAATTAGTTGTTGACTAGCTACAGCTAGTAAACGATAATGGTGGTAGTGATCTTTTATATCTACTTATGAAGAAGACAAAGAAAAGAAAAGGAAGAGAAGAAAAATATTAATGGCAAATCCATCTACACCCTTGCACATCTCAGCTTCTCTTGGCGATCTTGATGCAACCAAAAGACATTTAGCTTCAGATCCTCGATCTGCCACAGCAGTGGACTCTGGCGGCCGCACAGCTCTTCATCTCGCCGCTTCCGAGGGGCACATGGATATCGTCAAAGTGTTGTTGACAGCAAATGGAGAAGCTTGTTTGAAGCTTGTTTGAAGGCTGATGAAAGAGGGAGAATCCCTCTCCATTTGGCTGCAATGAGAGGGCAAGTTGAGGTTATGGAAGAGTTGATAAGCCAAAAGCCTCGGTCGATTCTTGAGAAAAAGCATGGATGTACAGTTTTACACTTGTGTGCTAGGTATAATCATCTCGATGCTCTGAAATTATTGCTGGAATCGACTGATATTGACGATAAGTTTATCAACTCTACTGACCCTAACAATGAGACAATATTGCTTACATCTGCCAGGCTAAAACAATTTGAGGTATCAGCCCCGATTTCCTTTTTCTTTTCTTTTTTCTTTTCTATTTTTTTTTCTTTTTTTCTTTTAAATATTTTTAATTTTCAGTTTTTATAAGAAAGTGTTTTCTAAATCTAACTATTCGGTAAAGAGTAAAGTAAAAAGGGTACTTGTGATAAAGCTCTTGAACGTTTGTGAGTTTTTAAAAATTTGAAGACCTTAAGTAATTTTAGGAAAATGTGTTTGGTTAAGCGGAATAAATGAGTAGGTATATTATATTAATATGTTTGGTTAGGAGAAATAAATTGGTGGGTATATTATTTAAATTACTAAATTACCCTCTTTTTAAATATTAATATATTTTTATTTTTATTATTAATTTTTGAATAATTATTTAACCTCCAATATTTCAGATTTAGCTAAAACACTTCTGCTTATATAAAACTTTAATTTATAACAAAATCACTCCCATTACCCTGTCGCCACCACAAACCACAGTTGAAAGTTGTCTAGAGTCGCCATGAGTTGCCCACTATGATAGCGAGGCTTCAATATGGCTGTTTTAGGCCATATTGATGGCTGAAAATGACCATATTAGGCTAGATCTGGCCAGGTTAGATCTATTCTGACCATTTCCAACTAGATCGATGGATCTGGCCTGGTCAGATCTAGCTTGATATGGCCATTTTGGCCATCAATATGGCCAAAAACCACCATATCAGAGCCTCTCGGAGCCTCCCAGCGACTCTCGGTCATTTTTAGTGCCTTCAACAATTTTTCAGCGGTGATCCGCAGTGGTTGGCTCGCTATCAGGCTGGTCATAGTGGTGGTCTGTAACTTGTTTTAAGTATAAGAGCATTATTGTTCAAAAACTTAATTTAACAAGGGTAAAATTGTAATGGTAGATTAATGTAAATTGATTTTAAAACAGGGGCATTATTGTCCAAATTTTTTATCAATAAGGAATAGAATTGTAACAAAAATAAGATTACCTTGGTAATCTTACAATACCTAAGAAAATGGAGGTAATCAGATTACCTCCGATATTACCAACAGTAATTACTGTTGGTATAACCAAAATCTTATATTACTTGACAACCAAATGTAGTAATAAGGAGGCGTTTGGTTGGGGGTTATAAGGGATTACTAGGGTAATGTCATCTTATATTACTTGATTACCATGTTTGGTTGTCAAGTAATATAAGATACCGGTAATCTTTAAATACCAATAGTGATTACTATTGGTAATATCAGAGGTAATCTGATTATCTCCATTTTCTTAGGTATTCTGAGATTACCAGGATTATCTTTTTTTGTTACAATTTTATCCCTTATTAATAAAAATTTTGGACAATAATACCCCTAATTTAAAACAAATTTACATTAATATCCTATTTCAATTTTACCCCTGTTTAATTAAAATTTTGGATAATAATGTCCTTATATTTAAAATAATTTACAGCAACCACTGCCACCCAACCACCACCACCATTGCCACCTAGCCACCATTGTCGACAACGGCCAACTACCATGGGCCGCCGCCGGAAAATCATCGGAGTCCATAAAAAAGAACGAGACTCGGTGGGAGACTCCGGAAGGCTTAGATATGGCTGTTTCTGGCCATATTGATGGCCGAAAATGGCCATATCAGGCCAGATCTGGCCGCTAACAGCCAGATCCTTGGCCATTATCGGTCAGATCTCGTCCAAATCTGGCCGTTAACGGCCAGATCCTGGCCATTATCGGCCAGATCTGTAACGGCCAGATTTGGACGAGATCTGGCCTGATATTGCCATTTTCGGCCATCAATATGGCCGGAAACGGCTATATCGAAGCCTCTTGTTCACGGTCAGCTATTGATGGGGACTTTCGGAGACTTCCGGTGATGGTCTACGGTGGCGGCAGGCGGTGGCAGGTGGTGGGGGTGATTTTGTAATAAATTAAAGTTTTATATAAGCGCGGGTGTTTTAACTAAATCTGAAATATTGGGGGTTAAAAGAAATTATTTAAAAATTAATAATAAAAATAATATTATATTAATATTTGAAAATGGGACAATTTGATAATTTAAATAACATACCCACTAATTTATTCCCCATAACCAAACATATTAATATAACATATCCACCAGCTAACCAAACACATTTTTCTAAAGATTCTCAATAATCCTTAGTGATTCAACATTCCTAGTAATATAATATTCTTGAATCAAACGCCCCTTAAAAGTAATATAAGATAAAATAATTCCAGTAATCTACCTTCAACCCAACGCGCCCTAGGGTATCCATGATATTCTCACTTATACAATGCCTAATTATAATTTGTTCTTGTTTTCTATTAACCAGTAGTTCCTTTAATGAAGTATTTAAAATTTTTGTCGTTTTTTTTCCTTCAAATTTTGTACCTTAAATAATAATATCTCTTTCATTAAATAAGTGATAGAAACATTTTTCTTTTTTCAGTTTCTTAATTGCTTATAAACAGTCTACTAAAGAGAAAAAGAAGTAGCAAATTTGTTCTCTTGTACACATATAATGGAGTACTTTAAATTTGCTCTAACGAAAATGAATTTTTTTTGAAGTAATATAAATTCATTGGTTATGACGTGGATGGTTTTTGCAGATGGTGTCCTACTTGGTTTCTCACCCCCGAATATCAGTTGATTCAAAATCTCTTGCAAAAGCATTTGGGTTTGAGAATCCTCCGAATGATGATCAATATGAAAAACTAAGAGGCAATTTGATGGTGGTGGCCTCTCTGATTGCGCAAATGAGTTTCCAGGTAGCAACAAATCCTCCAGGTGGGTTCTGGCAGGTTAACACCAAAAAGTTTGATGAAGGTTGCCCCAAGGGCTCCGGAATATGCAAAGCTGGAACTTCAGTATTAGCATACACTAGTAAAAGGGATTACCACATGTTTACAGCTTGCAGCACCCTTTCTTTTGTGGCATCACTGAGCGTAATCCTTTTGCTTATTAGTCAAGTTCCTCTCCGAAATAAGTTTTTTGTTGGGATTTTGATCATTGGCATGTGGAGTTCAGTCACATTAATTGCAGGTGCCTACATTTTCTCAATGCGCATGGTTCAGATGCAAACTGACGATGAAATATTTTCTCGTGTATTCTCGCTTGCTCCCATCTTTTTGGCTTGGTTGATTTTTTCTTTAGTTTCTTATCATGTATTTCAATTTGGAATCTGGCTGATATTTCACAAGAACGATGCCATTGATAAGAGCTGTGAAATTTTGGATTCCCTGGTGAAGAAGATGAAGAATTTGAAATCCAATGCTGTGAACACGCTAAAGAATTTGAAATCCAATGTTGTGAACAAGCTAAAGAATTTGAAACCCCATGTGTGCTGCCAAGAACAGAGGCCTACAGGAACCGTCGTCTAAGAGGGAGGAGATGTACTACACCTTCCTGTTTAATTTCGCTTATTATTTGAAGTGTGTTTAACATGTATGGTAGGTTTTGTTTCTTTCTTTATTTTGTTGACGTTCTGTAATATATTATCAAACACTTATTTCTAATCAATTAGCGAGTTAACGAGAATGAACTATAATGGAATGTCAATATTTAATTGTCCTCTTTTATGATGCAGATATCCACACCGGAATATAAATTAAAGATATACAATATTTTGATTTTACTTGATAGTTTAAGATTTTGGATGTCATTGTCTAAATATTTAAAGTTGAATCTTCCATTATAACTTGAGCTTGGAGATCAAGTGATTCTCCATCTAGTTGCACTTTTACGGACTCATGGAATTGCTGAAATTCTGATAACCGCAAAAAACTGAAATGTGTAAGAGTGTGAGTGAAACTATGTGAAGAATGATAGAACCTGCCTTTTGTTAACATACGAATATGAGAAGAAAAAATGTGACATTAATTTAGATATCATCCGAACATGAAATAAGAATATGTGAATTATTCTTATTCCTAGTTATGCTGAGATGTTATTTTCTTTTCTTTATTATCGAGATTATATCATTATTTGTAATATTGTATTAACATACATAACCAATACAATTTTGTATAAATAGGTGCTGTAAACATGAAGAAATTCATTCAATATACAAAACACTTTCTATTGGCATACTCTAACATCTCAATTGTCTCTCTTTCACCTCTCTGTTCTTCACCTTTATCAATCTCGTCAAGGCGTCTTCATGCTTTACCAGGCATAATGCTTTAACTCTCTTAAATCTGAAATTCAAAAAAGTCACAAACAGGAAAGGGCCTACCCAAAATCACTCATTAAATTGTTGCAAAGTTCATCTGTTCCTCTGTCTGCTTTTCCATATTTATTTTGATTTTGTAGCACCCAAAATGAAGCACTCAAGAACACAACTACTATCAATAAAACAAATGTCATCGTAACTGTTACTAAACAAGCGAAATTTTAGCCGTTAATTAACGCTGTTAAATTCACTATTAACTTACGGTCACGTTTTTGTCGTTAACTGTTTGACAATAGTTTCACTGATATTTAACGCCATCAATTTCACCACCATCCAACAACTATTAGGTTTGCGTGAACCAATGATCATTTCACTTGTCATTTACTAATGGACATTGGTTAATGGGTTAATTAACATATATTTGTTTAGTCGTTATTTAACAGTAGTTTATTTCACCGTTATTTAACAGTCGTTTATTTCACCGTCACTTAATAGCTGTTAACGTAACCGTTACAAGAAAGATGTTTTTTTTAACGAAAGACATAACCGTTACTATTGTGAAGATCAAATTTTGCTTCCCTGCCAAAGCCCTGTTTGATAATCTCGAAATATGTAAAATCAATGGGAGCGGTTCCTTGATCAAAGCAGCACATCCGCCCTACAATCCTTGCTACATGCCTTCTCTTCATCATAACCGTCAGGCTCCAGCAGTGGCGGTCGGCGGGCCTCCTTCAAATCAAAATCATTAAGAATTGCTCTTTGGGAAGTTCTTCGCATGCTTTGGATACAAATGCCCGATGTCGTTTAGCAATTGTATCGGCTACAAATAAACTTCATGGCCCTTGTTTTACACTAACAACTGTAGAGATAGGAGATTTCAATATACTTTGCTTACTGTATATTATTGAAAACAATCACGATTTGATTTTTTTTTTTTTTTTTTTTAATCTAGGGCTGCTTCATAGGCACAATAGTCACAATTTCAGTGGTACCTCGTAGTAGAACTTTTTTTGACTAACAATTTCAGGGCTTACTGTATATACTATTGTGTATAAATTTTTTTCCGAATAATTTAATTATTAGTAATTATATTTTATTTCTCTACTGAAAAAAAGATATTATAATGTTAAAGTTTCGAGGGCATGTGATTAAGACTTTGGAGAATCAAAATATATTACATTCATTAATTATCTGATTAATTAAGTGTATAATTAGAATTAGGATCCAATTAAAAGTGTTTTAATGTTATTAAAATATTTATTTTTTAATAAAATGATATATTTGATTGAATAAATTTACTTAAAGTATCAAATTCTAAGCATATTTATAGTAACTTAGCAATTATATATGATAAATTGATAAATATTAGTACATTACTTAATTAAATGGTTAGATATTTAATTAACTTTTCGGCAAATTCTAAAACTTCATTTTCACTCTAGTAATTACAATATTAGATAATATTTTAAAATTTAATTCCCAAAATTAATTCCACAACTGTACTTTGGTGTAAAAATTTAATAGTATATATATATATCCAAGGATTTGTGACTGTAATTAGACACAAATGAATAAGTAATAAAAATTAAAAACTACTCTCGTTTTCTTAATTTTTTTAGTGGTGTATTTGTAAATTTGTAAAGTTTATTTGTCATTTTTTAAATTAATAGAGGGGTAATTAAAATTTTCTAAGGTACTGGGTAAGGAACCAGAACTTGTATTTCAGGTTTTGGTTCCAATCATAGAAACCAGTTGGTTCTGGTTCTGGTTCCTTCAAACAATGCAAGATACCAAAAATTATTCACCCCTAATTATTGGAAGTCATTGAATGACCATGTGAAGATATCAAATTAAAGTATTACAATCATTCATCGTGAAGTAGATGAATATTAATTCCAAGTAAATTTTGTTGATCTAAACTTAATTTATCAATTAAAAGAACATTAATATTAGAAGATATTTATGTCAAATTAGTTAGTGGATTTCTAAAGAATTAATTATGGATTAGGCAGTTATTAAATAAAAAAATGTTCTCTTTGTCTTTTAAAAGCATGTACTTGTTGGCTTGTTTCATGCAATTCTCGTTATAAAATAAAATAATAAAAAATAAAAAGTTCTCTTTCATCTTTTAAAAGCGTGTACTTGTTGGCTTGTTTCATGCAATTCTCTTCTCTTTTGGTAGCTTACCTCAATGTTTAAATTTATCGATTGTGAAACACTAAAGCAAAGTAATATATGTAATAGAAGAATAATATTAAGTTTACAATCTAATCTCATAATCTTTTCTCACAATTTTTGATATGACAATTTATAATTGATTAACTCGTAAATAGATATACGAGACTCAAAGCAAATTGACGAATTGCGACCTGTTATGTCGAGGGTTGTGAAATAAGGTTATAAGATTGGATTACGGACTTAGCATTACCAATAGCATAAACATTTTGTATAATGATTTAATTAAAGTTCAGAAATGTGTAAGGGAGTTTCATGCTTGCTTCATATAACAGCATTGAGCAAACGTTAACAGCTAGCGTAGAATTACTTCATTTGAAATATCTGAAAGCTTATATTTAACTATATTTATTTACAGGATGCCAGGTTCCTGGAAGATTTCAGCTTTGATCCTTCAGGTAAGCCTTCACTGGACTTGACTTGTTCTTCTGGAGGAACAACCAATGTCCAAAAAATTAAGGAATAATAGATCCAATTATTTAGAACTTGATAATTGAAGTAAATATTATTCAATCAAATCTACTATTTTATTCAAAAATTATTATTTTAATAAAATTAAACCACTTTTACTTGAATTTTAATTGTAATTATACACTTAATTAATAAAAACTTTTAAGTTTGACATTACATTATAATACATTTTTTAAAATATATTTATATAATGTTTATTATTCAATTATTTAACATAATCCACCCTACCCACTTCTTAGCCACGTCACCCACGTGTCTTCATTGATCATTGCCTTCTAAATTTTTTATGTAAAATTCAATAGACCCCCATGCTTTACTGATGTTGGTTCCAGTCCTGATTCCAATATGTGTTCTATCCCGGGTACCCGACCTCGGTTCCCATTCTAGGTTTTGTTCGGGTCCGATTCTTACCCGTACAAGAATCGGAACCAGACTAGTAAGGTGGTGGTTCCAAAAAATTGGAACTGGAACCTACCCCATGAAGGTTAGTTCCGAGTAGGATCCAGTTTCAATTCCTGTTTTATCCACCGGTTTCAAGTAGAACCATTACCCATGATCACCCCAACTATTACAGGTGGAGATATGCTTCGTCCAAGGAGCAAGAAGGGTGGAGCATCCTCCTCACTTAGTTCTTAAATCTTCTTCTTTGGTGCTTTGGATATGTTGCACAATAAAGAAAATTATATTCTCAAATCTTTGATGCCAAATTTCAAGAATGAATCATTTTACATTTCCTTCTTTATACAGATTTCGTCTTTATTGTAAATATTTTCTTTTCATTATGTTACATTCTTTTCTTGTATAAATTCACAACAATTGTACATGGAAATACACAACAAGGAGATACAAACTTCTTCTTTACTTCACATCTAGTATTTGAGCTTTTTCTCGTAAATACTGCCTTCTTTAGCTCAAATTCTCTTTACAACTTTACAATATGCCTTAAGGCTTAAACTTTACAATTTGCCCAAGTAGTGGACTCTGGCGGCCGCACAGCTCTTCACTTTGCCGCTGCCGAGGGGCACAAGGAGATCGTCCAAGTGTTGTTGAAAGCAAATAAAGATGCTTATTTGAAGGCTGATGAAGATGGGAGAATCCCTCTCCATTTGGCTGCAATGAGAGGGCGACTTGAGGTTATGGAAGAGTTGATAACCACCAAAGCTCAAAGCACTGAATCACCCAGCAAAAAATGGAAAGCTGCTCTCAAGAAAGAAGCACAGACTCATGCAGCATCATCAATCAACAACATCTGAATGGACGAAAAAGTATATGAAGTACAATAGTAACTATTATGAAAATATAAGAGATGGTGGCCACATTGATTGAAACCACGAGTTTCCAAGTAGCAACAAATCCACTAGGTGGGAATTGGAAAACTGACACAACCAATCAAAAAGATCAAAACTGCACAAAGAGAGCAGTAAAATGCATTTTTGGAACTTCAATAGATGAATACACTCATGACAAGTTAATATTTCTCAGCATCACTAAGCATAATCTTGTGGCATATAGTTCAGGAATAATACCCAGCCGTATTATTCACGAACTATATGCCTCAAATGTTTTATTCGCGAATTATTCCCATATTTTTCTCGTATCCAAATTTTTGTCGAATTTTTACAAACGTATTCTTCACCCTTTGCTGTATCATACTCGTAAAATCTCATACCCTTTTTCTATCGTACTTTTGTATTTGAAATGCTATATTGTTTTAACAAGGTGGTCCATGAAAAGTGCTAGAACTAGGATTGATAATGCCGTATTTTTCAAAACGTATTATTGACAATGTTCCGTATTAAATCCGTATATACCTATACCGTATTTTTTTCGTATCCTAATTTTATGGCTGAATTTTTATAAATATATTTTTTACTATTTGCTGTATCATACGCCTAAAATTCTCATACCCGTTTTTTTTTTTTTTTTTTTTTTGTTGTACCATATTTACATATTTACTAACTAGGCTCATGGCTTTGGGCTGGGTTGCTTTCAGCCATAATTTTTAGGCTGGGTTGCTTTCAGCCATAATTTTTATTCACTCACTTAGATTTTGTTGGCGGGTGGTGAATAAGCTGCTCATGGGTGTGATTTATATGGTTAGATGTTGATGTTGTAAGAACGAACAACACCATGATCAGCTTATGGTGAGAGTTTAAGAAGAAGACTAGATTCTACCTTTATGTATACATAAAACTTTTGTTACATCCCATAATGACGTTAATGAATAAGAGGTTGAGTGTTTATAAACACAATAAGAAGAAGACTAGATTCTACCTTTATGTATACATAAAACTTTTGTTACATCCCATAATGACGTTAATGAATAAGAGGTTGAGTGTTTATAAACACAATAAGTAAATGTGTTTTATATTACAATAAAGATTGACCCATAATCTGTTCTTACAAACTCTATCTCACAATTCTAACGTGGTAGCTTACAATTGGTTAGTTTGCAATTAGTCAGATAGAAAAATTCATCAGAAACCAATCGTGAACTGCCACGTCGAGTTTATGCAATTAAGTTGTAAGTGTAGTATTGCTCTTTAGATCATGATATTGGCATAGAGTCAAAAACCTTATTACTAGCTGTAGAGGTGGCGGTGGGCTGTGCCCTAGTTAGTAAATACACATTTTATACGCGAATTATATGGTCAGCCATATAATTCGCGTATAAAACACGTATTTACGTATTTTGATAATGGCTGCCGAATTATTCACGAATTATTGGAATATCCGTATAATTCGTAAATAATTCGCGGATTATTCGCGAATTATTCCCCCCCAAAAAAAAAAAAAAAAAAAACTGATCCAAACCAGTAACAGATCTATGACTGTTAAAACACAAATCAATGACCCAAATCAAACTTCCCGTGTCAAAACACAGACCCCCACATTCAGTAATAGATCCAAACCAGTAAAAAAAAAAAAGAAAAAAAGAAACTCTCTTTACTGAGAAAGACAAAAAAACAAAACCAACCCACGAGTGTTTGAGTCACAACGGAGCTATAAAAAAACGCAAGAAAGAAAAAAGAAAAGAGTGAATGGATGGATGGGAGAAGGAAGAAGGAAGGTGGAGGATGGATGGGTTGGAATTGGAGAGATTAAAATAAAGAAATGATGATAACGCGTTGGTGATCTGAGAAATGAGAATATAAAGCCGTGGAAGATTCAAGAAACTAGGTCTTTGTCAGAGAAATAGTGTCGTTTGGTGTCGTTTAGAATTTAGAAGAAGAAAGATTATAAAAACAAATCTAGATTGCTGTTGATTCTCTTTCACTTTTTACTGTTCTACTTAAAAATAAAAGTATAAAACTATTAGTCTATTACCGCATGTCCGCATTGGCTTCAGTGTTTCATTTAAAAATAAAAATTTACCATTTTCAATATTATTGACCGATGTCAATTAACAATATTTATTTATTAACAAACTAAATATACGTTTTTTTAAATTAAAATCCTAGGTTATTGTTCTTAATAATATAAAATAGAATTTGAGTATATTACTCAAGAGTCCTGAGTAAGAATCCCTATGACTACTAATAAAGGATAATCACTGAAAATTTATCTAACCGTTAATTTCACAGTCTCAAAAAATTCATTGAGATACGCGCAAACTCCAAACTAGTTTACGCATATCTCAACGAATTTTGGTTTTGTTATAACTTATGTGTTTGGTTTGACACTATAGTTGAATTTTGACTAAATATCATGTTTAAGTCTGGAGACTATAATTTGAATATCAGTTATATATTGAGTATTTGTGTTATTGGTTAATTGAATACTTTGCATTTGAAATACTATATTGATTTTAACCAGGTAGTCTATAAAAGAGTTAAAACTAAGATTGATATTATCGTATTTTTCAAAACGTATTATTGACAATACACTGTATTAAACCCGTATATACCCGTACTGTATCTTTCCCGTATCTGAATTTTATAGCCGAATTTTCATAAACGTATTTTTTACCGTTTGCCGTTTTATACCCGTAAAATTTCCGTACCATTTTTTTGCCGTACCCGTATTTACTGAGTAGGGGAAGTGCTGTGCCAAAATTTCAGGCCCACCGTGCCATGGCAAAAATGAGTTCATGTTTCTGGAAATTATAATTTAGGAGAAAAGGCAGTAACTGGGGAAAAAAAAAAAAAAAATCAATTCTAGGGACGTCTCTCTGTCATATCAATCCACAAATATTGAAACTTTGCTGGTTAGGGCCGTCAATGGTTGATATTCTTCCTTATCCAATATTACTGGGATTCTTGCAGATTAAAAGGGAAAGAGGCAGAGAAATTACAGAAAACAAAGATCAGAGAGATGGAGATTATAGCTCATGAAGGAGCTCAAAATGAAAATGCTGTATGAAGCAAGCATGAGGGGATGTGTAGCCACCTTGAACACATTGATTCAAAATGATCCCTTCATTCTCCATAAAATTTCACTCACTGCCTTCGCTGAAACTCCCTTACATATCTCAGTTTTGCTTTTTCATGTTGAGTTCAGTAAGGCTCTTGTGAACCAAAAGCCTCAACTTGTCACAGAGTTGGACACTTTCAAACGCTCACCTCTTCACTTAGCTTCTGCTGAGGGCCACACTGAAGTTGTCAAAGAGTTGTTGCAAGCAAATAAGAATATGTGCTTGCTTGCTGATCAAGAGGGCAGAATTCCTCTCCACTTGGCTGCAATGAGAGGGAGAGTTGAGGTGATACAAGAGCTGATAAGTGCAATACCTAAGTCGGTCTTTGAGAAACTCCATGGAGAAACAGTTTTACACTTGTGTGTTAGGTATAATCATCTGGATGCTCTGAAAAAATTGGTGGCATCAGGTGATGATAAGGAGTTTCTCAACTCCAAAAACCTTGAAGGCAACACTGTCTTGCAAGTCTCTGCCATGTTGAAGCAATTTGAGGTACCAGCCCTGTCTTTTGCTTTGCTTCAATTTAGCATACTTCAATTATCATTTTGCTCATTCTAATTTTATATTATTTTGTTCTGGGTCTGATATGCACAGATTTTCTTTTAATATAGAGTAGTTTCCACATATATATATATATATCTCAGTTACATTCTCTAATCATGATTATATGCATATGCTTTGCGCAGACTACAAGCTACTTGCTTTCAGTGCCAAAAATAAGAGTAGATGTCAACTCCTTGATCAAAAATGGCTTTGAAGCCTTTGATGGTAGCTCCACAAATGGCATACCTCTAAACAATATACAGAAAATCTTATTTACCGAGACAATGACAAAAGTTCAAAGCACACAATCAGTCACCAAAGTTCAAAGCACACAATCACCGAAAAAATCAAAAGCTTCTCTCAGGAAAGAAGCACAAGCTCTTGCAGCACCATCACTAACATTCAAATACTGGAAAAAGTTACTGAAGTACAAGAGTGAGTACTTTGAAAAAACAAGAGGCAACTTGATGGTGGTGGCCACTTTGATTGCAGGCATGAGTTTCCAAGTGGCGACAAATCCACCAGGTGGTTACTGGCAAAATGACACAACCAATGAAAAAGATCAAAGCTGCCCAAAGGGAAAAACATGCACAGCTGGAACTTCAGTACATGCATAAGCTCATTACGATGAGTACCACATGTTAATGGTTCTCAGCACTCTTTCATTCACAACTTCACTAGGCATTATATTGTTGCTTATAAGTGGAGTACCTCTCAGGAATAGAGTTTCAGTGTGGATTTTGCTGGTAGGAATGTGGGCTACAGTGCTGTTTGTAGCAGCTGCATATTATTTCTCAATCAGCTTGGTGGTACCACATGGTCATGATAAAATATTTGATCTTATTACTTATTGGTACCCAGAGCTTTGGGGTGTTTTGCTTGCAGCCATAATTTTGATTCACTTACTTAGATTCTATCGGTGGCTGGCGAAGGAACTGTTCATGGGTGTGATATATGTTCTTAAATGTTGCTGTTGTAGGAACAAACAACAGCATCATCAGCTTGTGGAGAGTGTTTAAGAAGTAGACTTCATTAATTGCAGACTCATAATAGATAATATCTATTCACTTGGATATAGTCAGTTAAAGCCTTATGTGCAGACTCATAACAGATAATATCTATTCAATTGGATGTAGACAATTAAAGCCTTATTGCAATTGAAGTAGAAAAGATTGTCAATTATCCTCTGTTTTCTCTTTTGTTGACTTGTATTTATATTTCATTGATTACTGTTATGAACAAATTTATAGTTTTTTCTTCTTTTTGTCCTCAGTATTAATATATTCATCACCAGCTAAGAGATAATATGTAAAGTTTGATTTTAGAGTAAACTTCAGACTTATACTTCCTTCTTTTACAACCAACAACTGAAAAATCTAACTAAATAAATAATAAAGATAGATTGACAAACCCTTCTCACTAACTTTCTTTCGACGTGGCATGTAACTTGCATTTGGTCAGACAAGACCCATTTTCGGGCAGGTGAGACCCGTTGTGAGCTGAGCAATTGCGAACTGTTACGTCGCGTTTGTGAAAGAAAGAAAGTAAAAAAGGTTTGTCAGCGTAGTAACCAGCAAAATCTAAGCATATGAATCAGGAGCACAGCTTTCTACAGAGAAGAGCCTTTGTTGAAATTGAGATATCCAAAGAAAACTGAGATGTGGAAAGGCGTTTCATTGAAGGGGACGAGTGAAACTCTGTGAAGACTGAAGAATGAGAGGATCTTGTTTTATGAATCTGTTCAAGGTGTCTTCACCCCTCACGAGGCCTGCTTCAAAGAGCTTAATTATCAACTCTTTAATCCATCTCTTTTACTCTCCTTTTCTTTTCCCCATCTCTAACTCTTTAACAGTTTGAAACTGGCAAAAGTTACATCCAGGAAAGGGCCTGCCTTTTAACTCACTCATTAAATACTTGCAGAGCTTTGTCCAAATTGATTTTAATTTTGCAGCACCCGGATGGAGCACTGAAGACGATAATTACGTTATCAGAATGCTCTAGTTTTCAATTTGAGTTGAACATATTCAACATGACATCACAACTGGCAGGCATAGTATAGCAGCAGCAAGATAGAAAGTAACAACTAAAAATAAAACGAAGAATGGCAACTTTTAAAAATAATTCAATAAAGCAACAGTCAGATGTCTGTAACTGTTGAACGTGAATCTTAAATCGTGAAAATTCAATCCCCCTGGACAACCAATCTTCTTTCAAAATGTCTAAGAACCTTGCTTCCATACCAGTAGACCCAGCAAAGGTTAGCCAATTGCCCAGCAGAATTAGAGATTCATCAAAGATTCCCTTCAGCCCTAAGAAGATTTGCCCTCAGCAACATGGCCCTTACATCCTGATCAAATTCATTGCCAGTCTGCAAAACCCTTTGGAAAGTTGCATTTTTTTGATCTGGATGTCTTGCATACAAAATCTTGTTGTGTGAGTCAATGCGAGCCTGAAGAGATGTGATGATAGGGTTGATCAAGAAAAACAATACCAAACATTTAAACCCAAATTCTTCCAGAAGAACATGATTCTAAGCGAGGGTTCACAAAAATTTGAGAACTAATTTCCTGCACATTAAGATTCATTGATATAGGAAAAAAGTTTTGTATATCCACACCATATTAGAAATTCTATGAGAATTGCAAGAGTTGTTTGTCTCACTATGAGCCCCTGAAAGATAGCAAAATCACAACAGCAGGACTACCGTACTGTTAGGGTACTGAAATTGCCCCATTAACACCATATACAATTAACAGAAGTGTACGACTGAGTGAGACAAACAACAATCATACCTGTATAGAAGAAAGAAATATAGAAGAAAACAGCAATCATACCTGTATAGAAGAAAGAAATATAGAAGAAAACAGCAATCATACCTGTATAGAAGAAAGAAATATAGAAGAAAACAGCAGCAATCATACCTGTATCTGGTTGTCAGTAATCAAGGTTTCAAGTTCTTTCTCCAGCCCAGCAAAACTTGTTTTGAAAACATTTGCCATCATTTGCAAATCAACAGACACAAATGGATGTGTATACTTGATAAGGGCTTTATTACGGATTTGATCGTATAACGTCTCAACATGGTCATGCAAATGGATATCAAGTAACAGGTTTGCTTTAAGATTTCCAAGGTAATCCAGACATGAACCATAATGGCTGCAATATATAAGAGAATAAAATATTAAAACCAGAGTTCAAAAGGGCATTTATGCGCGGATAAGTTAAATTTGAACAGAGTGGACAGTGGAAAGTAGAAGAGGGAAAATGAAAAAGTAAAGGTAAACTGCTCTGTATCAGAGCTTGAGGCACTACTCCAGAATTCTCTTCAATTAAACATATATAAACCCAGCTTGCTGCAATATGTACAAAGATCAAATCAACCAAGAGTTACATTTTACCATGAGTAGAAATCATTGATAAGCTCCCTAACTTCAGGAACCAACTCCAGGAAATTCTGGAAGCTCACATTGTCTATAACTTTGCTCTGCCAAATAAAAACATTGAGTCAATAAACGATCACTAAAATACAAACACAATTATCAGAGGGGGGAAAAAAAGAAGAAGAACGCATGCCTTGAGCTCTGCCCGATCAAAACTTGCAAGTGCACAAAGTCCCCCATACGTTGCAACGTCTTGAGAAGCAATCACGTCCTTGTAGCTACTTCCCAGATCAGGACCCACTTCCACGAACGGCACACATATGAAGTACAGAAAATACAAATTATCTCAACATGCCCCCCATACAATTTCTCCGCCGAAAAAAAAAACCAAAAGGACCCGAACTCATTTCATCTAAGTCACAGTCCAACTAAAATTCAGTTGAATAATTCTTAACATTTACACAAGTTAAGCACAAACATGTTGGAGTTGTCGACCACTTCAGTATTAATGAGCCACGCAAACGCTTTCAGCAGTTTGCGCCTTTTTTATGAAGAGTCATTGAAAGATTTTTTTTAAGTTATTAATTCATTAATGGGATTAGGAATCCTTATAATATTAGGTTTTAGTCTTTTAAACCTAGTATATAACATACTTTTTTAACCTAGAACATTAACATAATTTTCTTTTGTAATAAGTGATAACAAATCATAAGACAAATTATATTAATTGTAAATGAGAGAGGTGATACAGTATTATAATAATATGAATATTGACTTTACTGAACGTAGCCTGTTAATTTGGTGAACCAAGGTAAAATCGCATGTATTTCTTCTTTCCCTTTACTGTTTGTGGTTCGTGTATTTACTGTTATTTTGGTTTCGTATTTCTCCATTCTTTCAAAACACTAGACTTGCAAAAGAACATTAACATTCAAATTGAGGTAGAAAAGGATGTTAGTATATGAATTGACATACCTTACGAGCTGCAAGGTCGTACTTTTTAGCCTCTAAGTGAGCCAATCCTGCAGCACAACGTACTTTTGCAACTGTAACTGGTTCAAGAGCCTCTGGTTTTTGCTCCGCTTTGCTAACATAGCTTGTCAGATGAGTAAACTGACCCATCTCAATGCTAACCAAAATAGCTCTCATATGCATATGAATAATATGCTTCGACGTAGTGCAATAATCACGAGCACGAAAATAACTTTTAAAAGCATCCCCAAGTGCACCATGAGCATAGTAAAAATCTCCAAAATCGTTGTATCCCATTCTTATGCTTTCTTTAATTAAATTTGTCTGCATTAACATATACATATATGTATATACCTTTCGTAGCTTTTTATTAACTTATAATTTAAATATAACATTAAAAAAGCTCATACCTTATAAGCATTGAGTTCGGTCTCAAGCTTCTTCTTTCGCCGTTCGGCTTTGCGATCCACCGAATCACACCAGGCCACGTCCATGGTATAGTTGGGGCCTAGTCTTCCATCAATTTTCCGCAAAACCTCTCTGAAGAGCTGTGTGTCCTCGCCTTTCTTAATCTCATCGTAGGCCATTCGTAGCGCCTCGAGCTGCATCGAAGCGTTGTCGCAACAGTGTTCGGCAATAAACATAAGGCGCGTGATCTTAGTCCTTCCTTGGTAAAGGCTGGCGTAGGCTTCGATGTCCAGCTGCTCAACGCTAATGATTGGCCTGTTACGTGACGATTCTTCATCGCCTTTAGAATAGATCTCCTGTATCAGTTCGTCTTCGGCTTCCATTACGTTAGAAGGGCGGTTATGGTTTGGTTGATGTACAATTGATAATTTGGCAGTTATTCATTCTTATTGGCTTGAGATGAGATTACTCTAGACAAATAACATATAGTCCATAGGCTTCTGTTTTTCTTCTTCAGAAAGCTTCTGATAATTTTTGCTGTCCTGACAAAGTTTGATGTGCTGTGCATTTTCAAATCCGACTCCGGCCTCCCCTCATTTGATTAACCAAGACCTGACGGTTAGTGAACCACGATGTGGCAGTTATAATAAATAGCAAAGCTGCCACCAGGCTGGTAGCAGCCGCCCCCACCAACATTCTTTCTTGTTTTTTAAGTAGTAGTTTTGATTTTAGTGATATATTTCTTTAAGTGGCAGCTAGGGTTTCTTAGATTCTTCTTAAGCGTTAGGGTTTTTATTCCAATCCCGATCTTCTTTATTTATACAAATAATCCCATCTGGGTAGTTTGTATATAAGAATTTGAAGTTAACTAGGATTACGTTTGTATATTGTATTCTTTTCCTTTTATAAAACCCCATCTGGGTACAACTTTGAAGCTATTTAGGGTTTATAAATTGTCTCTTTCCAAAGATCAAAATTTTCTTTTTCATCCAACAAATCCGAGTTATTTCTTCGTGATTAAGGTGAGGTTACTTGTTTATTTTATTTATTTTCTAAATACAAATATAATAAGAAAGAAATTAGCGTTTGGTTTGTGATTTTTACTTACATGATTTAGAATATTGAATTAGTCATTTGCCTGTGCTGTGCTTGAACGACGACATTCCAAGAATAAATTTCCTAGGGTATAGGGTTTTTAATGTTTATCTATGGAGCTTGAATTCTTTTCTTTTTTTCTTTACAGGGAAGAATGGTGAATTCGGAAAAAACCCAACAACTGAGTACTGGAGACAATAACTTCAGCAAATTACATGATTGTGTCATCAGTTATATTTTTTCCTTTCTTCCAATTGACGATATTCTCAGAACTTCTGTACTATCAAAAAGATGGAAATCTTTTTGGACCTCCATTCCCGACATTGTTTTCGATGAGACTAAATATAAGTTGAGGTCGAATATGAGGATAAGCTTTTTCCATTCTATAGAAAAATCTTGCCTTCATAGTGCCCATGTATAAGAATTTAGTCTATTTTGAAGGATGACAGTATTGGTCCATTTCGTGTTAATTCATGGGTATCGACTGCAATAAGTCTAAGGTTCAGGAACTTGATCTTCTCTCGATTTTCAATAGTGTTGCCTGATACCTTTTACTTCTGAATCACTCACATATTGAATTGAATTTTGGTTCGAGGTTCCTCTTTCCATACAACTCCCAAACCTTAAACTTTACATATACAGTTCGAGATAATCTATCTGCTCAACTTCTCGAAAAACTTTTCTCTAGTTGTCCGTCATTCAGGAGTTGGCTTTGAACATAGACAGATTGAATAACTCTGAGAAAATACCATATCTAGTCCACCTAAAACATTGTTGGTTGTTTGTGTGAATTCCTCTTTAAGAGAATTGAGGATTTTGTTGGACAATTTATGCAGAAAAATTGAGCTATCTCAAATTCATAAATTGTGCATAATGAAAGTTTTACCATGTAATTTATCTCATTACATTATGTATACATTGATGAACAAACTTCGATACATGTTAAGGAAATATGGTTCAACATGCAATAAATCTCCTGGGTGGAATTCATTATGTCAAATTTCTGACACTGTCAAATGATATACTTGAGGTATGATATGATAACATTCCTTCTTTTGAGTATTTTTTAGTCATTGTTTCAGAAGACAAACATGAACATCTATCATTTCTTTTGTTTTTGTGTTAATTCTTTGAAGTATCTCTCTTATGAAGAAAATCTCCAAGTTTATCTTCCTGAATTTCTTGCTTGACTCTTTGAAAGTGATTTGGGGGTGATTATACAAATCATCAAGTGTTAAATACTATTCTTCAAAATCTCCTAATGTAGAATCTCTTGAGATTCCTCAGTAGTTATCTAAACTGCATTAAAATTCACGAAGCCTTGTTTGTTTTTTGGCGAAAATATTTAAATTGTGTCAATTGTTATCTATGCAGGTTCTATTCCCGAAAAATAATTCATTTTTCACAGATTTACCGCACTGTTTAACGTCTTGCCTAAAATCTATTAGTATCTCATACTTTGATTTGGATGTCATGGACGATGGATTCATAAAATGTGTGCTTGAGAATGCAAAATTGTTGGAGAGAGTTACAATCAGTTGTTTTGAAGACTACGCTACAGATTTAGAGATGCAGGAGGAGATCATGTATCAGTTACAAGCAATATGCACCTCAACAAGTTGTAGTTTTGTAATAAAGTTTTGCGAGAAATGGTTTCTCTGAAATATGACATTTTCTGATGATTTGATTTACCTTTGTTCGTAAATGTGATTTGCTTTCTTGCACTGAAACTGCAGGAGAAAAACTGAAGTTGATCATACATATTGAACTCAAAATATATACTTCTATTCACTCTGGTGATTTCACCTTCAGTCTTATTCCTGCCGATACATCACAAAATCTAGCAACTGTGAAGCTGCCTCAGAATCTCCACTTTCATTTGAAACATCAAACAAGATGCATTTTTTTAGCTGCCGATGATAAACACTAAAATACAAATTCTCTCGATTCAACCTCCCCAAGAACCTGACCAACCAAGCTTTCAGTAAGTGACTGTTGAGAATAAATGGCATCTTACTAGGGACAACTGTTGTTGACAGGAAACAAATCCCACTTTCCTAATTGAATTTAATATACAAAAATAATTCCTTAAAAAATTGTTAGAATGTCAATCAATTAATTTCATTAATTTCCATATGTAATGGATGAATATATGTGAAGGTGAGAATAATTGTTACAAACTACAATGAATCCAGATACATTTTAATCATCCAGTTTATTTTAAGTGAACGAGTTCGCGTACTTCAATCTCTAAAAACCCCAATTATGAAATCTTAAAGTCCTAATTTCACTACGAAGCCCAGCTTTATTTTTTTAATAAGTAAAGTGTCTGAGCCAGTTACTAATTCCCGAAGGATATCGAACACCCTAAAGTGTCTTATTCTGAAATCCTAAATACGTAATCTCCATTTGAAAAGCTCACTAGAACTCAACTAAAAAGAGAATCCTTATTCGAGTGAACTCAAATTAAGAGAAGGAATCATAACTTCTTTAGGTTTAACATTTACTTTATATATATATGTGTTGAAATAACGGATTTTCCATGTGATGAAGATGTCAAGTTGCAAGCAAGAGTACATTATAGAAGTAAAGTGGGATCTACTCGATCCTGAAATTATTTCACGTCAGCCCACCATTAATATTGGTAACCCTTTCTTTACTCAATTGTTTTTAATTTTCTAATTTCAGTTGTCATGAATGATTTGGTGTTTTTCCAGGCGTTATAGGTCAAGCGGGATGTGGCAAATCAACTTTTATGAAGGCAATATGTGAGGTCGGCGTCTCTAAATTTAACACTAGTAAATTACATAATCCATTCATTCTGTAAATTTTTGCTTTTAATCTGACAGGTTTTCCATTTTTTTTTTTTTGTAGAGAGCTCAGTTGGAAAGGATTGCGACCATGAATCTTGCATTCGCAAATGCAAAAATATACAAATGTGAAAACGATGAGTGTCCTCCGCCATTATGCTACAAGTATGTGTGGACATCCTGTCAGCAGTTTGCCGTTGTGTATCGTGAGAATTTTCATTCTTGTGACAGTTTATTTTTTTTATTTGTCTTTGTAGGGCATATGGAAGTGGGAAGGAGGACACTCCTCTGTGTGAATTGGTTGGGTTTCAGAACTGCCGGATGAAATTACTCAGGCACGTCTCTTTTGTAGAGTGCCCAGTAAGTAGAAACTGCTGATTTTTTTTTTTTTTTTTTTTTTAATTGATGCTAATAAACAATTTTACTGCTTCAGGATGATCTCAATATTCTCATGCCGATGTTGATTACTTCAGTACCAAAAATACAAGGAGTACTACTTCTAAGCGATGCCAACGAAAGGTTTCCCCAAAAGCAAACTTCTGATTTTTTAGCTGCTCTTAAGGCTGTTGGCCTCAACCATATTATAATTCTTCAAACCAAAGTGGATTCCATCAAGGAAAGTATTGCCATGGACCGACTTGAAGCTATTAAGAAATTTATTAAGAGAAGAATTGTTGGTGAAGCACCTGTGCTGTCAGTTTCTGCAAAGTGTAAGTATAACATTGAAGATGTTTGTGAATATATTGTGAAAAATATTCCTCTACCTCAGCACTTAGTAAAACGGCCTTGTGTGAGTATATTTCGATCGATTGATGTAAGTAAACCTGCACCAGAGATTGGTGAGACAAAAGGTGTTGTGTTTTGTGGAAGTCTCCGTAGGGTAAGTATCACCTCTAGTACTTTGTTCTCTGTTAGACTTGAATATCAATGTTCGAATCCCTTTAAGGAGGTGAAGAGGGCCTTGTTCGAGTTTCAATTCTGTAAGTTTTTGTTTGCAGGGTGTTTTGAAGGTAAACCAGATGATTGAGATTGGTCCCGGAATTGTTGATAAAGATGAAAATGGGGAAATCAAGTGCACACCGATATATTCTAAAATAGTTTCTTTGTATTCTGAGCAAAACGAGCTCCAATATGCAGTCCCTGCAGGAGGTCTGATTTGGATTGGCACAATTCTTGATCCTACAATGACAAATGCCGATAGCTTGGTTGGTCAGGTTCTTGGGGAGGTTCAATTCCTTCCCAGTCTTTTCTGTAAGATAGCAGTAAGAAATTAACTGAACCTGCAAGAATCTTTTATGATTTTTTGCATCTAATTCTTGTTGAATTGAGGTGATGTATGATGTTTCAGGTGGGAGTCCAAATGTTGGAAGAAAGAACAAAACTTAGCAGAGGAGAGATTGTTAAGTTGAACATACACTCCTGCTCCATAGTAGCTAGAGTTTGTCAAGCATCGGGGGAAGGTGGCATTGTAAGACTGAAGGTGAAATCTCCTGTGTGTATGATGCAAGAAAGGTTTGCAATCAGTCGAAATGTTGAGAATCAATGGCGTCTAATTGCGATTGGATACATCAGAGGCGGAACAACTGTTGATGGAGAAAAAATTTATCCACCACATATTCGAAGGTTGGGGTGGAACCTTTGATAGCTGAAGAAAAATACTATCCTGAAAAATGCTATGGCATCGATGTAAATCTTACCAGATCAGAGTTCTTTATGAAAGTAACGCATTTATGAACTAGTATGTCAGATTAATTTTCAAAGGAATATAAAATTAAAAAAAGATTTACTTAAGTCAGAAGTTATGAATTGTTATCAGTAAGTCAAATGACTAGAATAATAATGTAGTATTCAAGTACCAGATTTCCCCATAGACTTACTTAAAAAATGTATCACAAGAACCATGAGAAAAAAATATGGCCAATCAGCCCATCTTTATTGATGATAATTCCGACTTCATCATATAGAATTCTTTGATACAAAAAATTATACTCTATTCTGACTCTGAGCTATGATACAACATTTTCCTGTACAAAATTTATCTCAGAACTTAACCCTGGAGTTACATTTCTTTCGCTTACCATATTGTCCATCTAAACTAGCACCAAAGAAGAAATTTACTTTCTTCTACCTGTGTCCACTTTTCAAAACCGAGAATGATTATTTCATCGTGCTCTTGGAAGGAACAGGTGAAGGCAACTCACTCCAAGCCTCAAAAATAATTTATTCCCTTGTATTCTGCATAAGCTCGAACCACTGCAATCGGCGAATGAGGGGTCAACTTTCAGTATGTAAGAAAACCAACAAACAAACAAAGGATTCACTTAGAAATGAAATTACCTGTCTCAGTAAATCCGCGAGAGTCCTAGGGAGGGCTTCAATGTTTCTCAAGACAATGTAATATGGGAAGGGAAAAGAATCTAGATAATTTGAAACCTTGATCTCTTTACCTTGAAATGATAATTCCTGCAGGCGCAATAAACGTTTGAGGAAATGAATATTATAAAACTAGAGGCATTAGCAGACCTTCTCTAACATGAAATATAATAATATTAAAATGTACCTTGAGGTCAATTATTGATTCTTGTGGACTATCCATAAGCAGAAACGCAACCATTCGCCTCTTTACTAATAGATCTCTAACCCAGCGCTTCAAGTGCTCCTGCATAGATTCAATTGAACACATTCAACAATTGGATATATTATAGACATTAAGAAGCTGTCTTATAATCAACATGAAATCTCTCAAGTTTCCTTTATGAAAATAAACGTACCTTCTCATGGAACCGACCATCCCCAATAATTAAAACTAGTTGCTGTAGTGGGTTTTGTCCAGAAGGTAACCGCGCCTTTGCAACTGCAGTATCAAGCATGTTGTTCAAGTACATCAACAGGTCAACAACTGGCTCATCTGCAATGGTATTCTCTTGCTTGAATGTCAGACCCGATATCATCTGCAACCAATTGATTGTGAAAGAAACAATAAGAACATTTTCAGTACATAGCCATGATAGGAAAACACTCTTAAGGTAACGACAAAATGAGACAGCAATAACACCATTAACCTCATCATTTTCTAAAGAAAAGAAAACATGTGATATCAGAAGACTAACCTTGATGCCAGCCACTCCAGTGAAGGGCTGATCAAAATCATGTAGCGACCTGATGTTGCCCTTCTTTCCAAAGCTCACAACAGACAAGTTTCCCATTTCCAGTTGAGACATGGCTTGACACACAGTCACCAAGGCTTCAATTGCAACATCCCCACAACCACTCTCAGACATGCTACGGGAATCATCCACAGCAATAACAACTTGGTAATCACGCTTGTTTGGCCTGGTTCGCCTTAACCATATTTTATCCTTCCGGTA
Source organism: Pistacia vera (assembly GCF_008641045.1). Lineage (NCBI taxonomy): Eukaryota > Viridiplantae > Streptophyta > Magnoliopsida > Sapindales > Anacardiaceae > Pistacia > Pistacia vera. The sequence goes on from NW_022196799.1 coordinate 291,482, forward strand.
GTGACTAGCTATGTAGGGAATTACCTGATAATTTCAAAGCACAAGTGAGAATCAATAAAAAGAACAAACAACGCATGGAAGTACAAACTAAGAGTGGGAAGAGCACACCTATTGTCCAAAATATAGTGCTTTACCTTTTTCATATTAATCCTTTTCCCAGTCTTATAATCACCTTGAAGCTTGCTGGCTAGAGTGGGTTCCATAATGAGACGCAATTGTTCAGCCAACTCCTGAGACAACCTAGTAGTTCGAAGTTCATATCTTCTCCAAAGAGCACTAGCATTATTTTTCATATCACCAGAAACCTCATCAAGTTCTAGGGCTTTCCCCATCTCATCATCATTTACAGATAGTTTACTCAGCTGATATAGATCCTCACTCAGGTATGACTTCTTCATAGAGACCAGACTCTCAGACTGATTCCCTGGATCACCATCATCATCTATGTGAACTTCTGGGGATCCCTCCATGGGTGACTTCTCTAAGTCTGAGATTTGTATTTGCTCCTCCGTCTTATTTCGGAGGATTGTGGAATGATGCTCGGTAGTGTTTGCCTCAGGAATTTTCTTTTCAATCTCCATCTCAGTTACATCATCTCTATGTGCTGCAAGATTATCTGAATCTGGTTCATTGCCATCAACATTCATGTCAATCTGCTCAGATGTAGCTGGACCTAAAGCCTGAGCTGTTCCCTTGTCAAATTCAGAAACATATCCATACTCATCTGCATTCTCATCCTCAACCTCAACCTGTGTTTCTGTGTTATCCGCCTGAAGATCGACAGACACATTTACCCTTTCTTTCCACTCCTCAAGTGCATCCCCAACATTCCTGTAAGGGTTTGCTTGGGTTTTCTGAACAGGAGAAGATTTCTGCTCAGGCAATTGAGTTTTTGGTTGATCATCAGTGACTTTCCCACTGGTAGATGTGCCAGAAACCATTATATCCATCTGAGAGGTATTACCAGGTAAGCTTGATAGAGGAGCAACGTCATTACTAATTTCATTGTCATTGAAAAAGTTTGCTTCTTGTGCAACATTTTTCAAATTTGATGACCGGGAATCACCATTTGGTTGAGTTGCAGATTCAGCATTAGGCACAAGATCATCAATGAAGTCAGACATTCCTGCTTCAAAAGTATCTTTCCTTGGAGCCATTAAATCCGTTTCTGTATTCTCTTCAGAATCCCTGTTTACATCATCCTTTTCAGAAGTCCCACCTGCTTGTTCATTCTCTGCTTCTCCCATAGTTTCATCAATGGGATTCTCATTCATCTCCTCATGGCTTCCATTCTCCACAGATTCATCATGCTCTTCTGGATCCACTTCTTCCTTGTTGTCTGTGCGATCTTTTTCATCCATGTCAATATCTTCATCAACATTTTCATTTGATTCATCAAGCTTCAGATCAGTTGGATCAGCAAATGCTTCTTCCTTGTCCATATTCGAATCTTCTATATTTTCAACATCGCCACCAAGATCATCCTGATCTCCGTTCTCATCTTTTCGTCCATCATTTACATCAGAATTAAGTTCCCCAAGTTCATCAGCCATGGAGGCAGAATCTTCCTTGGCTCTAAGCTCCCTACTACTTTCATCTTTGTCTTTAACCGATGGCCCAGGCTCATGTTTCTCCTTTTCAGTGTTAGGATTTTCTTCTTCTTCCTTATTCCAAAGCTTTTCATCAATAACTTCACTATCAGCTCCAGTATCACCCATTGCAGACTCAGGTGCTCATCCTCACCATCTTCATCATTATCCTCTTCACCAGAATCCTCACTAACACTAAATGTATCAGCTGCAAAATCCTGCTCCATCTCAATTCCTTTATCATCTTTACTTGGTAATTGATCTGAGGCATCTTGCTCATCACCAGCCTCCTGTAGCACAAGAAGCAAAAGTTGATAACTCGGGTTTAAGTTATATTTTAGACTCAAGGGATACAACAAAAAATAATCTAACAGAAATGTATTTGAAGACCACACCTTTTCTGAAGCCCCAAGGAGTTGATCTTCATCGGTTATTTGATCACTGACATCTTTCAGTCCTGCACCCTCCCCCAGACCTGTTCCACTCGCATCTTGAGATTTATCATCACTATTGTCATTTTCTTGATCTTTGGCAGAAATGCCAAATCCTTTTGAAAACAATGAAGCTAAAATATTCGCAAGTGCATGAGTCATTATAGATACCTGCAGTCAAAAATATCATAGAGATGTCCAAATAAGAAACAGAATTTGTTAATAGAAAAACTTGGAGAATAGCAAAATGCACAATGACTTATGGAAAAATTTGCAAAAAAAATTAGAATCCAACATTGTTATGTCAAAAGTATCTTCAACACTTAATCATCTGAATATGGTTTGTTAATATCCTAAATCATAATGTGTGTACACTGGAAAAATAAAATAAAAAAGCTGAAGATTTAGTTAGAACCACATACAGTTTTGTGCATTGCGAGGAAATCCTGCAGGAAGCCATCAGCAAAGCTCAAGACTAAGTCCAAAAGTGTATAAAGAGGGTAAAAATGTGCTCCAACACGGGAAGAGAGACCAGGAGATCCCTTGCCAGAATGTTCTACCATTTTCTCCTGAGCAAACAAACCATGTATCAGAACAGGTATCTATAAATTATTTAAGCATAAGAAACTTTCATGGAAAGAAAAAATTAATAATGCTATATCCTACCGCACAGGAAACAATTTCAAGAAGTTGATCATTTAATTGGTCCAAACTCAAACTCCCTACAGATGACTTAAGTATGTTCTCCCATGAGGTAACACTCCCAAATAACTTTTCTGAAGGAACATGATCATTGCTTAATGACCCTAGCTTTTGCAACACATCCATAATATTTGCATGTGTACTTGTGAGGGCTTCACCAAACTTAGCTTCAATTTCAGAATAACCCTCATTGCAATAGCTGGCCTCTTCACTTGGATTTTCTGAGTGATTTTGAGCTTCCATGGCAGAATCGAACTGTTCAGCAATAAATTTTCCCTGAAAAAAATTTGAATAATTCAGCCCTAAATGTTACTGCCAAAGACTAACATAAATGCAAAGTCCAGATGATGTAAGTCCCAGTGACACAGATATTTGGCAGAACACGTAAAACACTAGTCCTACAAATTTATTCTACTGACAATATGATACTTAAATTAGCGCAGCTAAATAGAATCTAAGAACTAGCAAACTAGCAAAAAATATATTTAGTACATCAAGAATACCTTCTTTAACAAATCGTCAAAGTGACTGAGAAGAGTCTGTATGACAGAGCTTTTACCCAAGTCTTGCTGACGGAGACTAGAGAGATGCTCCTGAAATTCATTAATAACCTGGAAGTTTTTAACTACCAACTGTTCTGTTTGTTTTGGAATAACAAAATGATGGAAGCATCCAGTCATTAGAGTTATAGCTCCACCGGAGCCAAGAAGATAGTTATCCAATAATTCCTGTAACAGAGTTAAAGGAAATAAGCAAAATCTGGCACATAAGTCTGAGGACAACACAGTAAGAATGTATAAGCGCACCTTAGATTTCTGGATAACAGGAATAAATTTGTCAATGAAAGAAAGAACATTATGTGCTGTAGCTCTGACACTTTGACAATTATTTAAATGAGTGCTCTCAACTTTTCTCAATAAGAGTGATTCTTCAACCAGCATAGAATACAAACTATCAAACAATTGCTGCAGACGAAAAGAGAAAATAAACTTAGTAATACTTTCTAAAGGTAAAAAAAAAACCAAAACACAGAAATTACAAGGCAAGAACCTACCTTCTGTTGCCAAATGCACTTAATCATGTCCTTTTGGCCTCGTGCAAAAGCACACTCATTGTCAATTCTCTGGTTTAACTCAGTGCACTTAGAATACAAAGTTCCAAAACCAGATGTACATTCACGTAATTGCTTTACATTCTTAGCAAAATCATAAGCAGCATCTCGTTGCATCTGTTGTATGACTATGAGATGGTTGAGAAAAGAGATTGACCTACTAATCTGCATAAAACAAAAATTATAAACAAGAATGTGAAGGTGTAACTACAAGAAAAGATTCAGCACAGTTATCAGTGTTCGATGAAGGTAGCCATTAACTCATGTAAATGAACAGGGGATATACATATTATATAATGTGAAATTGTTCTGTAACCATGACCTACCTGCTCAGACGTAAAATCTTCATGGTGTTTCAGGCAAATGTGCTGCAAAAGTTGCACTGATGCCAAGCTCTTGAAGTAGAATTCGTTTGTGGCTTTCCATTCAGGATCCAATGCTCCACTAGGCAAACACTGATAATCACCAGCAGCCTCAGACAGTCTACTACGTGGCAGCAGGAGATGCTCCAAGTCATAAGAAGGCTGAAGGAACAACCAATTCGACTGATTGGATATCTATTAAGAGAAAAAACAGCAGTTAGTCATGATAATCTATAAATACAAATGTAACCAAGAAAATAAGTGTGGTATTTCTGTTACCTTCATTATCTCAAATTTGTGCTTGTGCAACCCACTGTTTTCTAACAATTTTAGAAGTTCAGAAAAAGCCCTCCTCTTCCCCAGACTTTTGTTTACATCCTTCCACAGATTACCACAATCCATTGTGGTTTTACATATAATTTCAAGTGTTTGCCACAAATCCTTCCACTCTTCTGGGTGTAATAGGCTCTCTGATTGGGATGCTAACAATTGCCTAGTGCTATCAGTAACTCCTATTAAAAATAAAAGCACTTAAAAGTGAAGAAATTTACAGTGTAAGAGAAACTAAATTATAGAGTTATAAACTCTAATAAATATAAACGTCACACGAGAAATAAAAACCTTTAGCATCAAGGAAACATAATTCTGCTGTCCCTTCAAGGACCAAGTTTTGCAATTTATGACACACTTTTTTCCGCCAATTGCTGTACCAGGGAGACCTATATCATAAACATCAAACTGGAGTTCAGAAACCAGGTCATTTATGGAAGCTTAAAGATAGAAAAGTATACAAACTATCTGACCTCTCTTCATCATTGAATTGTGATAAATCTAAAGTAGCATTCAACAAACCCAGACTCTCATCTGAGATTTCACTGGGGACCCTCGGACCTTGTACTGAGAGAACTTTCAATCCTTTTTGTGGTGTTTGTCGGTTAAGGATAAGCATCACAGGTTGTTGCAGCAGTTCCTGTTCAACAAATAAATATCGACATTGCTTATAGTCACAGCCTATTGCATACAAATAACTGAGAAGGAGTGTCAGAACAATAATAGGAAGATAACTACTCCACAACTAAGAAAAGAAGATGAATAAAGATGGACAGGAAAGATTGGCTCAAATCTTTACACTTTTATACTTTCAACATACTGTTACTATATGTATGACGGTATTGCATCATATAAATAATATATATTGATATAAAACAAGGTTTGGATGAAGCATCAAACAAGAAAATGAATTGTCAACACTAACATAGATCATTAAAGTGCCTTCAAAAAATTATCTTCAAACCTCACATTAGAAAGCAAGTTTGTTTGGTACTGGCTTTTTGAGTTTACACCTTAATAATAATGCTATCATCTGAAGATGATGTATTATATTCACTTACAGTGTACTTCTGCACTAGTTTCCGGAGCTTCTGTCGGACCCTTTTCAAATTATCAACAGGCATAAAACGCTCCCATCGGCACAGCTTCAAAAGCTCTCTCACTTCTTTCTCAATATTTTTTCGATTGGCCCCTATATGCTCCATTATTCTGAATAAACAATGTGGTAAGAAACTTCAAAACCACTACACAGATATTTTAAAAACAATGTGGTAAGAAACTTCAAAACCGCTACACAGATATTTTTAAAATATAAGTATTGATAGAAAACTTACATTGGCAAGAATTGCACATAGAACCCATATAAATTGTATAAGATCTTCTGAATTTCCTCTTGCCATGGACTGCAAGATTTGTGAATAATTAGAGCTCTTGAAATAAAATATATTTTATAAGTGCAAAACTCAGTGATAAAAACTAAATAGTGTAGCAGCTTCCATAATCACTCAAATACAGTTGAAAGGACACACAAAACTTGAATAATATGTGGCTAATTCAATAAAAATTTCCTGTTCTTCTTTTCTAAGGTAAGAATGCTATTAAAACATTTCCCATTCTTAGGAAGCACAAAATACGAAAGCAAGATCCAGAAACTAGCATTCCTTACCTGGAATAAGTTCCCAAGGATCTACCAATCATGAATTGACCAAGAAAAGCAAAAAGAAGTTGGAGGCGTTTTCTAAATTCACCAATGCTGGACGTTTGAATGAATTCCTCCAAACTGAAAGACCCATTTCATTTCAAGTTAGAGAGAACAATACCAAATTCAATACGTACATGAAACTCTTTGTTAATCAAATTTGAATTGAACTTCAGTGCACAAAATAGTTTAGCTCATGCCTTTGGATGGTAGACTGATCATATCCAGCAGTATCAGCGGACTGTGTACGAAGAACAGAAAATAGTGGAAACCACAGCTGCAACAAATAATACAAATTAAACAAAAAGAAAAAAAAGAAATCCCAAACATTTTAGCTCTCTGATCCATGCAACTAATATCATTTATATATGTAGCACATCTCTTTCGTGTATATCCCAAGATTAGCGTTTTTGGTTTTAAGTAGAACAGGTATAGACAAAGGTTTGGACTAATATATGGTACATCCTAGTTTCATTTATGGTATAAGCCAAAAATACATGAATTATGGCCCTAAAATTCTACAGACAAAGGTTGGACTAATATATGGTACATACTACTTTCACTCTCAACATTCATTATTTCAGTAACAACTATCGTTCATCAATCCAAATTGATATACCTTCCCAGCATTACTCTCATACTGATCTTGCACCTCATCAAGCAATGCAGGCCAAGACTCAAACTCCATCTTTTGCCATGAACATACCAGGGAAGTTATGGGTTCCAGCAGATCTGTGAGCATGGTCGAATGAATTTCCATAAAAATGCAACAGTTCAAACAGCAAAAAGGCATTGCAAATTTACAAACCAGAAAGAGGAAATTTTGTGCCACTTTCCAGTAACATCTGAGCCCTGTTAAGCAAAATTTGCAACCCTGATAGAGCCTTCACATAAAAACAACAAAAAATTCAGTGTTTTGAAGAACATGATAAGCACAAATATTGAAGCAGCAAAAATTTCTCTCATCGTTCTGCTTCATTGTGCAGACTACTGGACAAGTTGACAGCATCTCCTTTTATGGTCAAAAACACCCTTAAAAAAAGGAACCATGTAAACAGAAATAATAGCTATAGTCACTACCTTTGCAAGAGGAGTTGTGAGAGGAATAGCCAACAGCATTTGAACCACATCCAAGATCTTCTGCAGACCTGGGTGATCTTCCCACTCACTCAGAAGTGTAAGAACCCGTTGTTGAAGAGAAACAAGTAACTTGACCATTTTTGCCATCACAGGGGCATTTGAATCCTATACAAATAGTAATGGGAAAAGAAAAATTAAAAAATGAGGAAATCAGTACTACATGATGAAACAAAAGTAACAGTAAAGTAGTGTGGTGATTAAGTTTGAAAACCTTGTAAAAATTGTATTTGCAAGCTAAGTGATTTGATGAAACAAATTTCTGCTCGTGCTCCAAGCAAAGGCGTAGGATATGCTCCGGGGAAAGTCTAGCATCCAAAGTGGAAGAACTTAGACCCCCTAAACCTGCAAATTAAATGAGATGGTAAATATTTTTCCTTGGATTAACAATTTAACCTGAGAAAGCAACAACAGGAATTACCTTTTAGCATTTCAACTCCCAATGTATAAGAGTTGCTGAAAGTATGCAATCTGTCTGCATCAGAGATTTTGAAGGTCCCAGGCTGGGGGAGGAGGGTCAAAAATTTTTTTAGTATACATAGATTTTTACAAGACAGGTAACACACACACACATAAACAGAAAAAGATGGGAAGATACATTTCCCAACTGTTGCCATACCTTCAATGGAGACATTCAGTTGAAAAAAGAAATTAGAATGAACCATACAAATATGTAAAGAGGAGAACTAAAATTTTATATAAACACAGTATATACCCTAGTGATATTTTTCATTTATTAGTCATGAGAGCTACTCTGTAGAGCAATAATCAGTAGAAAGCCCAGTGATATATCATTTCAAAGAACTTCTTATCAAACTAACTTCTATAGTCAAACTCTGAAATTTCACCAAAACTAGTGCATCTGCAACATGTAATGAAGACACTTGCCATAAAAAAAGTGATGCCTGTGGTTTATTGATCAGAAAAAAATGGAAAGAGACAAAAGTACTTTAGATGGCAGTCACCTTCAATAGTTATCATGAAAAAAAAAAAAAATCTATCCTGAAATTAAGTCAACAATGCATCAAGGAACTTTCATAGATTGACTTACTCTTAAGACAAGATCAGTAGATCCAAACAATTGATTGTGTATTTGGACCATGTTATTCAGAATATATTCCTGCATAAGGTTCCATTCATCCTCCAAACTTTCAAATTCATCATCAGTTTCCACCTGAATGTATTACAAGTATGTTAAAACGGCACCATTAAATAGAAAAATATACAGGCATAAACAGTTTCCAGTGTAACTATAAAGCAAGACCTTTTCAGTAATTTCTTCTCCAGAAAGCAGCTCCTGCCATTCTGAAAAAGTGTCATTTGCAAACAACTTGCATAGTGTTGACTTATCAACTTCAAAAACTCTATCAATTGTAAAGGCACGAGTCCTGAATTTGTATTGTTGAGAGTCATGATCTTCCCTGGTTTTTACTTGGACTTTCATGTTCATCCAAATGCTTGCAAACTCACAGAAAATTTTATCCAATAACTGATCCAGAACATAAGGTGCAATATTAGAAAAAAAAATCCACTGTAAGAACACATGAAATTCAACTCAACAATAAGAAAAAAAATCTAACCATGAAAGAGGCCTTATCCATTAGTTGAGAATTAGCTACAAAGTATGCCACACGTATAAGAGCATTTTGATGAACAGAAGCTCTAAGCTGCAAGACAGAACCCTCCTACAAACAGAAAACATTCCAGGGGCAAAAAAAAAAAAAATAGATGTTAAATTCCATCATCATAAAGAACAAGGTTATGGGAATTAGGAAACACAAAAGACAACAAGAAAGTTGGCATTCATAAAATGACAATAAAAAGAACTATAATTATCATTATGAAGAAAGTATTCAAGAAGATAAATTACTTTTGCAGTGTTGACGTCCCTTGAAAAAGTGACCAGCTTCTCCAGTAAACTTATATCTATAGCAAAGAGGTTTGAAGAAGAATCTACATCACCGAAATAGTACTCAGGCACCCTGGTTTTGGGGTTCACTGTTACTAAATCAAATCCGTAGCCTCTAGGAAATCTCATAAATGAATAAACCGAGTCCTGCCAGGCATAAGTCAGCCATTTAAATCCAATAAATTAAACATGAAAGCATAGAAGTTAATTTCTAAACAAAAAAAAAAATTAAAAATCTAGATTCACCAAAATTCTGTCCATATTGTCCTCCTTGATGCTGTTCAAAAAAGCATTTTGCAAAGTGTTTGACAGCAAAACAGAAAAGCCCAATTTCATTTCATATATGGCCACCTGAACTGGTTGAGCTATATCTACAAACTCAGCATAATCTTCTGACAGTCGATTGATAAAACGGGATGCAGTTTCCTACGATATCAAGATTGATAACAATTAGGAAAGTACAGGATTGTAAACAATCAGAAACATTCAACAAAGAATTATATCAAATTATAGGCAACTAACAAAGAAAAGTACCTGCCAGTTGCACACTTGCTCAATAGCCTGTTTAAGGTCCATGACTGCAGTATTACTCACCAAATTCATGGACGAATTAACAAGTTCAAGAAACTCATCACATTCTTTTTTCAATGCCTTGAACTTCAGAGGATTAGGGCGATATACAATCTTCATGCAAGAAGAAGTTCTTTTAATTAGGTATATAAGAAAGACAACTAAGCAGCTATTAACACATTAATCCACCAAAGAAGGAAAGACAAAGGAATGATAAACCAATATAAGTGTAACAGAAATTTTATTACTAATTGTTAGACGAAAAGCTTATATTTAAGGAAAAGTGAAGACAATGTTTCCTAACCTTTCTTTGTAGTCTCTTATGCTCAGCTTCAAGCTTTTGTAGTGCAACTGCTCTTTTCTTATCAGCTGCTCTTGAAGATGACCAACCAGCTAGATACTCACATTCTTGTCGTACCTAGAAATAGTCAAAACAGAAGAAGTTGGCTTAAAACTGCAGAAAGAAGGAAACTCACAACAGCAACAGATGAGGTCATTCAATTGAAACTGGATTTTCAACAATACATTCATCAAAACGGGGGCATACTACCATGTATAAAGAGGCACACCTCAAAAGTCTCAAGTATAAAGCCTAAGGCAAACTGACAACTTACTAAAAACAAGTAATACATAGCCAAAAGTGCAGCAAGATGAGACGAATGAGAGGATCTAAAATTTGAGAGCACAAAATATACTATTGAGCTACTAGAAGGGAAAAAAAACACTAATTATTGATCACAACACCGGAATTACATACAGCAATTAAATTGATCATGAAATGGAGCAACATATGTCAAGAAGGGAACCTTAATTTCAAGTTTGAGCAATAAAATCTTCTCTTCCAACTGTGAACACTTCCAAGAGTATTTCATGGCAGGATCCAAAACATCACAGCTGATCAAGAGGTGAAAACGTAATGCCCCAATCCTTATCCATGCATAACCAAGATTGGAGAAGAAACCTAAAACCAAATAATAATTGACAAGATAAGACTCAACACATCTCATGTAAAAATAAACCAAAAATGATCAAAAGAAATATTGTTGTCTATCCAAGAACTCACAAGAGCAAAATAAGCAAATAAACATACCATCACCAGAGGGAAAGCAGTGTAGAAAGAGTTCTCTAAGCAGTGGCTCAATAAACAATTGCACCAAAGACTTCAATCTTCGATGGCTTGAAGATGCAATAAGTGAGCTCAAACCATTAATGCTATCTTGCTGCCAAAGAATAAGATTTATTTAAAATGCACACCAAATAGAACTATGATAAATTTATAGTCAGTCAGGTGCTCTAAATATGAAGTATTTTCATGCAGAAGATGAGCTACCAACTCTATGAATATGTGAAATACAGATTCCAATGAATAATATCTGAACAGGAAGAGCATAAGAAATAAAAAATAAAATGCCCAGCCTTAGGCAACATTCAGAGTTATTTTTCCAGAAGAAGAAATATAATTTAGAAAAAGAATAATACCGTAACCGTGTTCTTCTCAAAGGCACAAAGCATGGAGTTCATTTCAGCAAATGCACCAGCATCAAATGACTTTTTGTGTGCATATATAATCTGGAATCATCGTAATGTTAGATTTTAAATTATAGAACAATAAGTACACTATAATTCATTAAAAAAAATACAATACCTGATGAAAAAGTGAACGAGCAACAGATAAGAGAGAAGTAGGTAAATTTTTTGGATGTGGAGGACTTTGCCAGAGATTTCGAGAAGCAACTTTGAGCTTCAAAGAGTACACAGTATAATCTTTGATGGCAAATATGCTTTGCCTGGAATTAGGCCAAGAAAATAGAAGTTAAGAATAACATTCCCTAATAATTTATGACAATCTAGATAAATAAGAAACATCCATCAAAAGATTCAGCTCATATACTTTTTTTTTATTAGACATGCTATGGGGCAATAAGGGTGAATAAAAAGACAATTCTTCTTCACTTGAAATATCAATTAATAAAAGCATTCTTCTTCACTAGAAATATCAATTAATAAAAGCACCATGCTAGAGAAATGTCTCATTTTTACTATCTCCCAGTAAAAATGATTCTAATTTATATAAATCATTATATAACCCCAAAAAAAAAAAAAAACTTTTCTTTTATCTTAAAGCTTAGTGTGAGATCTCATTCGATATTTTTGCCATATTAAAACCAAGGCCATGGATATACCAATAGACTGCATATGAAACACAACATACACGGTGCATCCTCACACATACAAGCATTGGGCTATGCATCTACATATCCATTTATTTATCGTTTAAAAAAAAAAAAAAAAGCCTTAAATGAAGCAGATTATGGACGACTAACATAATATAAGTAATTATCTTACAGAGTATGAGAGATAACCGCTGTTTTCACGGGCTGAACGAGCAGAGCAGGAAGAGGAACATCATGGTTGCCAATTTTTGCAAAGTTCTACATATCAAAAAGAAAATCTTCTAAATTTGACAAACACATTTTCCTAATAACGTAAAATGCTAAAAACCTGTGTTCACTACGCATACCATGAATGCAGCAGGACTATAACTCCACAAAAATGAATGCCACCAAAACCACATCTCAAGAACAAAACTGGCAACTTTCAAATTCACTGTAACTCAAAAGAAACAGATTATTAGCATGTTGATAACTCTTAATGATTGTAAATATTACATAAGGGATCATTAGCATGCAGGTAAAAATATTAACAATTAATTACACCAACCTGCATCCACTGACGTCCAAGCATCTAGCATCCACAAGAGTTTTTGATGTGGTACAAAAGCTTGAGGTGGCCTTCTTGAGCAAGTCAATGAATAGCTCAAAGCAGATTCCAGAAGGTCAGATACTTTACCCAATTCCTGTTGTTGGGGATTGGCAAACAGATCGTAAGTTAAATATGATAAAAGAAATCATAGAATCTCCTATAGAAACTATCAAGCAAGAAAAATGTGCATTGCACTTCCAAAAAAAACCAGAGTCTGATACCCTATATATACACTGAAAAGAACAGTTGAAGTCTAAAATTAACCTCTAACAAGCACATGACCATTCAAGAGTTATATATTAAATCACAAAGGTTATTAATACAGCCCAAGCACAATTCATTCAAACAAAGCATCTGAGAATTTAGAACCCTTCCATTTATGCACATGACAATATGAGCTTAAAAATCAAGTAGTGATTCTAAAATAAAGCGAGCAGTTCACAAGCAATCTTCCAAATATCGACATCTTAATCAGGCAATTAGCACAAAAAGATGCAGAGAAAAAATTAACCAATAACGAGAAAAACCATAATAAAGCGCAAAATGAAGTGATTGATCTTACTAGCCGCATTTCTTTGTGATCAAACACAGGGATCTGCAATAACTCTTTAAGTAAATTTATGTCCAGGAACCAACTTGAGCTGTCATTTATAGGAAGTGTGTCCAACCAACTGTCAAAGCCAGGCTTCCGACACAATATCTCAGGTTCAAAAACACAGCAAGAAGCTAAACTTGAACCAAGTGTGGCATGCTCAGGCCCCAATTGTTCCGCCAGTTTGCATTTTTCATATTCAAACCTCTTTACAAGCATCTGAAAGAAACCAAACTACTCCAAGTGAATATCCCATACAAGCCGAGCAGATGAAACTAAAATTTAGAAACATCAAGGGTAAGGACCTGACAAATCTCCTCCAACTTCTGGGCAATATTGTCGTCATCTTCATCAGATTTGCATGCTATATGTGATGACATACTCACACCTAGAATTATGAACACCAGTCAATAAATAAAGAAACCTCTAATCGAAACCATGCAGTAAGCACATCAGAAAAATGCAGAATACAAATCACATAGATAAATACCAAACCTTGCAATGCCAATAAGCGAAGTTCAGGATCGGAAGATGCAACAACATCAAGACAGTCACTCACTGTTGCAGCAAATATTTTCCAAATTATATACAATAGATGATTGAAACTCAAAAGAGTTTTCCATGCTATTTCAGAATCAGAATATTATGAGCATACCTTGCTTTTGCCACAAAAAGTGACAGAAACTTAAAAGCTGATGTTGTTGATGATATAACTTAGAAGACCGAGGCAAAAAAGGATGACCACCATGAACCCATAGTAAAGACCTTTGTGATTGAAAATGCCAAGAAGAAAATTTACCCAGATTCTTGCCTTCCATCTACACAGAAGAAAGAAAACTTATTAGACTCAAACTACAAGAAACAAATTCAAAGAAACTGGTGGCATAGCATATCATAGTGAGAATACCAGGACATTCTCAACTTCTTTTGGACAAAAGTTGTGCAACTTTGTAGCATTCTTCATCAAAGAACGCCAAGAAATCAGCAAGCAATCAACCTGAGATGAGGTAACACCGCTCCAAAATAGTATGTGATTTTCAAGAAGATCAGTGTAAAATTGTATCAGCTTATCAAATGAAGGAGAATTAACAACCATTTTCAGGACTGAGTTCTCCAAATTTCTTAGAGATTTCAAAAATGGTTGGCAATACCAAGTTTCATCAGTGTGGTCATGCTCACCCTCAGCCTTCCACTGTTGATAACTAAGCCTCAGAAGGTCAACACAGTTAATAGCATTACGGAGTAGGTTACTCTGCTCCTCTGACTTATCACTTGATGCAGTTAAATCAACTTGCTCCATTGAAAGCAGTGCAAACGGAAGTGGATGAGAATCTAAATCGACTAGTGGATCTGATTTAAGCACCTTGTGGAAGCAGAATATATCTTTCCAGATTTGATCCTCCAACTCCTCCCGGAGTGAAGCCAGGAAAGAGTTGAAAAACTGGCAATAGGGCTGCAATTGAGAATTAAACCAGCTAAACCAGAGAATATGCAACAGAAAATCACTTTCTGTTGCTTGTTCGATAGTCCAGTTGGCAGCAAATAACAACATTTTATTAACCAAATTTGACTTAAATTCTGTCTTCCCACCAGAACTGGAAATTGTGCCATTTGAAACCATAGGAAACATTATCCTTTGAAGCATCTTCACGTTCATCAAGTAAGTTACTGCACTGTCACTGGAAGACAAAGCTTGATCCACAGGGCTACCATTCCAACAATTTTGTAGTTCACAAGATGCATACTGAGCCCCCAGGAACTCCAAATACATACAGTTCTGTTTGACAGATGCCTCTTTTGAATACCATACCAAGTCCCTTAACTTCAAAGGCATTGGCCATCCTCCAGGCAAACACAAAGAACATCCCAACGATGAACCAGTTTCAGACGATTCAATCATTGACATAAATGTGTTCTTGGCATGGCTAATTATATTTTCTCCTTCAGCCCCACCTAAAGAAGAAAGATAAGTATGCTCCCAACTAATCTGGAGGCTCCACAAAGGCTGATTGCCATTCACAAGAAGCTGCTGAAATAATTGAACCCAACGTGCAAGCTCTAGATGTGTGATCCGTTTATTAAATTGCAAACCTTTAAGAGTAGCATAGACATGAGCTTTAGCCATTGATTCAACCAGCTTAGTAGAAGGAATACCAGAAAGAGCAAGAAATCTCTTTGCATCATTTAGCTCACTGTCCTCAAAGGTGGAGCCTTTTTCTTCATCAAATAGCCAATATGGAGGCATCATATATATCTCAACACCTCTATTTCGCATTGCCCTGGACACTTCACCATAGCTTGGATTAATTGTGAGAAACATTCGAAAATTAGGGTGTGGATGGAGAACAACCGGTTTTCCATCAACAGTCCCACACTCATTGATTGTAATTGTACCACTGGGCTCCACCAAAGAGTTGATTCTATCAAGAACCTAGTAATGAAAAAGCAAATTAGATTAATGGCTCAGATAGTCAGTGCAAACAGGATTCTGGAAGATAAAAAGCTAACAGTTTTAAGAATATATCACATACCGTTGGATTACAAAGATTTGCATTCTCCAGAACTATCCATTCTCCATTTTCTATGGCCTTTATCAGTAACCCTGTAACCCATTCAAATTTAGCAGAATATGTTTGCTGCGTATCTTGCAACTTTAATATTGTCTTCATTGTACTATCCAGATCTTTACTTGACCAAGAAAGAGGTAAAACATTATTCTCAAGATCCAATCTCAGTTTCTGAATAATTTCAACCAATAAACAAAGTGAGTTGCCAATGCTCTTCCAATTCTCTGTATATGTAGAAGGTGAACTTGACATGAGAGTAAAATCCACACTAGATAAGAAAGCAAGCCACCTGGAGATTAAATCCTTTTTTTGACTGACAATTGCATCTACAGAGGACTTCAATTGCGAACTGCAATACTCATTAACATACCGCTCAACTTGAGCAACAACCAACCGAAAATTGCGAAAGGCATTGTATTGCTCAAAGCATCCAAGTAATTCAGATATGTCAGTTGCAGAAGAGAGATTTAATTCATTTAGTACATTTCCCGTTAGCTGAGCTAGCAATCTTATCAATGAAGTCTTTCCAGAAGACGGTGAGCCAACCAGAATGCATAACCATTGTTGTCGTACACAATGTGAGGCAGCTTGCAAGCTGTGACGAATACCTGGCAAAATTTTCAGCTGACTACTAGAAACTTTAGACGACTGAGTATAATTTCTTTTAATAGTTGTGTTCCCCACAACTAAGTTGTGAGCATTGAGCTGTACTCTTGGATAAGGATTTATAAATGGCTTCATCCCAAAAACCTCTTCATACAGCCGGAGAACATATCTACGGTCACTAGCAGTACGCATTCTTTGAATGTAGAGGATATCAAGAAAGAAATCAGTGTCTATCTTCGCAGGTGCACCTAAGTCTAAAACCATATCTACGAGTTAAACCAGGAATATATATGCTGAATAATAGAACATACTGAAAATAGGATAGCAATTAGCAAGAAAGAAAAACATAGCCAACCTTTTATAATCTGACATGACCTAATCACATCACGAAGGTTAAACTCCCAGGGCGAGCCATCCTGAGCAAAGTTGTGATATACCATGGTCTCTTCATGTAGCCGCTTATTAAATAAAATCAGCTTAGAAAGCACAGGCCTTGGGATTGATGGATACAGTGAACTACATATGAAAAGATAGTCACCCTCCACCAACTCATCAACATGTACCTGAAACCCAAAAAGAAAAAAAAAACACACACACACACAATGATGACATGCATTAATGCCAGGTTAATCATTCAGTTTCTTACGTGTTATAAATCCATAGCTGCAATGACAATTTGATAAACAAACCTTAGTGAACCGATTGAGAAAGGACCTCGGGAGGCCTTTTCTACCACCACCCTGATAAGAAGGATTTTGACATGCAAAAACTCTGAAAGACGGTGGACACCTAAAAGTTAGACCTAGCTCTGGAATGAAGACCTCACCACGATGATCCAAAATAGCATTCAAACCCTAATAAAAAAACAACTAATTACTACCATCAACATGTAACACAAAAAGTAACTAATAAAAACAAGTAAAAGCAACAGAGATAAAAACACTGCAAGTAATAGAATTAATAAGGTTTAAAAGCAGTGCCTCTAAAACAGATTGTGGAGCAAGATTAAGCTCATCTAGCAACACCCAACAACCCTCCTTAATAGCCTGCCAAGAAGAATGCAAGTATTTCAGTATATATTGCAAATGAACTAAACACAAAAGCGTTTAGGTAACACGTCTTAACCTGCAGTAAGATTCCATCGGACCATGCAAATTTCATTCCTTCATCACTCTCAACAGGCAAGTCGGACCCCAACAAATCCATTATGTCAGTCTGAAACCAAAGCACAATCACATTCATGTCCATTGAGAAGTTATAAGGCTGCAAACGAAATGGATGACACCAGAGGACAAAGAACAAACAGAGCAGACACAAACAGAAAACACTAACCTGCTCAGATAAGTTTATGCGTACAACTTTATGCCCAGAATATTTGCCCAAAGCAACAATTAGACTTGTTTTCCCAACACCTGGACTGCCTTCAAGTAACACTGCAAAATACAAGATGATCCGAGATGTAAAATAGCATGAAGCTCAAAAACACCCAGGCGGAGTTTGGGGAGATCCATCAGCAATAAAAGAGACAAACCAGGCTTCGAAAGCTGCATAGCTCGCAATACCCGCAATGCATTTCTACGTGTAGTTGGTGCCAAAAATTCAAAACCTCCAATCTCAGTGTTTTCATGACCTGCAGATATAACCCACAGATTGTCAAGGAAATATAATTGCACGAGTATAAGTCTTTAGAGGACAAGGATTCAAATTGTATATTTGCACAGATATTAAACTGAACTTCCACCAATAGTTGGCTCATTTGAGATTTCATTAAAAAAAAAAAATAGTCAAAGAAACAAAAGAATGACAATCCAACAGGAGCATCATATTTGTAACTTTGTCCAAGAAAGCAACCAGCTGCACCAAATTAATAGTCATCACTAAGTTGCAACTAGTTGTGTCCGCATAGCAAGATAAAACTATCAATGATTCAAAAGATCACCTTTTTCAATGTAAAACGGATCAATCCCAAAGACATTGTCACATTGCATATCATGATTGTGTGAAATATCAACACTTGTTCCAATATCACCCCAACCATAATTTTCCATAGTTGACAGTTTTGCTGAAAGCGCATTGTTATCTTCCACCTATATTAGTAGAAAGGAAATCATGGCCTCATATATACTACGAAAATTCAAACAAGGTAAGAAAAAAATAGTTACAAATAGTTTTCAAAATGTGCACTAAAAGAATAATAATAATAGTGTCACAGTAAAAACTTGCATAAGAACACGGATAGATGGCTAAAGCTTTCTATAATTTATTTGAAAGAAAAGGCTTGGCAACAATACATAACAAGGAAAACATTAAAACAGTGATGATAGACAAAGTGCTGTCCCAGTCAGCAATTAATCAGATCTAACTACAAACTGGCTGCAAAAAAACAATATTTCAGAAGCCCATTCACATAACCCTCCTAATAAATCTTATTGATGCTACAACAAAACTGGATTGGAAGATACAAAGGGACAAGAAAGTTGAGAACAGGTCTATAATATTGCCAATAATGAAAACAGCATTGCAACAGATCCAATAAACGGAAATGAGTAAGAAGTATGAAAGAAAAGTTGAAGATTAAGAAGTTCAACAAAGAAGTGAAATAAATTAGAGTATTTATTTAAAATTCCTAATATCTTTTAGGTATTCAGCAACAATCCTATGCATTTAACTTTTGTGAGCGAGTCCTAACACATTCTTAGCCTAGATATCAAAATCCACTATTCCTAGAAGCAACTGCAAATGGATGATACTGCATTAGAGATGGGAAGATTTCTCACCAAGAACGGTATGACTCCGAATAATAGATAAAGTATCACTTAATCTGATACTACAAAACTACAGAAATTGGTTAACTTTTATTTTTTTTATGAAGGAAACTAATAGTTCAACAATAACGGATATTTAATGCATCGACCAATGGAGTTGGAAAAACTGATTGATAGTCCATTCATTTAACGGTCAAAAGCAGAATAAATAGAAGGAAACACACCTTTAGCTGTTCCAAAAGAAAAGACAAGCATCTATTTCTCAACTCGCCAGCATCACTTTTAGAAATACCAGTGCCTAAGAAACATGTGCAAAAGAAACAACATAAGAGAGGAGAATAAGGGTTAAAAAAATCAAGAGTGTTTCATTCAATGGAAAATTTTAACAAGCACTCACCACTTAATAACTAAAACAAATAAAAACCAGTTACCATCAATAAAATAGAGAAAATAGGGCATATTGTAGCCTAGAAACTATATAGTATCCTACTTAAGCTGCATTCAAACTTCGACATCAAAGCTCCCTTGTGTACTAAAGTGTAACAGAACAGGCAAGCTATCTGGTGCAATGTCAAGGCATATTTGAACAAAGAAGTGCTAATTTTGACGCCTTTCAAGCGACATAAAGGGAAAACAGATCATTGAAGCCAGAAGACTAAACTCATCAAGATATGTACACAGGATAATACTAATCCACAATTCTTTCATGGATCTTCAGTTCGGAAGATGCTAAAATTGATACAACTGATAAATGATTCCCAGACAGTGTATCATGTCTGTTTCTGAAAATAAATGCGAGAAATCACAAAAAGCAAATGTAAACCGAAGTAAGAAACTACCTAAACTCAATCCATCAAGCAAAATAAGGAAAACCCCATGAAGCAATGCATAAGCAGGCCCTAAACTTGTCTCTGTCACATTAATGAAGGAAATCCAAGACAAGAGGTCTCTCACAGTAAGTGCTCTTCCTGCTTGTAATTGGCGGAACCACTGTATAGAAGAGCAAATAACAGAAACCAAGTAATCAAACCAATAGAACAATAGCACAGACACCATAAATAAGACCAACCATCATTGTATCAGTAGCCACATATCCCATCAAGAACATATCAAAAGTCTGCCTAAAGTGCTCATAAATGCTTCAAAGGTACAAAAGTTTAAGAGTTTGTGACAAGTACAGGTGCAATCATGCAGGTACCAAATAAAGTCATAATGTAACACGAAGCTAGAGGCAACGAACAGATACAAGTTTAACAAGGATAAAACAAAAACTACAATCATAAATGACTAGCCTAACAATATCAATTTAGACAAGGTAAAACAGACAACAAGTTCTAAAAGCAAGACAACCATGATTATGAAGCACTTCAATCCTTACAGGAATCTAGGAGTTAACAAAGACCCCCATTGACATAAAAATGAAGAATATATAATAAGAACTATTCTCCACTTAAAAGGTGTATCTAGAGTTGGCTATGGTATAATACAAGATCATGAAATGCAATGGTATGCATAGTAGAGAGCTACCTGTGCCAAAAATGACACCTGAGTTGTCCCCATGAACCCGACAGCATACAATAGAATTAAAAAATCGGAACTTACCTCCCAGAAACTTAGCATAGGATCCACCAATAATGAAAGTCCAGGGTTGGCAACTCTGCAAAAATAAACTTCTCTGATTACGATTATGCAAGAGACTACATTTATATGAACTAACCCAATAAATATGCTCCCCAAAAACACAAACCTTTGCAAAGCAATGTTTCTTAGCTCATCTACATCACTAACAGGAGGAACCCATATCTCAGTGAACCGATTACGAAGAGCTGGAGATAATTCCTTCTTACCATAATCACCACCAGGATTCATTGTTGCCAAAACAAAGAAATTTTTTTGAGCAGTGATGTTTTCCAGAACGGGCCCTCCTTTCTCAGCCAAAGACTGGAAAGACAAAACCAGCGACAATAACAAGGCTAAGTCTGATAATTCATGCAACAAAATAACTCAGGAATCATCAAGTAAACGAGGTTCCAAGAATAGGGCTACCCACCAATTTTCTTTCTGGCTCCAACACACTGTTCAATCTTTCCAGTACACTATCATCAGCCAAGGAAATTTCATCCACAAGAAACAGACTACCCTCCTTCATTGCTTCAACAAGAGGACCATCATGCCACATAAAGATAGTTTGCCACCTCTGGTAGAGCTGAGTGAGGTCTGATATCAGCTGTTCAAGACTGTCAAGATCTTGTGGAGTCACTGCAGCACTTGGAACCTGACTTTCTCTATACCATTTAATTATTGTAATCAACTTATTAAGAGTAGAAGAAGCCTGACTGATGTCTGAAGAAATGGTCTACAAACAAGGAATGCATGAGAGAATATAAGTACCTGATAAGACCAATCATAATCTCAAGATAGCATAGTTTATGATTATCATTAAAAAAATTACCGTCTCCCCAGGATACTTAATTAAAGCCTTTGACATCCTCAATTGTTCAATTAGATATTTGAATTCAGACATCAGTCTTGATCTATCTCGAACAGGATAGAAACCCTGTTAAACAGTTCATCAGTGTACATTTAAAGACCATTAAACCAGTCAAAACATGCAAGCAGATAATTGAACAAATAAAAGTAGCAACAAACCCCAATAAAATCAGATGTTTCAGTGTACTGGTGGCAATTCAAAATACGCAATTTGGACCCCAATACCAAACTCAGCAATTGACAGACAGTTGTCTTTCCACCACCGGTTTCACCAACAAGCAGCACAGGTTCACGTAACTCATAGCAACGCTTTACAAGAAAGTACAATCTCCACATACTTGTTGTACAGATGACACTGCAAGGAACCAATTAGTAGTAAGATAATGACACTTAAATACAATAAAGCAAACCCATCAGCAACAAGAAAGAAAATGTTCTATGATTCATACTTTCCAAGTCTCTCTGAAACTGAGTCACTTCCAGCAACTTCCTGAGTTATCCACAAAAAAGAAAAAGCACTTCAGATTATTCATCACTGAATCAATCCTTCCAAAATGATAAACCAATGAAATGAAAATAATAGAATCTGAGTGTTTAAAACATAAAAATAAATCAATAACAAAATTTCTGTAGAGCAGAGCAAAATACTGCGTTAACACCACAACTAATTACTTTATGATGTAGTAGGCAACGTTTTGCATGTGATAGTGAGATACAAAAGTACAATACCTTTTGGTACAAGTCTTCTTTCACAAGTCTTACACGAAGATGTTTCTCCAAAACTTCTTGAACCACACATTTCTCACCATCATCACGCAGCCTTTCTGCCAGAAGATAATAACCATCCCTGGCCAAATCTTCATAAGACTTTCCAAAAGCCTTAAAACGAGTAGCCCACCTAAACAAGTCTCGTGGAGTTATGAATCCATGTTTTCCAGCAAATACCTTGCTACTTTGCCTGTGCAACTGCAAGTCTTTCATGACTTCAACCATCTTCTTAGCATAGCTTTCAGGGATTTGACACCTCTTTTCTAATATCATGCTCAATTCATTTTCAGGGATTTCATCAACATGAATCTCAACAAAACGGTTGCGAAAAGCTCGAGAAAGCATTTTACGGCCACCATAGAAAGTAGGTGGGTTTTGAGTGGCAAAAAGCATAAAATCTGGATGCGCCTTTATAGTCTCACAGAGTTCAGGCACAAAGAGCTCTCTGTTGTCATCTAGCAAACGGTTCAATGCTTCCAGCACATCAGACGGAGCTAAGTTAAGCTCATCTAGGACAATCCAATGACCACTCCTGACAGCCTTAACCAATACTCCTTCATGAAATACAAGCTTCCCAGAAGCATCAGTTATGTAAGAACCCAAATATTCCTGCAGATCAGTATGCTCATGATTATTTATTCGCACAAACTCATGACCAGTTATAGCAGCAAGATATTGCACAAGACTAGTTTTCCCACTAGATGTTGGCCCCTGTAAGAGAATTGGATATCTCTTAATAAAGATTGCACGTGCCAGATTGCTAAGATGTTCTTTAACACTTTTCGTAAGAACGTAGTTCTTCAAGAATTCATCCGACTCTGAGAGTTCTCTATTAACTACCAAGTAAGCATCAAAAGGTACAGGTGGAGGCGTACTTTTCCCTACTACATAATCAATCATCTGTTTCATAATCTTCGCACTGGGTCCGTCTAACAATGTGAGGAAAAACATGCAGACCCCATCGTAAAGTGCTTTCCGAAAACCAAATTTTTTCTCTGCCTTCCTTGTAAATTCCAGAGCACGATATAGAGACCTTAAGCTGTACTGTGGTTTCTGATTAGCCCCATCCTGCAACTTTTCTTCTGATTCTTTTTTGGCTGCTTTGTAGAAACACCTAATTTTTTCCACTAATTCTCTGTTTGATCTGCCTTCACCCAAAAATCTCTCAATAAATAGTTCTAAGTCTTTGTCATCTAATATGTCATCAACAAAGAATTCCGTAAATCTACTGCGTACAGAGTAAGGCAGGTCACGCTTCCCAGCATCAGTTGCAGGGTTCATACAAGCAAATATACGAAAATTAGGATGTCTACATATATGACTGGCATCCCCTCTTTCAGCTAAACATAGTGAACCACTTTCTCCTTCAAGAACGCCAACAATTCTCTGCAAAGTCTCTGGAGGAGCCAAATTCACCTCATCAAGCAAAATCCACTCACCTTTTCTAAGTGCACTTACAAAAGCTCCTTCTACAAATGAAAATACCATTCCAGATGCAGCAATTTGTCTGCCAGCCGTTTCAAGTTTCATAGAAAAATTCTCCCACTGCTCATCCAACGGTTTCTTCCGCTTTTTTACCTTCTTTTGGTAGTCATCAACATACTTTCGAAGTCCTTTTAATAATTTTTTCCAATCCTTATCCCTCAAAATCTTTTGCAGACGGGTGAAAATTGTTTCATTTCCCTAGATGTAAGAATACAACAGCACAAGTTATCTATCAAGTCTATCTAACACAGGATAGTCAAACAGAAAAGAAAAATGTATCTATTGATTTTTGTGAAAATGAATGTGAATAAGAAAAAAAAAAATCTATTACGAAGAAGAAAAATATTATCCTAAATTATTAGAATACCGTTCGGGAGAATGTCTTAGAAAACAAATACTCAAACTCCTTATATAATGGAGTGCATATGAATCGTGCATCCATAGGCTTAAATCCTCCTAATAAATCAGCAACGTCGCTCTGTTGACTCAAGTTCTGGAAAAGAAAAACAGAATCATAAGAGATCATCACCCGCCTCAAAAAAGGGGGAGGAAGGAAGAGAGATCCACTACCGACATACCAAAACAGTAAGTCTCTGACCAAGCATCCTGGCCATATTCTGCACAAGTGTAGTCTTCCCAGTACCAGTTTCACCAACCAACAGAACAGGCTCATTGTACTTTACAGAGCAAGCTATTCTCTCAAGTGCATGCAGAGAACTCCGAATATTAACAAACTGTCTACTCTGGTCATGTAACTGTAACAATACATGAAAATATCAACAAAAGATAGTTATCCACAGAATATCTTTGGGACAACAAAACCTGAAAATCAAGGCAAGTTTAAGTGCATACACCAACAGCTTCATTGCATTGAAGGATAACTCGTCCAATCCTTAGTTCTAAGGGGGATTTCTGCAAATCAGTGGCAAACATAAGAACTAATAATATCTAACAAATAGAATTATGCATATTAACTTGAAAAAATAGACACCTGGATAACAGGTTCATGGGAAGGGTATAAGGTCTCAGCCATTGAAACAGGAACTGCCCACATTTTCGCGAGTTCTTTCATCATAGTCAAACGGCTTGCAGCAGATGTTGAAAAAGATGCAAATATATCTACAGCCTGAGAACAGAGAACAATATACTCAACAATTATGTAGATGAACAATAAAGGATACAGAAAAGCAAGAACAAAGAAGAAAACTGACCTCTTGATAGATGAATTGACACTCATAAGGTGACAAACCATTTAGCCTTGAGCTAAAATCAAAACCCGCAATTCGCTTGCACCATTTGAGAAGATCCCTGCCATTAGAAATGAAGGAAAATGCAGTAACCGATTTTCAATTGACCTCAACATGTGACATTAAAACTACAATGCAGTCAGATACCTTAATGAGAACCTATTGAGAGAAGCAACTTGGTGCAGGGGGTAAGAGTTAATTCTTTTGAAGGTCTCTGCCATATACATCAGCAATTAAAGCTAAGACATTTTTAACCTGAAACCATAAAAAAAATAAAAAAAAATAACATATAACTACACCCACCTATAAGTCTATCAGCAAGGGACTCCAGATTTGGATACCATGCTTTCACTATATTTTGCAAGTCATCATTACTTGGTGGCATAATCATCACTCTCCTCCAGACATTACCAAGTGAATTCCCGCCTACCACCAAAAAAAAAAGTAACTTAAACATAGAGAAACAGTTTTCTTAAACCGTTCTTATAATAGTGACAAACAAAATAATAAATGTAAAAAAATATGCAAGCAGACTAATGAAAGTTCTAAAATTTTTATATTGTGTTTTGGGGACTCTTTTGGGTCATTTGAAATGGAAGGAACCAAAGAATTTTCGAAGGTGGTTGTGAAGCTGAGGTGGAAATATCATAGACAGAAAAAGTTCAATCCTAGCATGTGTGTGATGTCATTTATGAAGAAATTTCAAAATAAATCTTTTTCTCTATATTCTAAGAGATTGGGGGCTTTAGTTTGATTTTTTTTTTTTTTTTTTCCCTCCTTTTTTTCTCTGGTGGAACATGTGGATGATACAAGTGAACCACTGGTTCACAAAACTATGTAATTTCTGTTTCTACTAATCAAATCTGTTCTTTTTTAAATCAAAAAAAGAAGAAGGAAATAACAAAGTCAAATAATTGAAACCAACAAGCGAGAAAAAGAAAAGTGCAGGTGATTATGAAACTAGATTGGGATACAAACCTTCAGTACCATGAGATACATCAAGCTTGGAAGTTGAAATGGTAGAAAATAGTCGAAAACTTTCTGCCACCCTTATTTCCTGCAAAATCCACACACTTGAGTTTAAAAACACGAAAAGTAGACAACAAAGAAAAAAAAATTGTTGTGGGAACTCATGCTCAGAATAAGTTGAAAAATAAATGTCGCATAGACTTTCATAAGTATTGTATTAAACCAAGAAAAGGCACATATAAATAAGACAGATAGTCATAGAATGCAAAACAAGTAATTCAAGCAAACCTTGAGGTATAAAAGTGCTATTCAATACAAACATCATCAAGCCTTTTAGTCTAATAAAAAGTTCCCGAGTGCCACGGAAACAAAATTCAGTGCAAATATTCAACACAGAACCACGGCTAGCATACTAGAGCCCATCAAGAAATACAATAAATCATGAAAGACAACACAATTAAATATATAAAAGCAACATATAGTACCTAAATAAGCCACAAAGGAATTGGACATAGATGTTAGCATTGCATCACTATGTAATGATCAGAAATCCAATGTGATGCATTATGTGGATTGTGTAAAAAGTAATTACCTCCCCATGGCCAGTTATGAATGAGCTTGCACCTTCCAATAAAGGTAACAAAATGGATTGCACATCCGATGGAGCTTTATCAATATCCTCAAAAACAACCCAATACCCATTTAGAATAGCCTGTAAAGGAAGACAATTTGAAGCATTACAACATGGTAAAAAGATAAAATAAAACAAATAGCAATTATTCGAGAAGGAACCAGACCTGGGTGAGAGAGCCAGGTTGCCATCTAAATTCACCAGGTTGCTCAGTACAAACATAACTTCCAATTAATGTTTTGCCGTCAACTTGATCATCCATGTGAATTGATAGAACTATAAGATAGGAGGAGGACAGAGAGAAAGTTTGACTGTTAAAGAGGTATCGTCAAGTAACAATATAAAGAAAAAACCAAGAGAAAAAGCTCATGGACATGCCGCAAGTACTGACACAGGTTCTAAATTTACAGGATTCACTTCAATAAACATATCATGAAAAGAGACTTCTTACAACATTCAGTGGCATGCAAAAGTAATTTAGTTACAGATTGCAAACATATCCAAAAAAAAAAAAAAAAAAATCCTTAAGAATTTGGCACTCCAAAGCCATGGTCAATGACTACATTGTCTAATTCAAACTACCCACTGGTTCTTCAGAGATAAGGCATGCAAAGCCAACATAATCGAGTAAAATGGGATTTGCAGAAAAAGGAAGCCATGTCACATAATATGTAAACAATAAATTTATTTTCAAAACTAAACAATCACACTCAAAGTGATTAATTTATGAACTACTCATGCCTCTTATGTCCAAAGGCCAAAAAAAGCAGTTTCATAAGACAGAATACAATCTAAAATAGATGCAATACAGGAACTAATAAGTGAACAGAATTTAATAGAAAAATAGGCCCAATTTACAGGCTAAATTAATTTTCCCAAAAACCACAATTCTTTATGCAAAAGGAGTTTAGAGACGTAAAAGTATCGATAATAAAGATACCTATCTTACAAATAGAAAATTACCTTGGTTACCACTTTCACATGCCAACTTATTAATAAGGGCAGATTTTCCAGAGCCAGCAGGGCCGTACAGAAGAACAGGCCACTTTTGACTAACTGCCAACAAGACAACCTCAAAACTTCTCTTCACTGTCGATGTCAAGACAAATGGATTCCCATCCAATTTATCATCCCTGAATTCCAAATGGGCTTAATGTCAGTATGTTCCTTTAAAAACTAGTCATGAGACCTAAAAGTCTAAGGAAATGTTTTATGACAGTACAATAATAGATAGAAATATTCTTCAGTTTGAGAATCCTACCATGTCACCAATCTTCGACGTCTGGTTGATGGCTCAATTTCATGAAACTGTGATGAGGGTAGTGAATTAAGGCCAAAACACTGCAAACAATTTTCTTGATTGAAACTGAAGTCACCAGTACTAGAATCCAGGTTATTGCTGTTAGGTGATTCGATATATGAGCCAGCCCGCTCTAATGATGTATCGCGACAAAACTCCTCCCACCTGAAAATTGAAAAATTAAGAGAAATGTTGTAGGATTGACGAGCAAAATATTTAAACAATTATTTGTTAGAAAGCCTTTATTAAAAAGATAAACAAACGAACCGCAATAAACATGAAAGTGCTTCTTCAGCTTCAACACCAAAGTTTGAAATTGCTCTATCACTCATTCTGAAAGTTAGAGAAAGTATCTGAACTCCACACCATCTAATGTCTGCAATATCCTTCTTCAATTCGGCATCACTGCTCAAGTTGGGGTTTCCAAATTTCTTAACAAGATCCAAGAAACAGGACCAATCCCAAAGTTTACGAAAAATCTCAGGCTCAATTATGAGGAGGCGATAAGATGTCCTAATAGCATTCAAGTAATGACTTACCACCTGAAATAGAAAAGAAAATAATCTGGAATGTGACCAAAGAACAAACTAAACATTCATGAAATACAAAAAAAGAAGATATTCTGCTAAAACAATGGCACATTTCCTGCTTTGCAATCTCAAC
This sequence comes from Pistacia vera, assembly GCF_008641045.1. Lineage (NCBI taxonomy): Eukaryota > Viridiplantae > Streptophyta > Magnoliopsida > Sapindales > Anacardiaceae > Pistacia > Pistacia vera. The sequence goes on from NW_022196799.1 coordinate 320,168, forward strand.
AGAACACACAAAAAATTATTTTTAAATATTATGTTCCTTCTTGGTAAGTTCCATACACACACCAACTTATACCATTTAATGTCTACACCAGAACTGGAGGATCATAATCCAGAAAAATCAAGGTGCAGAGACAGAGGAGTGGATTTCCAATATATTGGGTGAATATAAAACAAGGCAAGGCTAGTTCCAGTATTAAAACTGATCAACGTACAATAAAATAAGAGGAAGGATATAAATTTATAAGTCTAACCTCACTTTTGTAGAATTTTCTAACAGAACCGATACATCAATCAATGTCCAAGAAAAATGAGACTCTTTATTTGATCAGATTTTTCACATAGACTATATATCAACCCAAGCAAATTGTCAAGAGATTGTAAATGGTACAAGAGGACAATCATTAACAAGGGAAAGCCGGTGAGGGAAGTTATTATGGTCTACCAATTATGCCAAAAACCTTTATGGGCCTTCGGACAGCTTACCTTTTTGTAGGTCTTGTATATTATTTTTTCTTAATACAAATTTTCTTGTTTCCTAGCAAAAGATTATATATATAATCTTAATATGCCTTCAATATATGATACAAAATATTTCAAAAAATCTTACACATTATTAACGAAGTGAGGCAAAATTTGTAACATAAACAATTTCATACACAGACTAAGCTGTATTATGCATATTACGGTTAATTCAATACAGATATAGCGGGTACTAAGAAGGTGAGCAAGAGTTTCACAAATAATTCATCCAAGAGAATCCTACCAGGAATACTTGTACATACCTTTACAGACAACTCGTGGACTGTTCTTTTTATCAAAAACCGTTCAAAAGGTGGTGGAGCAAATTTAAAATATGTTAATACAGACCTGCACCAAACAACCAAGCATGAATCAAGCACATAAGGAAGATCGAAGAAAATGTCAATTTAAATTTAAATTTCCTAAAACAACCATTTAGACAACAACCAGTACTTGGCTTTATAAAATGGGTTTGTTTCACCTGATTGGCAACTCAAGAGCTCACTAATAGATGCACAAAACTCGATTTCACAATGTTTAGAATTCTTTAATTAGTTAGAGAAAATGGGACACTGAAAAGATATGATTGGTGTGATGCATTGCATGATTTTTGTTGTACAATTAGAAAAACCTATCAACCAAGATATCTCACACTTGATAAGCTTCTCACCCTGTTCTTTATCTATTACTACAGCAGGATGCTGGCCCTTCTCAAAAAATAAGATGAAGGCAGATTAGAGTATAAGTTTTCAAAATAAAAACAATACTGAAACTTTTAAATTAAATTAGTTTTTTTAATAAGAAACTGATCCTTGCATTAAAGTAATTAGCAATCAGAAGCAACCATAAATTGTTTATTGAAAGAGTGGCTTCTAGTATGAGCAAAACCTATTAAGTATACATTCTATTCATCAATTCCTACTTTCTTTTAAACTATTTTTCCTCATCCACAAATTAATGTATGCACAAGTGTTATTTATAGAAGGGAACAAAGAATATACAAAAGTGTACCCAAATAAAAAAGGAGCCAAATCAAGCACTCTACAGAAGGCCAAGCAAGCAAGCTCGTGAAGATTCAATCCCCTCCCACTTTGAACATGAAACTGGATAACATTAACAACATTCACATCATCAAAATGCCCTGAATCTTCCATTTGGTCATCTGAATTCAACCTCAGATCAGGTACAAGACGAAGCAAAGCCACAGCTTTATCCATAATTTTCCGTGCTATTGGTCGGAAACACCCTATCAAAGGTATTGTATAATGCGGGTGCAAAGACAACTCGGCCACTGAATTTACCACTTCTTCTTCTGTCAAGTCACGTCCCTGCACAACCCAATAAATCACATTTCAGTAGAAAACACAACAGTTGTGGCACTCTTCAAAAAAACTTTAATTGCCACCATAGAATGAATAATACCAAAAGGATATGATATAAAACCCCATATTTCCAATTCTTTTAAAATTCCCTAGTTAATTTGAGTTTAAAATTTCCTCAGAGTGAAAGCCGGAAGTTATTATAAACTCGAATTTCTCCTCATTTTCACTTTCCTATCCATAACTAAGCCAAGAATGGTCAAGCATACCTTTTTAGCAAGTGAACTAAAACGTGGTAGACACCCAAGCTTGGGACACCGGGCAAGGAACCTCTCGAGCGCGGATTCAAGACTGAAACTCCCATCAATTGCCATTTTAAACTCAAAGTATATGTATTCACAAACCTATAAGTCAAAATTGTGTATATTGAACTTTGGATTGCTAACAAAAATGATATACAACTTCAAATGCAAGTCTTTTTATCAAGCAAAACCTGCATATCACCAAATAATATTACAAATAATCAGTAGCATGAACTTAAAGATAAAAAAGAAGAGCTAAAAAGTACTGAAACTGAATTAACTGGAATTCAAATTTCATAAATACCCAACAAGAAAACGTGTTTTGAAGTTTCAAAAAAAAAAAACACACAACTTTTTATTTCCGTAGGAGAAAACTTCAGCGAAAATTTTAAAAAAAAAAAAAAAAAAAAAAAAAAAAGAACTTTCTAGTTTAAATTTGATTTTTCCCTGAACAAACCGTACCCTTTGGACCAACAAAGAATTCCCATAAAGAATTTTCAGCACTGGTCTTTGTAGGAGAAACTGTAAACTCTCCCGGAAATTTTCTGTTATGTTCCCGGGAAACAAACACTGGTTGAAACGCAGAAAAATTAAAACTGACAAAGTTTTGGCTAAAAGATCGATTCTTTGTTTTATGAACTGGGTCTTCCCACTGTTGTTCACTTCTCCTTTTGCAGTCTCTAGCACAGGGTTTAGGGTTTTGCAGTAAGTCATAGCATATATATACATTTTGAGAGTGTGCCGCTTATAAAAGTTGGCGGGAGTCGGCGGCTCGGCTTAGTTGGGGCTTGTTGTTCAAGTTTTAAAACTTTGGGGTTTTTAAATCTTCATGTTAGAAAGGGGTTATTTTACTCCCAATATTTTTAATATATTACTATATACCCCTAAAAATCTACTCTTTAACTATTAAATGCCCATTTCAAAATGAGAAAAATTCGTCACGCAGCCTACAGTTTCTGAAATGCATCAAATAAGGACCAAATTCCAGACGACGTGTAATATCTGTTAGGGCTTGAAGGGTTGAATTGTCTTTTCAATTTTTATGCTTAAAATATTAAAAATAAAACATAAACTCGGTTAATTGACTTAAATTTTCTAAACACCTTCAAGAATGGTAAACTTATAAAAGAAGGTTCTGGTTAGTACAAGCCTCACGAATCATATATATTTATAACATGAACTGTGATATATTTAAGTTGGCGTTTAGTATGATGTTTCGTTTCATGTCACAAATTTTGTATTTCACGTTATAAGCTTGTGTATTCTAACAATATTATTGAAATAATACTATACATACTTAATTATAAATTAATTATTACAAATCAACAAAGATTTTACAATGTCATTGTTATATTATTTAATTTAACTTTGTTTAGTTTATGTTTTATTTTCGCTAATTCCTTTCTTGTTAAGTTGATGTACATGCACACACAAAGAGACAGATACAAACACACACAAAGATATATAATTGTATATACCTCAATTGTAGATTAATTAATATAGTATGTATATTCAAAACCACTCGAAGTTTATACAAAAAAAGTATCGTAATTTTCGGAAAGTAAAGGCATAAATTCAATTGAATTTGCTAGAAATGTCATAAGTCCAAATCGAGTTCGGTTCATACAGGTTTAGCTGTAACCTAAACTAATGAATGTCAAACTCGAACCCCGATATTTAATTGGCTACATATCTTATCATGATCTCGACCAAAGAAATATATGGGACCTTGCCATTTATACTCAATCCAAATATTACTTGATCGAGATAACTGGGGTCCCTAGGATTAGCATGAATTAAGTATATAAGATTACCATTTTTCAGGTAATTTTTTGAGCTACAAAGATGAAATTTTTGTTTTTGTTCAAGAAATTTCAGAAATTATTGGCTGTAAGCCTGTAACCACTCGCCACAACAATAAATTCAAGAAAGTAGATGTAATTTTATGATGAAAACGGAGGCTAATTGAACAAGAAGTGATGTTTCTTTTTATGTATCTTTTGGGCCATGCTCAACCACCATTGGCCCAATATTTGTGTTTGGGCCTGATCCATAACTCTAAAGCCTAAAGGCCATGTAAATGTACTAAAGTCCTCTCACATGGAATTATGTTGTTTGTTAAGCAAATATATATATATATATATCTTTATTTATTTATTTTTCTCTATTGCATGAATGAATTAATCATCATCAAGCAATGGTAAAACTTGATAGAGGTCATGTTAATGCTTATATGATTATAATATAATCACTAAGTTTCAAACCAAAATTGTATATTTTACTAAGATCTTGGCAACAAATTTTAACTATTTTAACCATAAGGAGAATTTATAAGAATTATTTTAAGTAAAAAAAAAAAAATTATTATTCAACTAAACTTCAAGCTTTAAATATAATCGTCCATCAAAATCATATATTTTCAATCTCAGGAATGGAGGAAAAAACATGAGATTTTGTAGAGTTTTTGCTTTTTAAGATTCACATAATCCGTTATTCTCAAAAGTTACTTCTGTCTCAAGTTATAGCAAAGCCAAAAGTGTAAAGGAAACTGATTTATTCTTTGAGTAAAGATCATCTTCTCCCAACAAATATCATTCAAATTCTTTACTTCAAATGACCTTCTACACTTTGCATCAAATTCTTTCTTTCTTCAAGAGTAGCTTGTTGAAAGTTTAATCATTAAAAAATCAATTGGATTATTTTAACTATTCTTGTATCATTATAATAGCTTGTAGATTGAAGAGACTTCCTATTTTACAATAAAATATGCTCAAAGAAAAGAATGAAGGAATTGCTTGGATAACACTTGATACTTTAACTAGTATCAAAGCAAAACTTTGGTTTGGATTTATTCCTTGGTCTTTTGCATACACTATAAAAGTTGAATGGATGTTACAGCATCGTCAGAACATAAGCAAACCAAATATTTCGATTTCTGATCAATCTTTGTTTAATCACTTACCATCATTCAATATGGCTGAAGCGCTTGTTTCCACTGTCTTGGAACAATTGGCTTCCATCGGTTGCCAACAGGCAGAAGAAGGAATGAGGCTGATTGCGGGTGCTAAGCAAGAGGTTGAGAAACTTCAAAGCAACTTCGTGGCCATTCAAGATGTGCTTATTGATGCTGAGAACCGACAAGTGAAGGAGAATGCTGTGAGATTTTGGTTGGCCAAGCTTAAGGACGTGTCTTATGACATTGACGATGTGTTGGATGAGTGGTACACGAAGCTTCAGATTTTAAGAATTAAGAAAGATGAAGATGCTTCTAAGCCTCTAAAAAAGGTACGTTCCTTCATTCTTCACTGTCTCGGTTGTAGGCCATTGATTCTGCGTCATGATATTGCTGTCCAGATAAAAGATCTTGATAGAAAATTAGATATTATTTCTACTGAGAAAGAGAGGTTCCACTTTAGATCAATCACTGAGAGTAGTAAAGAACTAGAACGGCCAATGACAACCTCTGTTATTGATTTAACAGAGATTTTTGGAAGAGACAATGATAAGAATACAATAATAGATTTTTTGCTTACTCAGAGTAGTCATACACAAGACCTCCACATTATCTCTATAGTAGGGATGGGAGGAATTGGTAAGACTACTCTTGCTCAATTAGTTTTTAATGATGATCAAGTGAACACCTATTTTGAAGAAAAAATATGGGTGTGTGTTTCCGAGCATTTTGATGAGCTTAGGGTTGCCAAAGCAATCCTTGAATCTCTTAACAATGATGCACCAAGCTTAAATGAGTTAGAAACTGTGGTGCGAAACATACGTCAACATATTGATGGAAGGAAGTTTCTTCTTGTCCTAGATGACATATGGACTGAAAATCCCAAACACTGGGATCAATTAAAGCACTCTCTTAAGTGTGGATCTCTAGAAAGTAGAATTTTGGTGACCACACGTAAGGAGAGCACTGCAAATGCTATAGGAACCACCAAAATAATACCACTAGGGACATTATCTGAGGAAAAATGTTGGTCATTGTTTAGTAAAATTGCGTTTTCAAGAAAAAGCAATGAAGAATCTAATGAATTGGTAGAAATTGGTAGGGAAATTGTTAAAAAGTGTAAGGGTTTGCCACTTGCAGTAAAGACTTTAGCGAGTCTTTTGTGTTTTAAAAGAAAATTTGTCGAGTGGAAAAATATCTTAGAGAGTGAAATTTGGGAATTAGAAGAGGTAGAACAAGAGGTTTTTCGACCTCTACTATTAAGTTATTATGATTTATCCCCTACTTTGAAAAAATGTTTCTCATATTGTGCCATTTTTCCAAAGGATTACGAGATAGAGAAAGAAAAATTGATTAGGTTATGGATGGCTCAAGGTTATGTAAAGTCAAAACCAAATAAGGACATGGAGTTAATTGGTGAAGAGTATTTTGAGACATTAGCAATGCGTTCTTTCTTTCAAGATTTTAAACAATATGATAATGATATTGATATATTTTCTTGCAAGATGCATGATATAGTGCATGATTTTGCTAAATTTCTTACCCAAAATGAATGTTATACAATAGAGGTTGATGATATGAGAGAAATTAAATTAGAATCTTCTTATCATAAAGTTAGACATTCAATGATAATGATTCATGGAAAAGCCTCAAGTTTTAGATGGCTTTATGGTGGGATTGAAAGAGAGGTCTCATTTCCTAGCTCTATTTATACTGGAAATACTTTTCTACGTAGCCTTGTAGTTGATGTTAATTCCATTGATTACCATAAGATATTTTTGTCCAAATTAGTTGATCAGATGACATGTCTAAGGTCATTATGTTTGAAAGGATGCTCAATTAATGAAATTCAAGTAGAAATCAAAAAATTAATACACTTGAGATGCCTTAATTTGTCTGAGAATAGAAGATTAAATGAATTTCCTGAGACATTGTGTGGGTTATATAATCTACAAACCTTACTCATAGGTTATTATAATATCGAAAAGCTACCTCAAGGGATTGGAAAGCTAATCAACTTGCGACATTTTTCTAGTTGGTGGACTAATACAATTTACATGCCAAGAAGTTTGGAGCGACTAACTAGTCTACGAACGTTAGAATATTTTGTTATAAGTGAGGGTAGTTATGGTAGCAAAGCATGTTCTGTTGAATGTCTAAAAGCCTTCAATCACCTTCGAAAATTAGGTATAAAAGGGTTTGGAAATTTGCGAGAGGTGGATGAGGTTAGGGGAATAGAATTAAATAATAAGAAAAACTTGCGTGATTTGTATGTAGGCTTTGAGGGGAGGATGAATGATGAGCAAAATCAAGAACTTCTTGAAGAGTTGCAACCACATCCAAATTTAGAGATATTAAGGCTACGAAATTATAGTGGCAACACTATTTTCCCTAATTGGATGATGTCATTCACCAATTTCAAAAAGTTATTTCTTTGGAATTGTATAAACTGCAAGCATCTGCCTCCTTTGGGTAAGTTGTCATCCCTTGAAATTCTTCAAATTTGGAAATTGAAGAGTGTGAAAAGAGTAGATAATGAGTTTTTGGGAATAGAGAGTGATGTCACATCATCATCTACATCAATTATTGCGTTTCCCAAATTAAAATATCTTGACTTTGAGGATATGATAGAATTGGAAGAGTGGAATTATGAGATTACAAAGAGAGGAGATGAAGATATTAGAGTCATGCCATCTCTTCAGACCTTGAAACTTTATTCTTGCCCCAAATTGAAGTCTCTACCAAACCATCTCAATCAGATGACAACGTTGAAGAAGGAAATTTATGGATGTCCGAGCTTATTATCATCTTTGCCTAATACTGATCAAGTTCTCTAAAATCATCAACTTCAACACTGATTTTCTTCCAAACCATAGGTAATTTCCTCTCTTTTCACTTTTAATTATTTGTTTTATTACATTCTTTATGATTACATCTTTTAATATTTAATACCCTAATTATTTGTGCTCTTTAGTTATCTTAATGAATCTAATTATACACTTAATATAAAGCTTGTAATTTGAGAGTCGGTTTGCATGGATATTTTATGTTTTTCTATAAACGTAACAAATTCATTTTGTCTACTCAGAATAATAGGATTTGAACCAATACAGGGTCTCTGTTAAAGTGAAGAACATAGCAACAACATCTCTACTAGAACCAGAAGTGGGTGGTCGTTCTGTTCCTAAAAGAACTTCAGTGAATTGACATATCGTCCAGTTTTGACCGACATCTCATGTCTAAACTTCAACTTTGGTTCTGCATATTAAAAAGGGACAACCTTTAAATTCTCAAAATACTACAATCCTGATCAATCCACAAGTAATTTCTTCTCTCCTTACCTGGTAGCTTCAATTTTTATGAAGATTATTTAGTGTCAATGCTTGTGAATAGGCAATATTTTTATAACTTCTTGAATAAATAATTAAAGCAGTAAATACGTGACAACATGGGTAAGGCACAAATAATTTTGCAACAAAAAGTCATAATGTTATTCAAAAATCATTTTTAACAACAAAAAGGCTCCATCAACTCGCCATGGTTTTTTTCTTGCAATTGTTGTCTAATGCTAGAAAGTGGAATTTTTAAGCACTTAGTATGGAATTTTTAACTTTGATCTGGTCTTACATCCTATTTTCAAGAGAATTTTGATCATTTTTACTTCATTTTTGTTAATGTGACTCTGTGTTGTTCATTTTAAGTTATCTCATGCTAAAGTTTTATTATTATTTTTTTTTCTTTTCAAAGCAACTAAACAAACATACACTAAAGACTTCCTCTGATACAAATGTTGGATATCAAACACCATTGCATTGTGAATACTGAAAGGCTCCATCAACTCGCAATGGTTTTTTCCTTGCAATTGTTGTCTAATGCTGTTGGATGTGAACTGGACTACGTAATGTGGCCACAAGGAATCTTATATAATCTAGTATGTATAAGATTATAGAGGCCAGGGAGAAGAGGATATTACAGTTATGCCACATCTTCATCAGATACTGTGCTAGATGTTCATCGGCTTGAAAGAACTGAACTGATTCTGGAGCTTTACTTTTTCTCAGGTTCAAAGCATAATATTGTTAATGAAGAAAAGGAGCTCGCATACATGATCTAATTAATTCAATATCTTTTTCTAGATGCAGAACTTAGTGACGTCTTGCTGTTGATTGAACCCTGACTCTTCCACCAACTGGCACGAAGATAATACACTAGATGCTTAAGGGCATGTAGCAATGTCCTGTTTCAAGAACTTGTCTTTTTCAGGTTGTAGATTACAAATATATAATTGTTAGTATAGAACAAATTTTTTTATATGTATATAATCATTCATTTTCAATTCTGTCTCTTCTAACAACTGGCTGCCTTTTGACAGAAGGTTGCAGGAATCTATGGATAAAAGCAGAATATTGAATCAGGTTGTAGATGGAATGAAATCACATCTTCACACCATTTTTCATACTTTGACAATGGACCATTTGATTTAGTTCTGCATTAGTCTCATATTTCTGTCATAGGATTTTGAAACATTGCAAGGTCTCAATTTAAGTGAAGGACATAATTTCGACATCTCTACTATAATCAATATTAATTGGTATTTTCATAATCAAAATTAAATAAACTTTATCTCTCCATTTTTCATTATTTGAACTTCATATACTATATTGCAGCATATTAACATATTGGTCTTTTGTTTGTGCTATAGGATTTGGAACATTGCAGTCTCTACTCAATTAAAGTGATTAACAGAACACTGCAACATCCCTTCTAAAATCAGAAATTTTTTCGTGGTAAAGATTCCTAACCACTACCTTATTTGTCTTCATATAATAACATTGCAAGGTTTTCTCATATTGAGATCTAAGGTCATTCCAGGAATCTTGTGTCACTTAAGCAAATTAATCATCCCTTGTGGACTATGCTGAAAATGGAATGAGGTATATCTTACTATCATTTTCTTTGTTTCATTTCATCTCTCAGTTGAAACAATAATCTCTCCAACTTTTGCTACTTATACGAGTCAACCGTTTTTTTTTTTTTTTTTTTTTCACATTATTATATACTTATCTTTGTTAGAGACTGATTTTCTAATAACTTTATTAGAAAGATTGTATCATTGTACTATTTTGATTTATAGTGAAAAATCTTTGTCATACTATTACCGTGGATGTAGCCCAAAGGGGTGAACCACGTAAATCGTTGTGTCTCATTTACTTTTATCTGTTTTCTTTGTTTATATGTAGTTGATTGTTTATCAAGCCACTTGATCTAGGGTTGACCCATTAACCTCTGCCTTTGTAAAGTTGCACCAGCTTGAAAACAAAACAAAACTTTAGCATGATGTCACTTTAAGAGAGCACACAAAGTCAGATTAATGAAAATTAGATGTGGGTATTTGGGACGGGGTCCAAAAACCTAGCCCAAAAACCCGATCCTAGGAGATCTGGTCCCAAAACAAGACCAGGCCTAAGGAGGAGAGCCCGATCCCTCCATTGGGCCCTCCGCCAAGCCTGAGCCCAAATTTTTTTAAATATTTTCGTTTTAGTCTCTTGTATAATTACATAAAACCCATTATAAATTTTAAAATAAACATAAATGATAAGGATTAAAGAGAAATTTTACAAAATTTAACCAAAAAAAAATTTCTAGGCCCTGAAAAATTTATAAATTTTACCTCTGAAAAATACTAAAAACCCTATACAAAATTTTGTTTCGCCCCTAAAATATAAAAAAAGATTAGGGAAAAAGAAATTTTCTAGGCCTATAGGACCAGTACTAGGGACCGGTCCAAGTCCTAAAATTGCTCATGGGCCTGGATCGGTCCCAGGCCCATGAGCGACTGGGCCCAAGCCCGAGCCTGCTTGGGATTGGTCATTGACTAGCTCTAAATTGAAAATAAAGTTTAAAATGATCAAAATTCTCTTTAAAATAGGATGTAAAACCATAGTATGAAGTTAAAAATTCCATGCTAAGAGCAAGGGATGTTGAAACTGATATTTAGTTAGCTTTACGCCCACTTATTCACTATTTCTCATACTTTTTTATTTATTTATTTACCTTTCTATTGTGAAAAGTAAATCCCAAGTCAGATAAAACCCTTTCTATCGCTTTAGAGCTTAAGTTCACTCATGATTTTAATATCACTATCAGAGACATACCATGGATTCAATCTCATTCTCACAATCAATGTATATTCTCAATTGCAACGCAATCCTACCTTTTTATGGAAGATTCAACCCTAGGCAGTAACAAACTCCACTACCCGAAATTCTCCTTAATACTGACTAATGAAACATGCTCTTCAACAGTTTCTAACCATTAGACAACCTAGAACAAGCTCTCCAGATTTAATGTAATGATTACTTTAAGTTCCAATGAAATAGATTAATCTAAGCAACAATCTCACAACCTCAGATTATCTAACTTAGATTTTGTTATTCAAGTAATAAGATGGAAAGTTTATCCACATCTTTTACTACTAATCGCTACTGGGTGATTAGGAATAGATCGATTACGTAATACAATCCCTAATTCTAGTAATCGATATCAATTTAATCAATCTACTAGGCTTGAGTAAATTAAACAAACCAAATATCATATTCCATTAAAACAGAATAATATAAATCAAATTCATAGAAAGGTAAGAAATTGCATTACTTTATCAATTATACCATTAATATGTGTTAGGAATTGAAATCCCCTCTAACTGAATTGAAAAAATCTAGCCAAACGTCTTAAACTTACAACAACAAGTATTTCTGAATGAATCTCTTTGTATCTATGTTTTTCTCTATTTTTTAAAAACCCAATGTTCTATTTATAACCCCTTCAAATGACCCTAAAAACATGTGTACAGCCTCCCAAATGAGAATTTACTCGGTTAAGAGATTGTTGGTATCGAAAGCTGTGAAATTATTTCTTTTAGTATTATTAATATTCACATTTTATATCTGAGAATTTTTTAATAATATATATATATATTTATCTATTCAGTCAATATAAAGATGAATGATTAAATTTTGAATTAATGAGACATTATATTGTGTTTCAGGAAGATATTGATCTGATGGTAAAGCTTAATTTTGATGCATACCGTTTTTCAAAATTATCTGAAAAACTCAATTGATTTTTGGAATTTCTGAATCCTTGAAGAGGGAACTGGGGAAGTAAATCAGCTAGGAGTTGATTACTACAATAGATTGATTGACTACATGGTTCAAAAAGGTAAAGAGGTTGCCAATAAATTCTTTCAAATAAATTTAAATAATTGGACTAGAAAAATTAATCTAATGTTTGAGTTTATTATAGGGATTACTCCATATGCAAATCTATATCATTATGATTTGCCATTAGCTCTTCAAGAAAAGTATAATGGCCTTCTCAGTTGTGATTTTGTGTAAGTATTTTTTGTATGAGTATTTGGATGATTTTTTTTTTTTTTTTTTTCATATTATAATATCTTAAGTAATTGAACTAAACCAAATCTTTCAGGAAGGATTACGCGGATTATGCAGACTTTTGCTTCAAAACGTATGGGGATAGAGTTAAGAACTGGTTCACATTTAATGAACCAAGAGTTATTGCAGCTCTTGGTTTTGATAATGGCATAAATCCTCTTTCAAGGTGTTCTAAAGAAGCCGGAAATTGTACCGCGGGAGACTCTGGAACTGAACCCTACATTGCTGCACATCATTTGATTTTAGCTCATGCCGCAGCAGTTGAAAGATATCGCGAAAAATATCAAGATGTTTATCTTCTTAATTTCACAGCAATTAGTAAATGGTATCTTTAACGGAGAAATGTGTGTTTATATTATCTCAGAAAGAGCAAGGAGGAAGGACTGGAATTCTTTTGGATTTTGTTTGGTATGAACCTCTGACTAGATCAAAAAAGGACAGATATGCAGCTGAAAGAGGAATGCAATTCAGCCTTGGATGGTAAATGTTCATTTATTAAAATATTAATGCGATTGAAACAATGTTTACAAAAAATTTCACAAGTTGATAGGCTGAAATTGAGTCTTAATTTGTAGGTTTTTACATCCTATTACATATGGTGAGTATCCAAGAATAATGCAAGATATTGTTGGAGATAGGCTTCCCAAGTTTACGGAAGCAGAAGTTCAAATGGTGAAAGGCTCCATAGATCTTGTTGGTATTAATGTATACACTGGCTTCTACATGATGGATCCTCCATGGCCTAAGTCCAATATCACAAGTTATCAGAATGATTGGAATGTAATTTTATTGTTTAATTTCTATTTGTTTCAACACCCCTCCGATTTCTAACAAAAACAAACTGTTAAATGCCGAAGAAAACAAATTATTTGATTTGTTCTTAGGCAAGTGTTCTTTCCAATATATCTTTTATTTTGAAACATTGACACTTTTGGTTCCAAACACACTTATAGCCAAGTGATTTTGAGTGTCAGAATTTTCCATTTCGCTAATAAAAGTACAAAACAATAACACTAAGAACTTTCCCACAAATAATTAATAAACCCTTGAATGATGCTTGAGTCTTATTAAGACCTCCTATTGATTATATATAGGAAATTTTTTCTTATATGTTTGAGGATTGAAAATACAATTCTTCAAACTCTTAAGATTCAAAAAAATTTGTAATACTGCGAGAGGCTTACAAACAAATGGTATTTTTTTTTGAATCTTAAGAGTTTGAAGAATTGTATTTTCAATCCTCAAACATATAAGAAAAAATTTCCTATATATAATCAATAGGAGGTCTTAATAAGACTCAAGCATCATTCAAGGGTTTATTAATTATTTGTGGGAAAGTTCTTAGTGTTATTGTTTTGTACTTTTATTAGCGAAATGGAAAATTCTGACTAGTTCTTCAAACTGACATTCAAAATCACTTGGCTATAAGTGTGTTTGGAATCAAAAGTGTCAATGTGTCAAAATAAAAGATATATTGGAAAGAACACTTGCCTAAGAACAAATCAAATAATTTGTTTTCTTCGGCATTTAACAGTTTGTTTTTGTTAGAAATCGGAGGAGTGTTGAAACAAATAGAAATTAAACAATGAAATTGCATTGAGGAGAACTTGTGTAAAAGAGGAGAAAACGTTTATTCATCATAAACACTAACAGTTTTGTGGGCTGCTTAAGACTGAAAATTGATAAGTTAGGTGGAGATACAAAACATATATATTCCAAGCTGATTAACAAATTTTGTGACAATTTAGCTGTTAGAGAATATCAAATGTTAAAAGACTGGCTCCTAAGCAAGCATGATCTCCAATGCGTTGGCTTCAGGTCAAAGCAATCATGTCATCCCAAGTTGGTTCTACATCGTTCCTTCCTCTCCCTGTCATTCGCCATTCCTTAAAATACTGCAGAAACTTCAATCTATGAAGGGGGTATAATATCCCAATTGTAAAACCAATTATGAATCCGAAAACTCCTCCAGCAATTAGTCCATAACCGAGCTCATTGTTTGAGGATTCCCTTGGTTCAGGAGGACTATTCATTTTCGGTTGAATAGAACAGTTCTCTAAAATATAACCACACAATCCTGGATTGCCTTCGAAGCTGGTGCTAGGAAAAGTACGAAACTGACCTCCTGCAGGTATTGTTCCTTGAAGATTGTTATCTGCAACGTTGAATGAAGACAAGAAATTGAGACTACTGAATGAAGCAGGGATTTTTCCAGATAACTGATTTGCAGAGAGATCCAATTGCTCCAAGTTGGTGAGTTGAGACAATTGGTTCGGAATTTCACCAGACAATTTGTTATGGCTGAGGTCAAGCACGTGAAGAAACTTCAACTGACCAATCTCAATGGGGATACTGTCACTAAAGCTGTTGTTTGCCAGGTATGTGGCTGGTGGTAGGTACAAGATTTTGTTATACTGCAGATTGAGAGCATTGATCATTGGAATAACAAAGATGGGAAGCTCTAAATTTATCTTGTTAGCTTGATCGTTAGCTTCTTTCGATGTGAACATTGGGATTTCGCCAAGTTTCTTCGGAATTTTTCCTGACATAAGGTTTTGTGACAAGTCCATGTAGAACAGACTTGTCAAATTCTCTAACAAACCTGGAATTTCACCAGTGATTTGATTCGCTGATAGGTCTAAAACCTGTAGCCGTCTGAGTTTACCTATCCAGGTTGGAACTTGACCTCTCAATTGGCAGCCTCCTAAAGCCAGAACCTGGAGATTTTGAAATCCGTGTGAGAATGTTATTTGGTTATCATCTGGGACTGCTTCTTCAATGAAATTCACAGAGAGGATGAGAACTCTGAGGTTCTGGCAACCCTTTAAAATCCTGATGGCGCCTGTGATATTTGTTATAAAGTTCCTAGAAAGTGAGAGGTACGAGAGAGATTCCAGGGCAACTATATCCGGTGAAATTTGCCCCACTAGATGGTTACTAGAAAGCCTAATTGTAGTCAGAAATTTGCATGAATTAAAAGTCAACTGTAAGCTACCTGTAAAATGATTGTTACCGAGATCGAGTTTGCAAAGCTGGAGAAGAGCTGAGAAGTTAAATGCTGAAAGCTCTCCCTCAAAGGAGTTATTCCGTAAATTCAACGTGGTGAGATTAATACAATTCTTCATTGATGGGGGAAGAGACCCAGATAGGTAGTTATCATAAAGGAGCAAAATTTTTAAGTTGGTAAGCTTACCAATATCTCTGGGGATCAAGCCAATCAATTGGTTTGAGTAAAGTTCAAGAATTGAAAGGCCTGAGAGGTTGACGATGCCATTGCTGATGGAACCGGAGAGATAATTGACAGGTAATGAGATTTCTTCAAGTGATGTGACAGAGAAAATATCTTCAGGAAGTGAGCCTGAGAGGCTATTGAAACCCGCTCGAAAAGTCTTTAATTTGGAGCAATTTCCAAGTCCAAGAGGAACCGGGCCACTGAATTCATTGTAGGAGAAATCCAGGATGCTGACAGAGCACACAGATCCGGTCCAGGTTGAGGATGGAACAACACCAGTGAAACTATTGTTACTGATATTAAAAGTCCTTAAACGTTTAGCTAGCCTGAAGAAGGATGATGGGATCATCCCATGGAAGATATTGCTGGATAAGTCTACAATCTTGATGTAATTGGATGACAGTGATGATAGAAATTCACCAGAAATATAGTTATAGCTCAAATCAAGAGTTTCAAGTCGAGTTAACGATGGAAAGTAACTGTTTGGAAGAGGACCGGAGAGGCGATTGTGGGAAAGGTTGATATGATAGAGATGTGTAAGGTTCCCTATAGAAGGGGAAATGCTACCACTAAGGCCTCTGCAGAGTAAAAACAGATGAGTGACATAACCATCGGCGTTACATTTGATCCCTTCCCAGAGGCAGCATTTAATGGAAGAAGACCAATTCAACGGAGGGGATGGTAAGGTGAAGTTGAGAGACAAGAGAGACTGTTGGTCTAATCGGTTGCAGGTTTGCTGAGGATAGGCAAACCAGGACATGAAAACCAACAATACAAGATCTATAATCAACTTAACCATAACTCTTATTTGATGTGTCTGGTTATTTCTATGAAGAGGTTGCTAAGTGCATCCGTTGAGCTAAATCTTGTTGACTAGAGAGAGAGAGTGAGAGAGAGAGAGAGAGAGAAAGGACCTTGATATTCAAGTAAGTAAGCATTTACTTTTGGCGCTTCCAGTTGCGCCACTTGATGATAATTTATAAGACAGTGGTGGAAGTATGGCACTTAGTTTATAGATTTTAGATATTGACCCATTTTTAGAATAATACTTTGCGTACTAACGGATATTAATAACCAATTTACTAATCTTTGTTAAAATCATATATAGTTTACTAATCTTTGTTAAAATCATATATAGTATCTATACTATATTTTAAGTTAGTATACTAACTAGTAAAATCTATTAGTACACATAGTATTACCCTTTTTTTTATAGGGAAGAAGTTGACAATTTCAATCATATTTAGTCTTACGTGTATGGAAAGGGAAGTCATTAACTAACCATTTGTAATAAATAATTTATTTTGTTTACATCTTGAATGCTGCAGAAACTTCAATCGACGAAGAGGCTACAGTATCCCACATGTGCACCCAATAATTAACCCAAAAACGGCTCCAGCAGTGAGTCCCCAACCGGCTCCTTGTTGGAAGACTAATCATTCTTGGTTGAGATTCTTGAGAAGGACATAAGAGCTGTATATTAAAATCAGACAATTAAGTAAATGGTGTACTCTGTTGAAGTTGTTGACTACTTCAGTATTAATGGGTTATGCAGACATATTCGGGGGTCCCGTTGACTCATCAGTGGGCGGGGGAACTGCTTCTTGGTGAGCGGGCGGGTGTCATGGGGGCAATGCCCTTGAGCCCGTAGGTGGTTTGAGCCTTTTCCATGAATAACCGTTGTAGAATTTCTTTAACTCATTAATTTCTTATTGGGTTTGGGCTTAAGAATAAGAATTCTTGTAAAACTAGGTTTTGTCACTTTAAACCTAATATATAAACATATTTTTCTCTTGTTATGAGTGCGATAGCAACCATAAGACAATTTATTCATTGTAAACGAGAGAGGTGAGAAAGTATTACTATAATATTAACTCAGCTAGACATAGCCCATATTGTGTGAATCACGATAAATTGCGCGTGTTATTTTCTCTTTGTTTATTGTTATTTTGTTCTCACTATTATCTCTATTTCATTCATAATCCTCCCTGGAATTGAATTCCACATATTTTTGTCCAGCTTGTAAAAGATTTCATTACATTACCCATTTGATTAGGATCTTTTTTTAATATATCATAGTTGAATTATATTACAAATATAGCTGTGTTTGTTTCCGTATTCATATTATATCCTATTCAAAATTAATGTTTATCTCACTATTCTCAAAATCCGATTGAATTCAATTCAATTCAAAATATTTGGATTTTTTTAACTCCCTAGATTTATTAATTTAACTAAACACCCCCAACAATAAAAGTTTATAAATCGAGAAAAGCACTTTTACCTACTCACATATTCCCAGTAGAGTTGGCCACCGCCGCCGACATTTAATGGGTGGGTAGAGGTGTTTTTGTTAATTTTAAAATTTTTATTACAGGGGTGTTTATCTAAATTAAAAAATATAGGGGATTAAAAGAATTTTACCAAACACATTTTTAAATTCAAATTCTACCTTGTAATAATAACTTAACTCAACATTTTCAAAAATATTACTCAAAATAATAAAACAAACACACCCCTCCGTTTGGTTCGCAATTTTTCATTACTCTATTCCCTATTTTATCCAAAATACACATTTATTTCTTCATTCTCAAAATATTATTCTATATTATTCAACTCTTTTTAAACCCCATAGATTTGTATTCAATTTTTTTAAACCCCTTAGATTTGTTAATTCAACTAAACACCTCCCAAAAAATATATTTTAGAAATTGACAAAAACACCCAGCAACCCACATTTGCCAGATTATGGCCACCACAGTCGAAAGCTGGCTGGAATCTGGTATAATAGCACACTACCAGCTGGATCTGACCAGTAGTGCGCCGATCTGGCCGGAAATATCTTTAGTCGTCGTTGACAACCAAATTCGGTTAGATTTGGCTGTCAATGGCCAGATCTAGCCGTAGATCTAACCTTTTCCAACTAGATCCATGGTGGATTTGGCCGAAAAAGGCCATATCGGCTTACGACTAGCTCAATCCAACCGATCATGCGCCGATACAATGACTTTGGCCACCCTCCGGTGGTGGTGGTAGGCTGTTGGTATTTAATGGGTGGGCAGGGTGTTTTTGTTAATTTTTAATATTTTATTATGAGGGTGTTTAGAAATAAACAAACATAGGGGGGTATTTTTGTTAATTTTCAAATCCTACATCGTAATACCCACCCAATTTTACCTTTTTCAAAATATTATTCTAAAAAGTATCATAATAATAAACCAAACAGACCCATAATATTCTAATCTCATAGTATTACTATTTTCATCCTTTGATCTGCTAACATTTGATTTGCAAATTTATATCTTGTTTTAAATTTTTATTGTGGGCCGTGTTGTGGCCCCTTTATTTCATTATTTTTTCTGATTAATTGGGGCCTTGTTGATTGGGCCTTCTATGACCCATTTATTTCATTATTTTTTTCTGATTAATTCGGGCTTCTTGTTTGGGCCTTCTTATGGTCCATTGGTATCACTATTTTGGGTTGATTCTTTAGCAAGATCACATTACAACTTACAAAACCATTGAAAATATTCAAAAATAATAATTAAAGCCAAATACAAAACTATTGAAAATATATAAGAAAGACTTTAGAAATTGAAAATATACAAAACTATCGAAAATATCCAATTTATATAATCCATCTGAAATTTTAAAAAAGATAATCAATGAGTTGAAAAGGCAACATTTCAAGACTTGTCAATTGTCATACACTCTAGACCAACAAAGATTGCCAAAACTAAGGACCAATCCATTTGATTAAATAATATAAAAACGGCATGAAGATAAGCAAAAGAAAGAAAACCAATAGAAGCAAAACTTATCAAACCAAACCAGATTGGCACATCTCCAAATCAGCAACTGTGCATATAACAAAAGCACAACTCTACGACTCAGTTGTGATCTAACCAGAATAGAAAATCAATTATCACGGTTCATAAATATCAATTTCATGAATACAAATTCAAAGATGTTGATTTCACGATAGCAAGTTATCACGTCTCAAAGATATTGATTTCACGATAGGAAATCCAAACATGCATAACTTTCTCATAATGCCCTTTTTTTTTTTTTTTTTTTTAAACTTTCAATTATTTAAACTTAATACACAAGATATGTATCCACTTATATGGTGGTGAAAGTTTAAGAGCAAAAACAAAGAAGCAACTTTGTGTGTATTGAACCTAGAGCTGGGCATTTGGGACCGGGCCCAAAAGCCCAGCTCCAAAACCGGGTCCTCCAAGGCCCGGGCCCGGGACCGGTCCCAGGCCTGGGCCCAAATTTTTTTGTACTTTTTCAATATAGTCTCGTGCCAAATTATATAAAACCCCCTATTAATTTAAAATAAATATAAATTATGAGGGTTAATATGAAATTTTACAAAATTTATAAAAAAAAATCTTCCAGGTCCAAAAAATTTATAAAATTTATAAATTTTACCCCTAAAAAAATACTAAAAACCCCCTATAAAATTTCGTCTTGCCCCCAAAATATAAAAAAATTTGAGGGGGGAAAATAAAATTATCCAAACCCATGAGACCGGTCCTGGGCCCACGGGACCAGTCCCGACCAGGCCTAGGGCCTGGTCCGGGTCTTGGTTTTTCTCATGGGCCTGGGACCGGTCCTAGGCCCATGAGTGACTGGTCCCATTTGGGACCAGTCCCAAACGGGCCCAGGCCTGGGCCCGCAAGGGACCGGTCCCTTGCCCACCTCTAATTGAACCCATGGAATTGATCTGACAGTCAAGGAGATTTGCTCACTTTTTTGAGTTCTTAGGTTCAAATCTTGAGACCACTTATTATAATAACATCGTAGTTTACCCGATCCTTTAGACTTGTAAGGTGTTCAATGAACCCTGGAGATAGTTGAGGTGCGTGCAAGCTCACATTCCATATCACTGTTCAATAATATCTCAATATCCCCCCTGGAGCCATCGTCCTGAGGCACAAAATCATATATTTTCAATCTCAGGAATGGAGGAAAAAACATGAGATTTTGTAGAGTTTTTGCTTTTTAAGATTCACATAATCCGTTATTCCAAAAGTTACTTCTGTCTCAAGTTATAGCAAAGCCAAAAGTGTAAAGGAAACTGATTTATTCTTTGAGTAAAGATCATCTTCTCCCAACAAATATCATTCAAATTCTTTACTTCAAATGACCTTCTACACTTTGCATCAAATTCTTTCTTTCTTCAAGAGTAGCTTGTTGAATTTAATCATTAAAAAATCATTGGATTATTTTAACTATTCTTGTATCATAATAGCTTGTAGATTGAAGAGACTTCCTATTTTACAATAAAAATGCTCAAGAAAAGAATGAAGGAATTGCTTGGATAACACTTGATACTTTAACTAGTATCAAAGCAAAACTTTGGTTTGGATTTATTCCTTGGTCTTTTGCATACACTATAAAAGTTGAATGGATGTTACAGCATCGTCAGAACATAAGCAAACCAAATATTTCGATTTCTGATCAATCTTTGTTTAATCACTACCATCATTCAATATGGCTGAAGCGCTTGTTTCCACTGTCTTGGAACAATTGGCTTCCATCGGTTGCCAACAGGCAGAAGAAGGAATGAGGCTGATTGCGGGTGCTAAGAGGTTGAGAAACTTCAAAGCAACTTCGTGGCCATTCAAGATGTGCTTATTGATGCTGAGAACCGACAAGTGAAGGAGAATGCTGTGAGATTTTGGTTGGCCAAGCTTAAGGACTGTCTTATGACATTGACGATGTTTGGATGATGTACACGAAGCTTCAGATTTTAAGAATTAAGAAAGATGAAGATGCTTCTAAGCCTCTAAAAAAGGTACGTTCCTTCATTCTTCACTGTCTCGGTTGTAGGCCATTGATTCCGTCATGATATTGCTGTCCAGATAAAAGATCTTGATGAAAATTAGATATTATTCTACTGAGAAAGAGAGGTTCCACTTTAGATCAATCACTGAGAGTAGTAAAGAACTAGAACGGCCAATGACAACCTCTGTTATTGATTTAACAGAGATTTTGGAAGAGACAATGATAAGAATACAATAATAGATTTTTTGCTTACTCAGAGTAGTCATACACAAGACCTCCATTATCTCTATAGTAGGGATGGGAGGAATTGGTAAGACTACTCTTGCTCAATTAGTTTTTAATGATGATCAAGTGAACACCTATTTGAAGAAAAAATTGGGTGTGTGTTTCCGAGCATTTGATGAGCTTAGGGTTGCCAAAGCAATCCTTAATCCTAACATGATGCACCAAGCTTAAATGAGTTAGAAACTGTGGTGCGAAACATACGTCAACATATTGATGGAGGAAGTTTCTTCTTGTCCTAGATGACATATGGACTGAAAATCCCAAACACTGGGATCAATTAAAGCACTCTCTAAGTGTGGATCTCTAGAAAGTAGAATTTTGGTGACCACACGTAAGGAGAGCACTGCAAATGCTATAGGAACCACCAAAATAATACCACTAGGGACATTATCTGAGGAAAAATGTTGGTCATTGTTTAGTAAATTGCGTTTTCAAGAAAAAGCAATGAAGAATCTAATGAATTGGTAGAAATTGGTAGGGAAATTGTTAAAAAGTGTAAGGGTTTGCCACTTGCAGTAAAGACTTTAGCGAGTCTTTTGTGTTTTAAAGAAAATTTGTCGAGTGGAAAAATATCTTAGAGAGTGAAATTTGGGAATTAGAAGAGGTAGAACAGAGGTTTTTCGACCTCTACTATAAGTTATTATGATTTATCCCCTACTTTGAAAAAATGTTTCTCATATTGTGCCATTTTTCCAAAGGATTACGAGATAGAGAAAAGAAAATTGATTAGGTTATGGATGGGCTCAAGGTTATGTAAGTCAAAACCAAATAGGACATGGAGTTAATTGGTGAAGAGTATTTTGAGACATAGCAATGCGTTCTTTCTTTCAAGATTTTAAACAATGATATGATATTGATATATTTTCTTGCAAGATGCATGATATAGTGCATGATTTGCTAAATTTCTTACCCAATGAATGTTATACAATAGAGGTTGATGATATGAGAGAAATTAAATGAATCTTCTTATCTAAAGTTAGACATTCAATGATAATGATTCATGGAAAAGCCTCAAGTTTAGATGGCTTATTGGGATGAAAGAGAGGTCTCATTTCCTAGCCTCTATTATACTGGAAATACTTTTCTACGTAGCCTTGTAGTTGATGTTAATTCCATTGATTACCATAAGATATTTTTGTCCAAATTAGTTGATCAGATGACATGTCTAAGGTCATTATGTTTGAAAGGATGCTCAATTAAGAAATTCAGTAGAAATCAAAAAATTAATACACTTGAGATGCCTTAATTTGTCTGAGAATAGAAGATTAAATGAATTTCCTGAGACTTGTGTGGGTTATATAATCTACAAACCATTGAGATAAGTGGATGTGAAATATCGAAAAACTACCTCAAGGGATTGGAAGCTAATCAACTTGCGACATTTTTCTAGTTGGTGACTAATACAATTTACATGCCAGAAGTTTGGAGCGACTAACTAGTCTACGAACGTTAGAATATTTTGTTATAAGTGAGGGTAGTTATGGTAGCAAACATGTTCTGTTGAATGTCTAAAAGCCTTCAATCACCTTCGAAAATTAGGTATAAAAGGGTTTGGAAATTTGCGAGAGGTGGATGAGGTTAGGGGAATAGAATTAAATAATAAGAAAACTTGCGTGATTTGTATGAGCTTTGAGGGGAGGATGAATGATGAGCAAAATCAAGAACTTCTTGAAGAGTTGCAACCACATCCAAATTTAGAGATATTAAGGCTACGAAATTATAGTGGCAACACTATTTTCCCTATTGGATGATGTCATTCACCAATTTCAAAAAGTTATTTCTTTGGAATTGTATAACTGCAAGCATCTGCTCCTTTGGGTAAGTTGTCATCCTTGAAATTCTTCAAATTTGGAAATTGAAGAGTGTGAAAAGAGTAGATAATGAGTTTTTGGAATAGAGAGTGTGTCACATCATCATCTACATCAATTATTGCGTTTCCCAAATTAAAATATCTTGACTTTGAGGATATGATAGAATTGGAAGAGTGGAATTATGAGATTACAAAGAAGGAGATGAAGATATTAGAGTCTGCCATCTCTTCAGACCTTAAAACTTTATTCTTGCCCCAATTGAAGTCTCTACCAAACCATCTCAATCAGATGACAACGTTGAAGAAGGAAATTTATGGATGTCCGAGCTTATTATCATCTTGCCTAATACTGATCAAGTTCTCTAAAATCATCAACTTCAACTGATTTTCTTCCAAACCATAGGTAATTTCCTCTCTTTTCACTTTTAATTATTTGTTTTATTACATTCTTTATGATTACATCTTTTAATATTTAATACCCTAATTATTTGTGCCTTTAGTTATCTTAATGAATCTATTATACACTTAATATAAAGCTTGTAATTTGAGAGTCGGTTTGCATGGATATTTTATGTTTTCTATAACTAACAAATTCTTTTGTCTACTCAGAATAATAGGATTTGAACCAATACAAGGTCTCTGTTAAGTGAAGAACATAGCAACAACATCTCTACTAGAACCAGAAGTGGGTGGTCGTTCTGTTCCTAAAAGAACTTCAGTGAATTGACATATCGTCCAGTTTTGACCGACATCTCATGTCTAAACTTCAACTTTGGTTCTGCATATAAAAAGGGACAACCTTTAAATTCTCAAAATACTACAATCCTGATCAATCCACAAGTAATTTCTTCTCTCCTTACCTGGTAGCTTCAATTTTTATGAAGATTTTTAGTGTCAATGCTTGTGAATAGGAATATTTTATAACTTCTGAATGATAATAATTAAGCAGTAAATACGTGACAACATGGTAAGATACAAACAATTTTGCAACAAAAGTCATAATGTTATTCAAAAATCATTTTTAAACAACAAAAGGCTCCATCAACTCGCCATGGTTTTTTTCTTGCAATTGTTGTCTAATGCTAGAAAGTGGATTTTTAAGCACTTAGTATGGAATTTTTAACTTTGATCTGGTCTTACATCCTATTTTCAAGAGAATTTGATCATTTTTACTTCATTTTTGTTAATGTGACTCTGGTTGTTCATTTTAAGTTATCTCATGCTAAAGTTTTATTATTATTTTTTTTTCTTTTCAAAGCAACTAAACAAACATACACTAAAGACTTCCTCTGATACAAATGTTGGATATCAAACACCATTGCATTGTGAATACTGAAAGGCTCCATCAACTCGCAATGGTTTTTTCCTTGCAATTGTTGTCTAATGCTGTTGGATGTGAACTGGACTACGTAATGTGGCCACAAGGAATCTTATATATTCTAGTTGTATAAGATTATAGAGGCCAGGGAGAAGAGGATATTACGTTATGCCACATCTTCATCAGATACTTGCTAGATGTTCATCGGCTTGAAAGAACTGAACTGATTCTGAGCTTTACTTTTTCTCAGGTTCAAAGCATAATATTGTTAATGAAAGAAAGGAGCTCGCATACATGATCTAATTAATTCAATATCTTTTTCTAGATGCAGAACTTAGTGACGTCTTGCTGTGATTGACACCTGACTCTTCCACCAACTGGCACGAAGATAATACACTAGTGCTTAAGGGCATGTAGCAATGTCCTGTTTCAAGAACTTGTCTTTTTCAGGTTGTAGATTACAAATATATAATTGTTAGTATAGAACAAATTTTTTTATATGTATATAATCATTCATTTCAATTCTGTCTCTTCTAACAACTGGCTGCCTTTTGACAGAAGGTTGCAGGAATCTATGGTAAAGCAAAATTGAATCAGGTTGTAGATGGAATGAAATCACATCTTCACACCATTTTTCATACTTTGACAATGGACCATTTGATTAGTTCTGCATTAGTCTCATATTTCTGTCATAGGATTTTGAAACATTGCAAGGTCTCAATTTAAGTGAAGGACATAATTTGACATCTCTACTATAATCAATATAATTGGTATTTTCATAATCAAAATTAAATAAACTTTATCTCTCCATTTTTCATTATTTGAACTCTATACTATATTGCAGCATATTAACATATTGGTCTTTGTTTGTGCTATAGGATTTGGAACATTGCAGTCTCTACTCAATTAAGTGATTAACAGAACACTGCAACATCCCTTCTAAAATCAGAAATTTTTTCGTGGTAAAGATTCCTAACCACTACCTTATGTTTCATATAATACATTGCAAGGTTTTCTCAATTGAGATCTAAGGTCATTCCAGGAATCTTGTGTCACTTAAGCAAATTAATCATCCCTTGTGACTATGCTGAAAATGGAATGAGGTTATCACTACTATCTTTTCTTTGTTCATTTCATCTCTCAGTTGAAACAATAATCTCTCCACTTTTGCTACTTATACGAGTCAACCGTTTTTTTTTTTTTTTTTTTTTCACATTATTATATACTTATCTTTGTTAGAGACTGATTTTCTAATAACTTTATTAGAAAGATTGTATCATTGTACTATTTTGATTTATAGTGAAAAATCTTTGTCATACTATTACCGTGGATGTAGCCCAAAGGGTGAACCACGTAAATCGTTGTGTCTCATTTACTTTTATCTGTTTTCTTTGTTTATATGTAGTTGATTGTTTATCAAGCCACTTGATCTAGGGTTGACCCATTAACCTCTGCCTTTGTAAAGTTGCACCAGCTTGAAAACAAAACAAAACTTTAGCATGATGTCACTTAAGAGAGCACACAAAGTCAGATTAATGAAAATTAGATGTGGGTATTTGGGACGGGGTCCAAAAACCTAGCCCAAAAACCCGATCCTAGGAGATCTGGTCCCAAAACAAGACCAGGCCTAAGGAGGAGAGCCCGATCCCTCCATTGGGCCCTCCGCCAAGCCTGAGCCCAAATTTTTTTAAATATTTTCGTTTTAGTCTCTTGTATAATTACATAAAACCCATTATAAATTTTAAAATAACATAAATGATAAGATTAAAGAGAAATTTTACAAAATTTAACCAAAAAAAATTTCTAGGCCCTGAAAAATTTATAAATTTTACCTCTGAAAAATACTAAAAACCCTATACAAAATTTTGTTTCGCCC
Source organism: Pistacia vera (assembly GCF_008641045.1). Lineage (NCBI taxonomy): Eukaryota > Viridiplantae > Streptophyta > Magnoliopsida > Sapindales > Anacardiaceae > Pistacia > Pistacia vera. Next base: position 347,031 of record NW_022196799.1, read on the forward strand.
CTAAAATATAAAAAAGATTAGGGAAAAAGAAATTTTCTAGGCCTATAGGACCAGTACTAGGGACCTCCAAGTCCTAAAATTGCTCATGGGCCTGGATCGGTCCCAGGCCCATGAGCGACTGGGCCCAAGCCCGACCTGCTTGGATTGGTCATTGACTAGCTCTAAATTGAAAATAAAGTTTAAAATGATCAAAATCTCTTAAAATAGGATGTAAAACCATAGTATGAAGTTAAAAATTCCATGCTAAGAGCAAGGGATGTTGAAACTGATATTTAGTTAGCTTTACGCCCACTTATTCCATTTTCTCATACTTTTTATTTATTTTTTACCTTCTATTGTGAAAGTAAATCCCAAGTCAGATAAAACCCTTTCTATCGCTTTAGCTTAAGTTCACTCATGATTTAATATCACTATCAGAGACATACCATGGATTCAATCTCATTCTCACTCAATGTATATTCTCAATTGCAACGCAATCCTACCTTTTTATGGAATTCAACCCTAGGCAGTAACAAACTCCACTACCCAATTCTCCTTAATACTGACTAATGAAACATGCTCTTCAACAGTTTCTAACCATTAGACAACCTAGAACAAGCTCTCAGATTTAATGTAATGATTATTTAAGTTCCAATGAAATAGATTAATCTAAGCAACAATCTCACAACCTCAGATTATCTAACTTAGATTTTGTTATTCAAGTAATAAGATGGAAAGTTTATCCACATCTTTACTACTAATCGCTACTGGGTGATTAGGAATATCGATTACGTAATACAATCCCTAATTCTAGTAATCGATCAATTAATCAATCTACTAGGCTTGAGTAAATTAAACAAACCAATATCATATTCCATTAAAACAGAATAATATAAATCAAATTCATAGAAAGGTAAGAAATTGCATTACTTTATCAATTATACCATTATATGTGTTGAAGTGAAATCCCCTCTAACTGAATTGAAAAAATCTAGCCAAACGTCTTAAACTTACAACACAGTATTTCTGAATGAATCTCTTTGTATCTATGTTTTTCTCTATTTTTTAAAAACCCAATGTTATTTATACCCCTTCAAATGACCCTAAAAACATGTGTACAGCCTCCCAAATGAGAATTTACTCGGTTAAGAGATTGTTGGTATCGAAAGCTGTGAAATTATTTCTTTTAGTATTATTAATATTCACATTTATATCTGAGAATTTTTTAATAATATATATATATATTTATCTATCAGTCAATATAAAGATGAATGTTAAATTTTGAATTAATGAGACATTATATTGTGTTTCAGGAAGATATTGATCTGATGGTAAAGCTTAATTTTGATGCATACCGTTTTTCAAAATTATCTGAAAAACTCAATTGATTTTTGGAATTTCTGAATCCTTGAAGAGGGAACTGGGGAAGTAAATCAGCTAGGAGTTGATTACTACAATAGATTGATTGACTACATGGTTCAAAAAGTAAAGAGGTTGCCAATAAATTCTTTCAAAAATAATTTAAATAATTGGACTAGAAAAATTAATCTAATGTTTGAGTTTTATATAGGGATTACTCCATATGCAAATCTATATCATTATGATTTGCCATTAGCTTTCAAGAAAAGTATAATGGCCTTCTCAGTTGTGATTTTGTGTAAGTATTTTGTATAGTATTTGGATGATTTTTTTTTTTTTTTTTTCATATTATAATATCTTAAGTAATTGAACTAAACCAAATCTTCAGGAAGGATTACGCGGATTATGCAGACTTTTGCTTCAAAACGTATGGGGATAGAGTTAAGAACTGGTTCACATTTAATGAACCAAGGTTATTGCAGCTCTTGTTTTGATAATGGCATAAATCCTCTTTCAAGGTGTTCTAAGAAGCCGGAAATTGTACCGCGGGAGACTCTGGAACTGAACCCTACATTGCTGCACATCATTTGATTTAGCTCATGCCGCAGCAGTTGAAAGATATCGCGAAAAAATCAAGATGTTTATCTTCTTAATTTCACAGCAATTAGTAAATGGTATCTTTAACGGAGAAATGTGTGTTTATATTATCTCAGAAAGAGCAAGGAGGAAGGACTGGAATTCTTTTGGATTTTGTTGGTATGAACCTCTGACTAGATCAAAAAAGGACAGATATGCAGCTGAAAGAGGAATGCAATTCAGCCTTGGATGGTAAATGTTCATTTATTAAAATATTAATGCGATTGAAACAATTGTTACAAAAAATTTCACAAGTTGATAGGCTGAAATGAGTCTTAATTTGTAGGTTTTTACATCCTATTACATATGGTGAGTATCCAAGAATATGCAAGATATTGTTGGAGATAGGCTTCCCAAGTTTACGAAGCAGAAGTTCAAATGGTGAAAGGCTCCATAGATCTTGTTGGTATTAATTTATACACTGGCTTCTACATGATGGATCCTCCATGGCCTAAGTCCAATATCACAAGTTATCAGAATGATTGGAATGTAATTTTATTGTTTAATTTCTATTTGTTTCAACACCCCTCCGATTTCTAACAAAAACAAACTGTTAAATGCCGAAGAAAACAAATTATTTGATTTGTTCTAGGCAAGTGTTCTTTCCAATATATCTTTTATTTGAAACATTGACACTTTTGGTTCCACACACTTATAGCCAAGTGATTTTGAGTGTCAGATTTTCCATTTCGCTAATAAAAGTACAAAACAATAACACTAAGAACTTTCCCACAAATAATTAATAAACCTTGAATGATGCTTGAGTCTTATTAAGACCTCCTATTGATTATATAGGAAATTTTTTCTTATATGTTTGAGGATTGAAAATACAATTCTTCAAACTCTTAAGATTCAAAAATTGTAATACTGCGAGAGGCTTACAAACAAATGGTATTTTTTTTGAATCTTAAGAGTTTGAAGAATTGTATTTTCAATCCTCAAACATATAAGAAAAATTTCCTATATATAATCAATAGGAGGTCTAATAAGACTCAAGCATCTTCAAGGGTTTATTAATTATTTGTGGGAAAGTTCTTAGTGCTATTGTTTTGTACTTTTATTAGCGAAATGGAAAATTCTGACACTCAAAACACTTGCTATAAGTGTGTTTGGAACCAAAAGTGTCAATGTTTCAAAATAAAGATATATTGGAAAGAACACTTGCCTAAGAACAAATCAAATAATTTGTTTTCTTCGGCATTTAACAGTTTGTTTTTGTTAGAAATCGGAGGGGTGTTGAAACAAATAGAAATTAAACAATAAAATTACATTGAGAAGAACTTGTGTAATGAAGAGAAAACGTTTATTCATCATAACACTAACAGTTTTGTAGGCTGCTTAAGACTCTGAAAATTGATAAGTTAGGCGAGTTAGTAAATACGGGTACGGCAAAAAAACGGTACGGGAATTTTACGGGTATAATACGGCAAATGGTGAAAAATACGTTTGTAAAAATTCGGTCATAAAATTCGGATACGGAAAAAATACGATTCGGATATATATGGGTTTAATACGACACATTGTCAATAATACGTTTTGAAAAATACGGCAATAGTAATCTTGGTTTTAGCACTTTTCAAAACATCCCAATTTAAATAATCCATTGGGTCGACCCTACAATTTATTTTTCTTTTTATTTAAAGTATATTTGAACAATAACTAAGACTAGTATTTTATCCGTAATTTTATAGCTACGCAACCAAAATTTGGATTCCAATTAGTATAGTTGTTTTATTCTGAATTTATGTTCTGAATTTATTGGATAGTGCATTCAAAGGTCAAATAATAATAGTGTTATGAAATCTAAAAACATGACAGAGTGCACATGGTTTCAATTTGCAGTTGGCGTTGGTTGCAAGTTGATGGTTTTTGTTTTTTCTTCTTCTTTAAGTATCTGCCAATTCCAAATCCAAGCCCGACAATATTATTTTATGAATTCATGCTTTTCTTTTGCAGTTTTGCCATTACCTTTTGCTTTCATAGATGATCTTTAGTCTTTTCATTTGACCCATACAACATAAAACAACAGAAAATGAAATATTATGTTAAAGCTTGGAGAAGAGAGTTAAAAAGAGAAAGAACAAGAGATCAAGACAAGAGTCAAGAGATGAAGAAAAAAGAGTTGAATTGTTGAAGATTTGAAGAAGAGATGAAGACTGTGGAAGAGAGAACCGAGGAAAGGAAGGAATTTTCTTTAATTTTAGTCAAACCCAACCAAAACGACGTCGTTTTGCCTTAACATTTAATTATTTTTTTGTCTGCAAAAATTCGGCAAAAATTCGGCAAAAATTCGCGTATATTCGCGAATTTACGGATAGGGTATATAATTCGCGAATTATACGGCAGCCTCAATAAAATACTGAATTCGTGTTTTATACGGGAATTATACGCTAGCCGTATAATTCGCTATAAAACGCGAATTTACTAACTAGCGCGGAGAACAAAGCATATATTTCCAGCTAATTAACAAATTTTGTAACAATTTAGCTGTTAGAGAAACTCAATGTTAAAGACTGGTTCCTAAGCAAGCATGATCTCCAATGCGCTGGCTTCACCAAGTTGGTTCTACATCGTTCCTTCCTCTGAATGTCATTCGCCATTCCTTAAAATACTGCAGAAACTTCAATCTATGAAGGGGGTATAATTCCCAATTGTAAAACCTTATGAATCCGAAAACTCCTCCAGCAATTAGTCCATAACCATCATTGTTTGAGGATTCCCTGGTTCAGGAGGACTATTCTTCGGTTGAATAGAACAGTTTCTCAAAATATAACCACACAATCCTGGATTGCCTTCGAAGCTGGTGCTAGGAAAAGTACGAAACTGACCTCCTGCAGGTATGTTCCTTGAAGATTGTTATCTGCAACGTTGAATGAAGACAAGAAATTGAGACTACTGAATGAAGCAGGGATTTTTCCAGATACTGATTTGCAGAGAGATCCAATTGCTCCAAGTTGGTTGAGACAATTGGTTCGGAATTTCACCAGACAATTTGTTATGGCTGAGGTCAAGCACTGAAGAACTTCAACTGACCAATCTCAATGGGGATACTGTCACTAAAGCTGTTGTTTGCCAGGTATGTGGCTGGTGTAGGTACAAGATTTTGTTATACTGCAGATTGAGAGCATTGATCATTGGAATAACAAAGATGGGAAGCTCTAAATTTTCTTGTTAGCTTGATCGTTAGCTTCTTTCGATGAACATTGGGATTTCGCCAAGTTTCTTCGGAATTTTTCCTGACATAAGGTTTTGTGACAAGTCCATGTAGAACAGACTTGTCAAATTCTCTAACCAACCTGGAATTTGACCAGTGATTTGATTCGCTGATAGGTCTAAAACCTGTACCGTCTGAGTTTACCTATCCAGGTTGGAACTTGACCTCTCAATTGGCAGCCTCCTAAAGCCAGAACCTGGAGATTTTGAAATCCGTGTGAGAGTGTTATTTGGTTATCATCTGGGATTGCTTCTCCAATGAAATTCAGAGAGAGGATGAGAACTCTGAGGTTCTGGCAACCCTTTAAAATCCTGATGGCGCCTGTGATATTTGTTATAATTCCTAGAAAGTGAGAGGTACGAGAGAGATTCCAGGGCAACTATATCCGGTGAAATTTGCCCCACTAGATGTTACTAGAAAGCCTAATTGTAGTCAGAAATTTGCATATTAAAAGTCAACTGTAAGCTACCTGTAAAATGATTGTTACCGAGATCAAGTCTGCGAAGCTGGAGAAGAGTTGAGAAGTTAAATGCTGAAAGCTCTCCCTCAAAGGAGTTATTCCGTAAATTCAACGTGGTGAGATTAATACAATTCTTCATTGATGGGGGAAGAGACCCAGATAGGTAGTTATCATAAAGGAGCAAAATTTTTAAGTTGGTAAGCTTACCAAATCTCTGGGGATCAAGCCATCAAGGTTTGAGTAAAGTTCAAGAATTGAAAGGCCTGAGAGGTTGACGATGCCATTGCTGATGGAACCGGAGAGATAATTGACAGGTAATGAATTTCTTCAAGTGATGTGACAGAGAAAATATCTTCAGGAAGTGAGCCTGAGAGGCTATTGAAACCAGCCCGAAAAGTCTTTAATTTGGAGCAATTTCCAAGTCCAAGAGGAACCGGGCCACTGAATTCATTGTACGAGAAATCCAGGATGCTGACAGAGCACACAGATCCGGTCCAGGTTGAGGATGGAACACACCGTGAAACTATGTTACTGATATTAAAAGTCCTTAAACGTTTAGCTAGCCTGAAGAAGGATGTGGGATCATCCCATGGAAGATATTGCTGGATAAGTCTACAATCTTGATGTAATTGGATGACAGTGATGATGGAAATTCACCAGAAATATAGTTATAGCTCAAATCAAGAGTTTCAAGTCGAGTTAACGATGGAAGTAACTGTTTGGAAGAGGACCGGAGAGGCGATTGTGGGAAAGGTTGATATGATAGAGATGTGCAAGGTTCCCTATAGAAGGGGAAATGCTACCACTAAGGCCTCTGCAGGGTAAAAACAGATGAGTGACATAACCATCGGCGTTACATTTGATCCCTTCCCGAGGCAGCATTTAATGGAAGAAGACCAATTCAACGGAGGGGATGGTAGGTGAAGTTGAGAGACAAGAGAGACTGTTGGTCTAATCGGTTGCAGGCTTGCTGAGGATAGGCAAACCAGGACATGAAAACCAACAATACAAGATCTATAATCAACTTAACCATAACTCTTATTTGATGTGTCTGGTTTTTCTATGAAGAGGTTGCTAAGTGCATCCGTTGAGCTAAATCTTGTTGACTAGAGAGAGAGAGTGAGAGAGAGAGAGAGAGAGAAAGGACCTATATTCAAGTAAGTAAGCATTTACTTTTGGCGCTTCCAGTTGCGCCACTTGATGATATTTATAAGACAGTGGTGGAAGTATGGCACTTAGTTTATATTTTAGATATTGACCCATTTTTAGAATAATACTTTGCGTACTAACGGATATTAAAACCAATTTACTAATCTTTGTTAAAATCATATATAGTTACTAATCTTTGTTAAAATCATATATAGTATCTATACTATATTTTAAGTTAGTATACTAACTAGTAAAATCTATTAGTACACATAGTATTACCCTTTTTTTTATAGGGAAAGTTGACAATTTCAATCATATTTAGTCTTACGTGTATGGAAAGGGAAGTCATTAACTAACCATTTGTAATAAATAATTTATTTTGTTTACATCTTGAATGCTGCAGAAACTTCAATCGACGAAGAGGCTACAGTATCCCACATGTGCACCCAATAATTAACCCAAAAACGGCTCCAGCAGTGAGTCCCCAACCGGCTCCTTGTTGGAAGACTAATCATTCTTGGTTGAGATTCTTGAGAAGGACATGAGAGCTGTATATTAAATCAACAATTAAGTAAATGGTGTACTCTGTTGAAGTTTGTTGACTACTTCAGTATTAATGGGTTATGCAGACATATTCGGGGTCCCGTTGACTCATCAGTGGGCGGGGAACTGCTTCTTGGTGAGCGGGCGGGTGTCATGGGGGCAATGCCCTTGAGCCCGTAGGTGGTTTGAGCCTTTTCCATGATAACCGTTGTAGAATTTCTTTAACTCTTAATTTCTTATTGGGTTTGGGCTTAAGAATAAGAATTCTTGTAAAACTAGGTTTTGTCACTTTAAACCTAAATATAAACATATTTTTCTCTTTTTATGAGTGCGATAGCAACCATAAGCAATTTATTCATTGTAACGAGAGAGGTGAGAAAGTATTACATATATTAACTCAGCTAGACATAGCCCATATTGTGTGAATCACGATAAATTGCGCGTGTTATTTTCTCTTTGTTTATTGTTATTTTGTTCTCACTTATCTCTATTTCATTCATAATCCTCCCTGGAATTGAATTCCACATATTTTTGTCCAGCTTGTAAAAGATTTCATTACATTACCCATTGATTAGGATCTTTTTTTAATATATCATAGTTAATTATATTACAAATATAGCTGTGTTTGTTTCCGTATTCATTATATCCTATTCAAAATTAATGTTTATCTCACTATTCTCAAATCCGATTGAATTCAATTCAATTCAAAATATTTGGATTTTTTTAACTCCCTAGATTTATTAATTTAACTAAACACCCCCAATAAAAGTTTATAAATCGAAAAAGCACTTTTACCTACTCACATATTCCCAGTAGGTTGGCCACCGCCGCCGACATTTAATGGGTGGGTAGAGGTTTTTTTTTGTTAATTTAAAATTTTTATTACAGGGGTGTTTACTAAAATTAAAAAATATAGGGGATAAAAGAATTTACCAAACACATTTTTAATTCAAATTCTACCTTGTAATAATAACTTAACTCAACATTTTCAAAAATATTACTCAAAATATAAAACAACAAAACCCCAACCCCTCACGAATCATATATATTTATAACATGAACTGTGATATATTTAAGTTGGCGTTTAGTATGATGTTTCGTTTCATGTCACAAATTTTGTATTTCACGTTATATACGTGTGTATTCTAACAATATTATTGAAATAATACTATACATACTTCATTATAAATTAATTATTACAAATCAACAGAGATTTTACAATGTCATCGTTATATTATTTAATTTAACTTTGTTTAGTTTATGTTTTATTTTCGCTAATTTCTTTCTTGTTAATTTGATGTACATGCACACACAAAGAGACAGATACAAACACACAAAAAGATATATAATTGTATATACCTCAATTGTAGATTAATTAATATAGTATGTATATTCAAAACCACTCGAAGTTTATACAAAAAAAGTATCGTAATTTTCGGAAAGTAAAGGCATAAATTCAATTGAATTTGCTAGAAATGTCATAAGTCCAAATCGAGTTCGGTTCATTCAGGTTTAGCTATAACCTAAACTAATGAATGTCAAACTCGAACCCCGATATTTAATTGGCTACATATCTTATCATGATCTCGACCAAAGAAATATATGGGACCTTGTCATTTATACTCAATCCAAATATTACTTGATCGAGATAACTAGGGTCCCCAGAATTAGCATGAATAAAGTATATAAGATTACCATTTTTCAGGTAATTTTCTGAGCTACAAAGATGAAATTTTTGTTTTTGTTCAAGAAATTTGAGAAATTATTGGCTGTAAGCCTGTAACCACTCACCACAACAATAAATTCAAGAAAGTAGATGTAATTTTATGATGAGAACAGAGGCTAATTGAACAAGAAGTGATGTTTCTTTTTGTGCATCTTTTGGGCCATGCTCAACCACCATTGGCCCAATATTTGTGTTTGGGCCTGATCCATAACTCTAAAGTCTAAAGCCCATCTAAATGCACTAAAGTCCTCTCACATGGAATTATGTTGTTTGTTAAGCAAATATATAGATATATAATATATTTCTAGATTCTTTTCTCTATTGCATGAATGAATTAATCATCATTAAGCAATGGTGAAACTTGATAGAGGTCATGTTAATGCTTATATGATTATAATATAATCACTAAGTTTCAAACCAAAATTGTATATTTTACAAAGATCTTGGCAACAAATTTTAACTGTTTTAACCATAAGGAGAATCTATAAGAATTATTTTAAATAAAAAAAAATTATTATTCAACTAATCTTCAAGAATAAATATAATCATCCATGAAAATCATAAGGTGCGTTTGTTTTGTTATTCCTATCCATATTCTCAATCCTATTCCCAAAATACTAGTTTGTTTTATTATTTGAGAAATACTATTCTATTTTTTAATTATTTTTAAACCCCTTGAATTTATTAATTTAATTAAACACCCCTAAAAAAAAGTTTAAAAATTAACAAAAACACTCCCACCCACCCATAGATGCCAGATTCCGGCAACCAACCACCATCGGTGGTTGTCGGAATCTATCACAATGACGTAAAAACGATTGAATTGGTCGGTAATTCGCCGATCTGGCCTTTTTTGGTCAGATCCACAGTGGATCTAGCCGGAAAAGGCTAGATCTCGCCGTCAACGATGGCCAATGATGACGGCCAAATCTGGCCTTTTGCAGCCGTCGATGGCTAGATCTGGCCGTAGATCTGGCCTTTTCTGGCTAGATCCGTGGTGGATCTGGCCGGAAAATGCCATATCGACGCACAACTGGCCAGATCTGATCGGTCTACGTCGTAACGCCATTTTCCAGCTAGATTCCGACGGTGATGGCTGAAATCTGGCACTGTGGGTGGGTGGGGGTGTTTTTTTTATTTTACAAAATTTTTATATATTGAGGTGTTTAGTTAAATTAGCAAACCTAGGGGGTTTTTTGTTAATTTTTAAATTTTACCTCGTAATACTCAGCCTATTCAACTACCCAATATTATTCCCAAAATCCTATCCAAAATAACAAAACAAACGCACCCATAGATTTTCAGTCTTAGGAATGGAGGAAAAAACATAAGATTTTGTAGAGTTTTTGCTTTTTAAGATTCACATAATTTGTTATTCTCAAAAGTTACTTATATCTCAAGTTATAGTAAAGCTAAAAGTGTAAAGGAAACTGAATTATTCTATGAGTAAAGATCATCTTCTCCCAACAAATATCTTTCAAATTCTTTACTTCAAATGGCCTTTTACACTTTGCATCAAATTCTTTCTTTCTTCAAGAGTAGCTTGTTGAAAGTTTAATCCTTAAAAAATCAATTGGATTATTTTAACTATTCTTGTATCGTTATGATAGCTTGTAGATTGAAGAGACTTCCTATTTTACAATAAAGTATGCTCAAAGAAAAGAATGAAGGAATTGCTTGGACAACACTTGATACTTTAACTAGTATCAAAGCCAAACTTTGGTTTGGATTTATTCCTTGGTCTTTTCCATACATTATAAAAGTTGAATGGATGTTACAGCATCGTTAGAACATAAGCAAACCAAATATTTCGATTTCTCATCAATCTTTGTTTAATCACTTACCATCATTCAATATGGCTGAAGCGCTTGTTTCCATTGTCTTGGAACAACTGGCTTCCATCAGTCGTCAACAGGCAGAAGAAGGAATAAGGCTGATTGTGGGTGTTGAGCAAGAGGTTGAGAAGCTTCAGAGCAACTTCGTGGCCATTCAAGTTGTGCTTACTGATGCTGAGAATAGACAAGTGAAGGAGAATGCTGTGAGATTTTGGTTGGCCAAGCTTAAGGATGTGTCTTATGACATTGACGATGCGTTGGATGAGTGGAACATGAAGCTTCAGATTTTAAGAATTAAGAAAGCCGAAGATGCTTCTAAGCCTCTAAAAAAGCTATGTTCCTTCATTCTTCACTGTCTCAGTTGTAGGCCATTGATTATGGGTCATGATATTGCAGTCAAGATAAAAGATCTTGATAGAAAATTAGATATTATTGCTACTAAGAAAGAGAGGTTCCACTTTAGATCAATCACTGAGAGTAGTAAAGAACTAGAACGGCCAATGACAACCTCTGTTATTGATTTAACAGAGATTTTTGGAAGAGACAATGATAAGAATACAATAATAGATTTTTTGCTTACTCAGAGTAGTCATACACAAGACCTTCGCATTATCTTTATAGTGGGGATGGGAGGAATTGGTAAGACTACTCTTGCTCAATTAGTTTTTAACGATGATCAAGTGAACACCTATTTTGAAAAAAATTATGGGTGTGTGTTTCCGAGCCTTTTGATGAGCTTAGGGTTGCCAAAGCAATCCTTGAATCTCTTACAAATAATGCACCAAACTTAAATGAGTTAGAAACTGTGGTGCGAAACATACATCAACATATTGATGGAAGGAAGTTTCTTCTTGTCCTAGATGACATATGGACTGAAAATCCCAAACACTGGGATCAATTAAAGCGCTCTCTTAAGTGTGGATCCCTAGAAAGTAGAATTTTGGTGACCATACGTAAGGAGAGCGCTGCAAATGCTATAGGAACCACCAAAATAATACCACTAGGGACATTATCTGAGGAAAAATGTTGGTCATTGTTTAGTAAAATTGCGTTTTCAGGAAAAAGCAATGAAGAATCTAATGAATTGGTAGAAATTGGTAGGAAAATTATTCAAAAGTGCAAGGGTTTGCCACTCGCAATAAAGACTTTAGCGAGTCTTTTGTGTTTTAAAAGAAAATATGTCGAGTGGAAAAATATCTTAGAGAGTGAAATTTGGGAATTAGAAGAGGTAGAACAAGAAGTTTTTCGACCTTTACTATTAAGTTATTATGATTTATCCCCTAGTTTGAAAAAATGTTTCTCATATTGTGCTATTTTTCCAAAGGATTATAAGATGAAGAAAGAGGAATTGATTAGGTTATGGATGGCTCAGGGTTATGTAAAGTCAAAACCAAATAAGGATATAGAGCTTGTTGGTGAAGAGTATTTTGAAACCTTAGCAATGCGTTCTTTCTTTCAAGATTTTATAAAATATGATATTGATATTGATATATATTTTTGCAAGATGCATGATATAGTGCATGATTTTGCTCAATTTCTTACCCAAAATGAATGTTATACAATAGAGGTTGATGATACGAGAGAAATTGAATTAGAATCTTCTTATCATAAAGTTAGACATTCAATAATAACGATGAAAGGAAATGCCTCATTTCCTAGCTCTATTTATACTGGAAATACTTTTCTACATAGCCTAGTGGTTGATGTTAATTACAGTAATTACCCCAAGATAGTTTTGTCCAAATTAGTTTATCAGTTGACATGTCTAAGGTCATTATGTTTGAAAAGATGCTCAATTCAAGAAATTCCTATAGAAATAAAAAAATTAATACACTTGAGGTACCTTGATTTGTTTGAGAATGAAACATTAAAAGAATTTCTTCAGACGTTGTGTGAGTTATATAATCTACAAACCTTAGGCATAAGATTTTGTAGAAATATCAAATACTACCTCAAGGGATTGAAAAGTTAATCAACTTGCGACATTTTTCTAATTGGCAGACTGATACAATTTACATGCCAAAAAGTTTGGAGCGATTAACTAGTCTACGAACATTAGAATATTTTGTTATAAGTGAGGGCAGTTATGGTAGCAAAGCATGTTCTGTTGAATGTCTAAAAGGCTTCAATCACCTTCGAGAATTAGGTATAAAAGGGTTTGGAAATTTGCGAGAGGTGGATGAGGTTAAGGGAATAGAATTAAACAATAAGAAAAACTTACGTGATTTGTATGTAGACTTTGAGGGGAGGATGAATGAGGAGCAAAATCAACAACTTCTTGTGGAGTTGACACCACATCCAAATTTAGAGAAATTAAACCTAGAAAATTATAGTGGCAACACTATTTTCCCTAATTGGATGATGTCATTGACCAATTTGAGAAGGTTATATCTTACGAAATGTATAAACTGTAAGCATTTACCTCCTTTGGGGAAATTGTCATCCCTTGAAATTCTTCAAATTTGGGAATTGAAGAGTGTGAAAAGAGTAGGTAATGAGTTTTTGGGAATAGAGAGTGATGTCATATCGTCATCTACATTAATTATTGCGTTTCTCAAATTAAAATATGTTGAGTTTTGCTTTATGGAAGAATTGGAAGAGTGGAATTACAAGATTACAAAGAGAGGAGATGAAGATATTAGAGTCATGCCATCTTTTCAGACCTTGGAACTTTATTCTTGCCACAAATTGAAGTCTCTACCAAACCACTTCAGTCAGATGACAACGCTGACGAAGAAAATAATGTTTTGTACTCTTCTCGATCAATTTCAACATTGATTTTCTTTAAACCACAGGTAATTTCATCTCTTTTCCCTTTTAATTAGTTTTTGAATCACATTCTTTATTTTTATTTTTATGGGAATAACCCACATCTTTTAATAAAAGCAACATCTCTGCTAGAATAGAAATAGGTGTTCGTTTTGTTCCTGAAAGAACTTCAGTGAATTGACATCTCCTCCAGTTTTGACCAACATCTCTCAAGTCTTAATTTCAACTTTGATTCTGCGTATTTACAATCGTGATCAATCCACAGGTAATTTCTACTCTGGTAACCTGTTAGCTTCATTTTTATGATGAATAGATTTTGTATGAGATTAGCATCCCCTGCACTTAGTATGGAATTTATAACTTCATAATCTGGCATACATCTTATTTTCAAGAGAATTTTGATCACTTTTACTTCATTTTTGTTAAATGTGACTTTGTGTTGTTCATTTTAAGTTATCTCGTGCTAAAGTTTTGTTTTCTTTTCTTTTCAAGCAGCAGCAACCAGACAATCATGCACTAAAAACGTCTTCTGATAGAAATGGTGGATATCAATCACCATTGCATTGTGAACACTGAAAGGTTCCATCAACTCGCCATGGTTTTTTCCTTGCAATTGTTGTCTAATGCTGTTGGATGTGAACTGGACTACGTAATGCGGCCACAAGGAATTTTATGTAATCTAGTATGTATAAGATTATAGAGGGGAGAAGAAGATATTATAGTTATGCCACATCTTCATCAGATACTGTGCTAGATGTTCATTGGCTTGAAGGAACTGAACTGATTCTGGAGCTTTACTTTTTCTCAGGTTCAAAGCATAATATTGTTAATGTAGAAAAGAAGCTCGCATACATAATCTAATTAATTCAATATCCTTTTCTAGATGCAGAACTTAGTGACGTCTTGCTGTTGATTGAACCCTGACTCTTCCACCAACTGGCACGAAGATAATACACTGGATGCTTAAGGGCATGTAGCAATGTCCTGATTCAAGAACTTGTCTTTTTCAGGCTGTAGATTACAAATATATAATTGTTAGTATAGAACAAATTTGTTTATATATATATAATCATTTATTCTCAACTCTGTCTCTTCTAACAACTGGCTGCCTTTTGACAGAAGGTTGCAGGAATCTATGGATAAATGCAGAATATTGAATCAGGTACTATGCCACTAATACCACCTCATGCCCTTTTTGCGGGTCGTATAAATGTAAGTGAATTAATAACAGGAAAAAGCTCAAGGATGTATATCAGGCATAAGTTCCCTTGCCACCATTATTTCACCATTGATATTTAGTCCTCTGACAGGTAAGTGAGGGAATTGAAAACTTTCTAGTTTTACAAGGCATGAGATTAATTAATTAAATTCTGGTTTTGTCTATCCAGCTCTGTTCCTTTCTGATGGGGCACCATTTTATTACCCGGGCTTCAGTTTTATGGGCATTGGGCTCGCATTGTTATGAACCCTCTTTATAGATTAATAGAACTTAAATCTGACACATTGTTGACCACCATATTATTCTTATTATGAAACCGTTTTACGCAGATGATTGCATTCATACAAAGTCTTATGATAAGGATGCTCCTTCAACTTCCAAATCACAAAATCAGTACTGCACGTGGCCGAGGCCTAGTTCTCTGAAGCTTATGATCTAATCTAATGTAAAAGGTGATTCTCGCTAGCCTTCACTTAAGCTGCGGGAGCAATGTTACTTTATAGGTACACAGAAGAGAAATCTAAGAAAGATCTTGCTGGAGTTGCTTATTTGTCTTCACATAATAACATTGCAAGGTTTTCTCACATTGAGATCTGGTGTCACTTAAGCAAATTAATCATCCCTTGTGAAAAATGCTGAAAATGGAATGAGGTATATATTACCATCACTGTCTTTGTTTCATTTCATCTCTCAGTTGAAACAATAATCTCTCCAACTTTTGCTACTTATCTCAGTCAACAGTTTTTTTTTTCACATCATTATATGCTTAACTTTGTTAGGGACTGATTTTCTAATAACTTTTTGTTAGAGAGATTATATCATTGTACTGTTTTGATTTATATTGAAAAATCTCTATCATACTATTACCGTGGATGTAGCCCACACAGGTAAACCACGTAAATCGTTGTGTCTCATTTACTTTTATTTGTTTTCTTTACTTTGTTTGCTTATATATGGTTGATTGTTTATCAAGCCAATTGATGTAAGGGCTGATTATGTCGTTTCCTTTTAAACCTCAAGTTAATGATTATAATAATGAAATTCCAAACCAATACGATACATTTGGGTAAGCAATACAAAAGAAAGTTTAAGAAAGAAATAGTTGAAGTCAACAAATTGGTAGTCACTCAACAATATATATAACAAAGTTTACATACACGAAATCATATTCCTTTATAATACTAATTAAATTCTTGTAATATGAAAGTTAGTATACAAGTATAATATCAATCCATTAGTTAATTTTCATCTTCTTAGTTGAATTATTAAATGGTAATCCAAGTTATGGGGGTAAAGATTTAAAAAAATAAAAAATGAAAAAGGAGCACCGTAAAAAATTAAAAGCAAATTTAAAAAAGTGCACTGCCCATTAAGCTCTACCCTTGTTGATTAGTGTGTCTATATATATATATATATATAAAGTTGAATACTCACGTAGTTGTTTGTCATGTGGCATATTTTGGAACTCATAGAATTGTTCCATTTTGACACACAGGATTTGTGGTTGTCACATGGTTGAATTTTATTGATGATGATGTAAAGAGAGATTAATTGCTGTGTTGGCATTCCAAATTCAAAAGTAAAAGTATACTTATTTGAGTGACACGTAGGACAGTTTTTTATTTTCTTTTTTTTTTTAGCTCTCAAATTGCTTTATTTTGGAGCTCTACAATTGCTCTCTCTTGCCACGTTGGATGTGTGGTTTAATGAGATGTTTTTAGTTCTAAGATTCATGAATACCCATGTGGGTTTTTCACCATGAATACCCATGCGGGTTGTTCGCCATGTGGCACATATTGGAAGCTCTGGAATTGCTCCATTTTGACATATTGGATTGACAAGTCAATCAAATTGCTTTATCTTGACGCGTTAGATTGGTATTTATTGACCAATCTATAATTATTAATTAATTAAAAAAATGGGATCTATATTAATAATTATTAATAATAATAATAATACAAGTGCATTGCATTGATATTCCAAAGATGTGCATTACTAACAAGTATACAGGTGTATTGGATTGCTATTACTAATTGTGGTTTAATGACATTTGTCTAGGATTGCTATCTATAATTATATAGGTGCATTGTATTGACATTGAAAAACTTTCTTCGTATTGAAATCGTATTTATTTGCGTTGGTATTCAAAAGGTTTAAACCCTAATTTTTTTAACATTTAATCATATAAACATTAATAATACAATTCCATTATACAGTATAACGTCTATAAATTAATAACCTTGAGACCATATAAATTCTATTAATTAAAAGAGGTACTAATTAATCGATAAAGTAATAATTTCTATTAATTTATAGAGTGTATTTACGATGCAACGAACATACATTTAATCAACTAAAAATTCATCGTATTTTACCAATCTAATTAATTGAATATGAATTAATCCACTAAATATTCATTAAAGCATTAATTTAAATCCATTGTACTTATTAGGGGTGTTCAAAAGAACCGATTGGAACCACAACCGACGAGTACCCTGGGTTTAATTCCGGTTCTTACCCAGAACCAATCGTCAATGGGTAGGTTTCGGTTTCAAATTTTTGGAACCGGAACTAAGGACCAGGAACCGAGACTAATATAAAATAAAATTAAATATTAGAGGGGTTAATAAAAACTTTTGTAGAAAAAGTAATGTGAATATATTTATATTTATATTTCATAACATTTAAAGTAAGTTGGTTTGACTTTTGAGAATCTACCTTTACAAAGTAATGGAGTTTGTAATTTTGAATTTATAATTTGCAATTTTATTTTTGTTAACAAGTGCCGGGTGGGGGGGTATTTGTAAGTTTTTAAGGGTTTTTTTCCCATTTTAAAAACTTTTGGGGGGTCATGTAATTTTACAGGGTACCCAGAACCGGAACTGGAACCGTTGTTATAGGTTCTGGTTCTGGGTACCTAGGAACCAAAACCGTCGGTTTCGGTTCTGGTTCCAAATTTCAAGGTTCCAGTTCCTTCAAAAAGTGCAGGGTACCCGGAACCGAACACCCCTAGTACTTATGTACTTAATTAAATAATATTCATGGTATATAATTGCATTAATTTAATTAAATATATTCAACCAAAAAATTTGCGTGCATAATTTAATTGAATTAAATGTATTCATTGTACTTGATATTTTTAATTGTATTAAATTTATTCAATGAAATTATATTTTAATACAATCTCATACTCAATTAGCAAATTATTTATTTATGATATGAATGAGACCATGGAGTTATACATGTAAGGTTTTCTAGAAAAGTATTACTTTATTAATTTATCGAAGTTATTAATTTAACCTACTAGCCCAATTCGAGACTGTAAGAAATTATTATATAATAGATGTTATTAATTTATCGAGTATTAATTTATAGAGTTTATATTTTAGTAAGTTTAAGTGTTTGTTTAATTGCATCTCAAAAGTGCTTATAAAATAAACAACCCTTAGGTGATCTAGTGGTTCGATAGGGACTTTTTGGGTGCATTATTTAAGAGGTCCTAAGTTTTAGTCCCTCATCAATTACTAATAGGAGTGACCATTGAAGTTGTTACTGGGTCGATAGTTTTAGGGTCTCAGAGAATTAGTTGAGCTACGTGTAAGCTAGCCTGAATGCCCCCAGTCTAAAAAAAAAAAAAAAAAAAGTGCTTATAAAATTTAAAATAAGTTATTTTATACATACTAGACTTGAACTTCTCTCCCATATGCTCTTTTTAAACTTATTCAAAGTGTGAAAATTTCAATAATGCCCTGTATTATTTTTTTATAAATTTAACTTTATTTGTTCTAGTATATACTAAATTATGATTTGATAATTTAAGATTATAAAACCCTTTTACATTTTTTCTTACCAAATAAATAACATTTTTTTTCCTAAGAGTTCCACCATGATAAATTATACTCTTATAAACTTTTCTTCCACAAGTACTACTCAAAGAAGTCAAAATAAACCCTAAATCTAACCACCGCTGGGTGGTCAAGTGGTCAACTAGGACTCTTGGGTTATTACTTAAGAAGTCTTGAGTTTGATTCATCTCATCTCCTAATAGGGGTGGTCATTGAAGCTTTTACTTGAAAGATAGTTTCAAAGTCTTGATAGATTAGTTGAGGTGCGCATAAGTTGGCCTGTATACCCTCGGATATCAAAGACAAAAAAATAAAAAATAAACCCTAAATCTTTATTTATGTTCACATTTCCCCATAACATGCCATGCTAGATTCCTTGCTTTAAAAAGCATTTGGCTTTGAGAATCCATAATTTCCTTGAACCAAAGAAAGCATTTGGTTCTCAGTAAGGGCTACTATCCACACCTCACCTAAAGTTTCGTTTTCAGTCACTTACGCCCCAAAGGTATGAAAAATTAGCCCTAACGTCCCTCAATATTTGGAGAACTGTTTAATACCTCCCCTCACTGGCCTTATTTGATAAAGTTCTTCCATTTGGTTTATTTCATAATTTAATCCTATGGAGTTGATTAATATCAAAAACATCTATAGTGTTCTTAAAATATTCAAAACACCCATACCGTTAAAAAGCCTATTTGAAAATTAGAAAGTCCATTTATCCCTTCTCATTTCTTATCAACTTAAAATATATTTTTTTATTTCTCTGACCTTATTGTTTTTATAAAACATTAAAATGGTATGCTAGCTTTCACATAATTTATTATTTATTTATNTATAAAATTTAAAATAAGTTATTTTATACATACTAGACTTGAACTTCTCTCCCATATGCTCTTTTTAAACTTATTCAAAGTATGAAAATTTCAATAATGCCCTGTATTATTTTATAAATTTAACTTTATTTGTTCTGGTATATACTAAATTATGATTTGATCATTTAAGTTTATAAAGCCCTTTTACATTTTTTCTAACCAAATAATTAACATTTTTTTTCCTAAGAGTTCCACCATGATAAATTATACTCTTATAAACTTTTCTTCCATAAGTACTACTCAAAGAAGTCAAAATAAACCCTAAATCTAACCACCGCTAGGTGGTCAAATGGTCAATTAGGACTCTTGGGTGATTACTCAAGAGGTATTGAGTTTGATTCATCTCATCTCATAATAGGGATAACCATTGAAGCTTTTACCTTAACGATAGTTTCAGGGTCCTGATAGATTAGTTGAGCTACGCATAAGTTGGCCTGTATACCCCCAGTTATCAAAGACAAAAAAACAAAAATAAACCCTAAATCTTTATTTATGTTCACATTTCCCCATAACATGCCATGCTAGATTCCTTGCTTTAAAAACCATTTGGCTTTGAGAATCCATGGGTGCGTTTGTTTCAATATTTCTACCCATATTCCCAATCCTATTCCCCAAATATTGTTTGGCACATTATTCCAGAAATATTAGTGTATTTTTTTAATTACTTTTAGACCCCTTAAGTTTATTAATTTCACTAAATACCCCCAAAAAAAGGTTTAAAAATTAGCAAAAACACCCCCATCCACCCATACTTGCTAGATTCTGACAACCACCGTCGGTGGCAGCCTAAATCTGTCACAACGGCGAATAACCGACCGAAACTGGTCGATTATTCACCGATCTGGCCGTCGTTGATGGTCAACGACGGCCATTTCTTTGGCCGTCGCTGACAACCAAAGATGCACCTTTGCGGCCGTCACATTTGGCCGTAGATCTTGCATTTTTCGGTCAGATCCACTAGAAAATGCCATATCGACGCGTTACGACACAGATCTTATCGTTCTGTGTCGTAACTCAATTTTTCGGCTAGATTCCGATGGTGGTGGCCGGAATCTGGCATTGCGGGTTGTAGGGGTGTTTTTGTCATTTTATATATTGGGGTGTTTAATTAAATTAGCAAACCTAGGGGTTTTTTTTTTATAAATTTATAAATTTTATCTCGTAATACTCCCCTATTCAACTATCCAATATTATTCCCAAAATCCTATCCAAAATAATGAACCAAACGCACCCCATAATTTCCTTGAACCAAAGAAAGCATTTGGTTCTCAGTAAGGGCTACTATCCACACCTCACCTAAGGTTTCATTTTCAGTCACTTACGCCCCAAAGATATGAAAAATTAACCCTAACGTCCCTCAATATTTGGAGAACTGTTTAATACCTCCCCTCACTGGCCTTATTTGACAAAGTTCTTCCATTTGGTTTATTTCATAATTTAATCCTATGGGGTTGATTAATATCAAAAACATCTATAGGTTTTTTTTTAAAGAAAACATATATGATATCAATGTGCACAATTGTTTATATGTTTCATTAATATGTATATGGAGATGGAAAAAAAAAAGAAGAATATGCATATAAACAAAAAAAGATATATATATATATATATATATATAAAGAATTGAGTAGTAAAAAAACATAAAGGGTAAGGTTATTTGTAAATAGATGGGGTTTATTTAGACATTAGATATGTTTATTGCATTTATTAGAAATTGAATTACAATTTATTGCATTTAGTAAAAATAAAAAAAATAAAAAAAATCTATATGAATCATAATTGCAGAATCAACAATAGATTGAGTTAAACAAATATTTCATTATCCCCCGCGACAACGATTGATCCCAGAGCAGCCACGATTATATGGTTAGCTTCATCGGCATCTCTAGGTGGTTGGTTTTGGGGGCATCGGTCATATCCAGACTTGCAAGGGTTGTTTGGGGCAGCTTCTTCACCCTCTACATGCTTAATCGCCACCATGCTCAATATTAGTAACATGCATAACATCAACAGCCCAGACTTCCTTTTTAACATTGCCATGCTTCACTTTGCCTTTCATTGTCATATCATTATTGTTTATAAGATTTTAGAGTTTTCTTAATTTAGTATTAGCTTTAATTAGTCATTTTGTTTTCAAATCTTTTAACGTTCACCTCTTTATTTGTTATACCAGTAATGTTCTATTGCTATTATTAGTTTATCCCCAATCTTTTGTGCACAATTGGGAATAATTGACATTTCTCACGTTTCAATTAGCTTATGTAAACACGGATTCAGCCCATCAACACCACTACTTGAATTTTTAAATTGTAAAGAAACAAATGGTACGATAACCATTTGTACTCCATTAATGCATCATCACCTTAATAATGCAAAAATTAACTCTCGTCGTCAAAAGTTTATTAGAATTGCTATAAAATAACTATGTTTAAATTCATGAGTTGATTAAAAAAAAAAAAGTAAGGGCACTATAAAATGTTAAAGCAAAATTCATGAGTTGATAAACCTCTGCCTTTGTCGATTAGTACTACGCAAAATCTTTATAAAATTTTCTCAAAGTGGAGGGTCCTTTTGTTGATTATTATTAAACCAAATATTGTCTCACCAAAACTTTGTTGAGAGAGATTGAATCATTCTACTCTCTTTGATTATAATAAAAAAAATCTATGTATACTATTATCGTGGACGTAACCAAATGGTGAACGTATTCTTTAAAATCATATATATTTTTATGATTTTGAAGAATAGATATGGGTTAAAGTGATTAATATTATGTCAACACACATAAGATAAGATAAATGAAAATTAAGATTTCATTACAAAGGGTATATTTTTAATAAATTAAAAAAATAAAAGATATAGTCAGTACAACCTTTAACAAAACCTTTTAAATTCCAGCAACAATTATATAACAAAGTTTACATACAAGAAATCATATTTCTTTTAATACTAAGTAAATTTTGTAATACGAATTGAATTAGTACAGCATAATATCATCAATAGTTGATTTTCATCTTCTTGTGGAATTGTTATGATGATAATCCAAGTTATGGGGGTAAAGATTAAAAAAATATATAGAAAAAAGTCCAGTGTCCATTAGGCTCTGTCTTTGTCGATAGATTTAGCAAAAACTTTCTATGATAAGATCCAATTTCAACCAAATTTTATAGTTTTTAATACAAGTTCACAAAATAATTGAACAAAACATCTTCATAATTATATGTACAAAACACAATTGGTCAATTATAATTACTTTTTCATGCATAAAAATAAATTAATTAAATTGATCTAACTAGGTAAATACTGATATTTTGCATTATTTAAGGTCAGGTGTTTTGAAATTCAAGCAAAAAAATTGAAGATAATTCACTCAAAAAAGATGATTCTCATTGAGTGCAGCTCAAATTAGCATGCTAACGTGCGTGTTGTTCCTTGGCTGTAGGTGGCTCACGTTAACATTTGCTGAATGGGTGAACCATGAAATCATCGTGTCTCATTACTTTAATACTTATACGTTTTTTTATTATATAAGTTGATTTTTATAAGCAACTTGTCTAGGGGCTAATTATGTCCTTTCCTTTTAGATTATGATTATAATAACGAAATTATCTCAGTGGAGGCCCATTATGCTCCTCCATTGTCGATAGTAATAAGAATAAAACTTTATTAACCATCGATGTAATGATCCAAGTGTAACAAACACAACTCAGCCGTTGATTGCAAATTCTCCACTAAAGCGAGTCAATTCCTTCTCCACATTGACTAGTTTTGATTGGGTGTAATGTTCCATATGCGCATCCCCAGCTTATTCTTGTATCTCAATTTTTAGATTAATGGTCACCTTAATACGGTAATAAATAGTGATTAGGAGATATTTATCATTCTTAATTAACGGCGCGAAGGACAAGCAAAGGATTAGAAGTTTATATGATAGGAGGGTGGAGGCAAAGGACCACGCTATAAGATTTTGGTCTTTCTCTGACTATAAACATTGATCAAAACGCACAACCATTTAAATTTCTCAATCTCTGTTTTCATCAATTACTTACATCTTTCAATATGGCTGAGCGCTTGTGGAGATTGTGTTGGAACAAGTTCGTCACAGGCGGAAGAGGATAAGGCTGTTGCAAGTGCTGAGCAAGAAGTCTGAAGCTTCAGAGCATTTCATGGCCATTCAAGCTATGCTTACTGCTGCTAGAACCGACAGGTGAAGGAGAATACTGTGAGAGTTGGTTAGACAAGCTGAAAGACGTGTCTTATGACAAGATGAGTGTGGACGATGGAACACCAGCTTCAGAAATTGAAGATTAAGAAAGTGAAGAGCATTTAATCCTATGAAAAAGGGTACGTTTCTTTCATTTCACTATTCGTTGTAGGCCATTGATTAGGCTTATGAATCGGCATCAAGAAAAGATCTTCGTAGACAACTAATATTATTGCTGAGGCAAAGAGTTATTCCACTTAGATTAATCACAAGGTAACAAGAAATATAACGACCAATGACATCCTCTGTTGTGATTTAACGAGGTTTATGGAAGAGATGTGATAAGAATACAATAATAGATTTTTTGCTTATCGAGTAGTTGTTGGGCCAAAATCTCTTGGGCTTGACAGGCCCAATAAACGAAATAAACATGTCAAGGCCCAAGGCCTAACCCAATCCTGATTGGGCCTACGCTTAAAATCACCTTGTGAACTACCCACTTTAGTTGGGATCTCTATAAGTTAAGCAAAACTGGGTTTTAGCCATAGCCGCAACAGTCCTTAATAGGAAATCAGAATCCCATTCTATTTCCCTTCTACTAAGATTCCAAATCTACTCAAACTATTAAACTTAATTGATACAAGAAACCATATCTCTTTCATATGGGGATTATCTCCCAAAATAGGACTTAGTGTCCTACTAAGATTCCAAATCTTACTTAAACTATTAAACTTAATTGATAAGGTTAATACATATTTCTTTCTTAATAGGATTATCTCCCAAAAGAGAGACTCATGTCCTACTAGGATTCCAACCCTTGGGTTCCCTATAAAAACAGAGGCTTGCCCTCTATTATGCATGCAATCTTCTATAGTCAATCTACTCTACTAAAACCATCTATTTGCTCTTAAGACTTGCTCCCAAGAACTCGATGCCTCCACTAGTCTTAGCCTCCGACAAGACTCTGGTGATTCTTCTCTCTATCTTATTAAATAATCTCTTTCAGCCTTGCTGACTTGAGCATTGGAGTGCATACGGAAACACTACCTGGTGTTTTGAAGCTTCACGCTTCCCTTCATGTGTAGGTCCAAAGATTTAATGGCCTAACCTCACGGATCAGACCTATTTTCATGACGGAGTTTTTTACATCTACAGTAGTCATGCACAAGACCTCCGCATTATCTCTATAGTAGGGATGGGAGGAATTGGTAAGACTACTCTTGCTGATTAGTTTTTAACAATGATCAGGTGAACACATTTTGAAGAAAATATAGGGTGTGGGTTCAGAGCCTTTTATGAGCTTAGGATTGCCAAAGCAACCTTAATCTCTTCAAATAGTGCACCAAACTTAAATGAGTTAGAAACTGTGGTGCGAAACATACGTCAACATATCGACAGAAGGAAGTTCCTTCTTATCCTAGATGACATATGGACAAAATCCCAAACATTGGGATATTAAAGTGCTCTCTAAGTTTGGTTCTCCAAAAGTAGAATTTTGGTGACCACACGTAAGGAGAACATGCAAATGTCATAGGAACAACCAAAATAATCCCACTGGGGACATTATCTGAGGAAAAATGTTGGTCATTGTTTAGTAAAGTGCTCATTTAGGAAAAAGCAATGAAGAAGCTAATGAATGGTAGAAATTGGTTGGAAAATTGTTCAAAAGTGTAAGGGGTTGCCACTTGTAGTAAAGACTTTAGCGATTTTTGTGTTTTAAAAGAAAATTTTTCGGTGGAAAAATATCTTAGAGAGTGAAATTTGGGATTAGAAGAGGTAGACAAGAGGTTTTTCGACCTCTATATAGTTATATGATTATCCCCTACTTTGAAAAAATGTTTTCATATTGTGCCATTTTTCCAAAGATTACGAGATAGAGAAAAGAAAAATTGATTAGGTTATGGATGGCTCAAGGTATGTCAAGTCAAAACCAAATAAGGAATGGAGTAGTTGGTGAAGAGTATTTTGAAACCTTAGCAATGCGTTCTTTCTTTCAAGATTTTAAACAATATATTCTGCTATTGATATACATTTCGCAAGATGCATGATATAGTGCATGATTTTGCTCAATTTCTTACCCAAAACGATGTTGTACAATAGAGGTTTAGGATAGGAAATTGAATTAGATTTTCTTATCATAAAGTTAGACATTCAATGATAAAGATTCAACGAGAGGCCTCATTTCCTAGCTCTATTTATACTGGAAATACTTTTCTACATAGCCTTGTGGTTGATGTTAATTAGGTAGTTACCCTAAGATAGTTTTGTCCAAATTAGTTGATCAGTTGACATGTTAAGGTCATTATGTTTGAAAAGAGCTCAATGAGAAAATCTGTAGAAATAAAAAATTAATACACTTGAGATGCCTTAATTTGTCTGAGAATGGAACATTAAAAGAATTTCCTGAGACATTGTGTGGGTTATATAATCTACAAAACCTTGGACATAAGATTTTTAGAAATATCAAAAAACTACCTCAAGGGATTGGAAAGTTAATCAACTTCGACTTTTCTTAATGTTGGGACTGATAAAGTTATATGCCAAAAGTTTGAGCAATTAACTGATCTACAAACATTAGAATATTTTTGTATAAGTGAGGACAGTAGGTACAAAGATGTTCTGTTGAATGTTTAAAAAGCTTCAATCACCTTCAAGAAGTTAGGAAAAAGGTTGAGAAATTTGAGAGATGTGGATGAGGTTAAGGAATAGAATTAAACAATAAGAAAACTTGCGTCATTTGTATGTAAACTTTGAGGGAGAGATGAATAAGGAGCAAAATCAAGAACTTCTTGAAGAGTTGCAACCACATCAAATTTAGAGATATTAAGCTAGAAATTACATGGCAACACTATTTTCCTAATTGGATGATGTCATCCACCAATTTCAGAAAGTTATTTCTTTGGAAATGTGTTGTATAACACTCTCACAAACCAAAATAAACTAAAAACAAGCATCACAAAGACCAAAACACCACAATTTTACCATAGTCACCTTTCCAAGAATAGGAAGGCTAGTCCACATTGAGCTCCGAAAAGACAAGTCACTCACTAATTGAGAAACATATTAGATTAAAGACACAAGACCAAAGAGCAAAGAAAAACCCGAATCACCCTATCTGGTAACAAGCAACCTAGGAAATAACACTCAGATTCCCACTCTAAGAGAGACAACCCCTCTATCAGAATGATAAACCCAATCACTTAAACGTACACAAATCAAGATTTTAGAACAGAAAGATGAACCCTAGCAAAGCAAAAACTAATACACAGTATCAACGAAGAAACCCTATTGAAAACTGAAGAAACATTTGCTTATAATCTTGACCAGGAGACTAACCTCGCTGGATCTCATGAAGAGATGGTCCATTCATTCTTGAAAGACACATTGTTAGTAAGACGATCTTCATCTTCAATTTACAATTCCACCTTGAAGACTTGAACTAACTCTCTCACTTGATTCCCTTTTAGTGCAGTGTGCCTCAATTGATCCCTCATAGCTCTGTTGATATTTTGCTTACTCAGAAATAGCAAGTTCATGAATGCTTGAACTTGGCTGGACTGACAATCTTTGTTCCCATGTCTGCTGGATTTTCTTCAGTGGAACCTTTTTAGATCAAAAGCTCTTTGTGATCAAGCTCTGATGAAGTGGAACCTAAGTCCACATGTTTTGTTCTCTCATGGTAGATGGATTTTTACTTAATAGTATAGCACTTTGACTATCTGAGAAGATAGTCACTTTGCTATCAGTTAGCTCAGTCTGTCAATAATCCTTGCATCATATAGCTTCCTTGAACCCATCTGCCAGAGCCACATATTATGCTTTAGTGGTTGATAGGGCAACTAGAGTGGAGTTGTGATTTCA
Source organism: Pistacia vera (assembly GCF_008641045.1). Taxonomy (NCBI): domain Eukaryota; kingdom Viridiplantae; phylum Streptophyta; class Magnoliopsida; order Sapindales; family Anacardiaceae; genus Pistacia; species Pistacia vera. The sequence goes on from NW_022196799.1 coordinate 374,702, forward strand.
GCTATGCAATTCCCTCCAAGTGTGAGCAAATGTTGTGGTTGACTTCCTGCTATCCCTTCACCTGCAAAGTCTGATCAACAAAACCCCACAAGATCAAGTGTAGATGTTCTTTTGCAATACTCTAAACCTATAAATGAGTATTGTTTATATATTGAGTACCCATTTCAAAGAAATCCAGGGATTTGAGAACATACAACAAGATATTGTAAAAGCTAAATCTGTCTGGTGCTAATCATTGCATACATTACTGACTATCACATTTGAGTAAGGGAAGTCTCCATTTGCATGGTTTCAGAGAACTCTTGGACATTGTGACTTGACAGTATAAAATGGTTAGCCAGTGGCATTGTCACATGCTTGCAATTAGACATCAAATTAGAGACAATTTTGCAGATATGGTATTGGTGAATTTTTAGGGTACTCCTACTTGTCCCTATCTATAAACATCCAAGTATTTCTTTGCCACTCTAGGTCTTTAATATAAATTTGGACTGAGTCTAGCCTTAGTTTAGTTATCTTTGATTTTGATTTACTAATAGGAGCATATCATCTACATAAAGCAGTAAGTAAAGGCATGGCATCTTTTAGGGCAAAGTAAAAAAATTATATATTTGCTCTAGTGAACCCTAGGTTAGTATAAAGGTATCAAACCTTTATACACTGTCTAGGTGATGTTTAAGTCCATACAAGTACTTATGCAGTCTGCAACATGGTCTGGTTTAGACTTCTAACAGCCTACTGGTTGGGCCATGAAGATTTGCTCTTCTAAATCCCCATGAAGGAAGGTTGTTTTTACATCAAGTTTCTCTAACTCTAGGTCTGTGAGCTACAACAGGCAGACATCATCTAATGGTTTTATATTTTACTACGGAGAGAGACTTCATTAGTCTATGCCCTCCCTTTGGTGAACCTTTGGCCAACAGTCTAGCTTTGTATCTAAGTGTGATTTGTTACTACAACCTCCTTAATCTTATACAGCCATTTACACTGAATAATTCTTTTATTTTAGGTTTAGGAACAAGGGACAGTCCCATTTACCTTTAGGGAATTCATTTCTTCATTGCTTGCCACCATTTGTGCTTGTCCTTTAAAAGTAATGTTCTCTATGACTCTGGTTCTTCCTCAGTACTTAGTTCCTGCCAGTAGGCAATATAGATCAGCTCTGCATATGAGTACCTTGCTGGAGGCCTAACTCTCTTCTAGTCCTGTCCCACTAGTTGATATCTGCAGCTCATATAGCAAGGGATCTTGGGCCTCCTATTTCACCCTCATGTTGGTAGGTCCATCGTGTTGTTGCTTCTTCTGGTATAGGATTATCTTCAGTCTGGGTGTCCTCTAGTTGCCTGATGGTTGCCTCTCACCTCAATGGTGTAGTGATGGTTGACTGGTTGGTTTCATTGTTGCTAGAGAACCCCATCAATGTTAGCAAACTTGAGGGGAAATCCCCTTCATTACAGATTACATCTATGCTAATAATGATCTTACCCCTGGTGCAATTCTATCCCATAACCTATAACCTTAGTCCTCTTGATATCCTAAAAGTATACACTTTATGGACCTGGCTCTAGTTCCCATCACTTGTGTGTGCATATGCAGCACATCTCAAACACCCTTAGGTGACTTAGATTTAAGTCTCTTTCCTGACCATTTAGACTAGGACAGTTGAATCTATGGAGCTGTTAGGGCTTCTGTTATTAATAGGCGCAGGTGGTCAATCTTCTCCCCAAAAGGTTTTTGGAAGGCCTGAAGTGAACAGTAGCACTGACTTTCTCTAACAAGGTTCTGTTCATTCTCTCAGCAACTCCATTTTGCTAAGGGTTTTCCTAACTGTTCTTCCTTAAGATACTGGGCCCTACATAGTTATCAAATTCCATATTGCAAAATCCAGTCATTGTCTTTCTTAAGGCTTTCACTTTTCTGTCTATTTGATTTTCCACTAGTGTTTTCCAGTTTTTAAACTTAGACAAGCCTCATCTTTGGATTCATAGGTATACCCAACTTTCCTACTGAAGTCATCAAACAATGAAAGGAATAGGAATTCCCTCCATGAGATTAATCCTCTCAGGTCCCCAAGGTCAGCATAGAGGTAGTCTAAACAGTTTTTGGATAGGTGATGCCTTTAGTGAAACTACCTCTATGTTGTTTTCCTAAAACACAGGTTCAAGAAGTCTAGGTTGTTATTTTATCTTTACCAAAAAACCCTGTTGGTAAGAATGCTCATACCCTTTTCATCTCATATGTCCTAGCCTAAATGCCACTTATCAGTAGTATTAAGATTTGTGGGACCAGGGCACTATTCCCTTCTCAGGATGATAACTGCCACACAAAGGTACAACATTCTTCTTCAGCCCCCTCAACACATATGGTTATTCTTAAACACATTATGACCCTTTTAGCTATAGCTACAGCCTGATTCATCTAGTGTACCTAGGGATATTAGGCTTCTCTTAGTTCAGGAGTGTATCTACATTTGATAACACAAAAAGTTCCATCATCCAACCTTATGGTTATATTACCTAATCCTAACTTGCAAGTGTTGTTATTACCCATATAGACAGTTTCATATCACCACCCCTAAAGTCCTGGAACCAATCTCTTTAGACTCAGTGGAAATAGATCCTGAGTCTAACACCCAGTCATGTTTTGATCTATCTAGACACAGTGAGAACTTTGGATCAATAACATTATATCAGCATAGGCACATTACCCTCAGTGTTCAGGATTTTTGTTTTCTAATCCAATCATAACAATTCTTTTTTAAATGACCAGCTTTACAGTGAAAACATTTTGTCCCCCTTTCTTGTTAAACCCTTTTCCTTTCTTTTTAGTCTTAGACATGTGTTCTTTGCATGCCATTAGAGGAACTTCCTAATCGTTTTACCCTACAAACAGTTATTCCACTTCTTTTCAAACCTCAACTCTAACTCCCTAGCCTTTAGTCCTGATACTATAAGATCTACACTAGGAAACCAGAGTACTGTAAAGTATTCTTGACTACTTGGTAGTCTTCTGTCAGTGAGTTTAGCAGGATCATTGCCAAACTCGTGTCTCCTAATTTTGGTCAGTGCCCTTTAGGATTATAGTCATTTTCAAGAATTCATCAATATTATCTCTATTGACTTACTACTGTCCATCTATATGAAAATAGTGCACCCTTTAAGAAGCAGATTTGTGCATTTGTAAGGCATACAGAGTTTCGAGTTTACCCAGAGTGCGATTGGGCCTCCAATCGTCCACTTTTTCAGCACGTTGTGCCAAGTTCATCACGATCAAATGTATGCACTCCTCGCTCATTTCTGCCTTTCTCTTAACTTGTCTTGGCACTTTTCTTTATCCTTTTCGAGTGCAATCCCATATATGTGAAAGTAGGGCCTTCATCTTCTTCTTCCAAGAATTGAAGTATTTTTCCATTGTACTCAAAGATCTCATGCGGGTTGAACTCATGGTGCTATAATCAGAAATCGGTTTGATTTTGATTATTACTGGTTTGATGATAACCTATAGTCTCCTAAGAACCCTAGAACTCGAAATTTTAGAAAACCCCCAATTTCGATGAAACCCTAGAATTCTAATTTTTCAGATTTGGATCCGAATTCACTCTAGGCTCTAAGGTATAAGGCTCTATACCACTGTTGTAATAACACTCTCACAAACCAAAATTATAAACTATAAACAAGAATCACAAAAGACCAAAACACCAAATTTTACCGTGGTTCACCTTTCCAAGAAGGGAAGGCTACGTCCACGTGGAGCTTAAACAGACGAAGCTCACTGCATAATTGATGAAACAGTTTACAGATTAAGACACAAGACCAAATCAAAGAAAAAAACCCGAAATCACCCTATCTGGTAACAAGCAACCTAGGAAATAACACTCAGATTCCCAGCCCTAAGAGAGACAATACCCCTCTATAGAATGATAAACCTAATCACTCAAAAGTTACACAGAATCAAGATTTCAGAACAGAAAGATGAACCCTAGCAGAGCAAAACCTATACACAGTATCATCGAAGAAACCCATTGAAAACTGAAGAAACATTTGCTTATATATCGTACCAGGATGGACTGAACTCTGCGTTGGATCTCATGAAGATTGATGGTCCAGATGTTTAAGTAAGACGGCATCGTTTCAGTCTTCACATTTACAAAATGTATAAAACTATAAGTATCTGCTCCTTGGGTAAGTTGTCCTCCCTTGAAATTCTTCAAATTTGGGGATTGAAGAGTGTGAAAAGGGAGGTAATGAGTTTTTGGGAATAGAGAGTGATGTCACATCATCATCTACATCAATTATTGGTTTTCCCAAATTAAAATATCTTGAGTTTGAGGATATGATAGAAGGGTAGAGTGGAACTAATATTAGAGTATGCCATCTTTCAGACCTGGAACTTTATACCTGCAGCAAATTAAGTCTCTACAAAACTACCTCAAAGATGCAACGTTGAAGAAGGAAATAATGTCTTGTACTCTTTCAAAGGACAAAGAACCAATGTGATCAATTATCAATTTCAACATTGATTTTCCTTAAACCACGAGTAATTTCATTCTTTTCCCTTTTAATTAGTTTTTTAATCATTCTTTATTTTTTTATTTTTATGGGATAACCCACATCTTTATAGTTAATACCCTAATTATAATCACCATCGTACTCTTAATTATCTTCCTAAATCTAATTTAAGGATCCTCTGATTATTTAGTATTTCTGTAACTAACAAACCATTTTGTCTACTGAAACTAAGGATTTGAACCAATGCCGGTCTCGTTAAAGTGAAGAACATAAATACAAATCTCTACTAGAATCAGAAATGGGTGTTCATTTTAGTTATTCTCATGCTAAAGTTTTGTTTTCTTTTCTTTTCAAGCAGCAGCAACCAAACAATCATGCACTAAAGACCTTCTGATAGAAATGTTGGATATCAATCACCATTGCGTTGTGAACACTGAAAGGCTCCATCAACTCGCCCTGGTTTTTCCTTGCAATTGATCTAATGCTGTTGGATGTGATGGACTACGTAATGTGCCAGAATCTTATATAATCTAGTATGTATAAGATTATAAGGGGAGAAGAAGATATTATAGTTATGCCACATCTTCATCAGATACTGTGCTAGATGTTCATTGGCTTGAAGGAACTGAACTGATTCTGGAGCTTTACTTTTTCTCAGGTTCAAAGCATAATATTGTTATGAAGAAAAGAATCTCGCATACATAATCTAATTATTCAATATCTTTTTCTAGATGCAGAACTTAGTGACGTCTTGCTGTTGATTGACCCTGACTCTTCCACCAACTGGACGAAGATATACACTAGATGCTTAAGGGCATGTAGCAATGTTTTGTTTCAAGAACATGTCTTTTTCAGGTTTTAGATTACAAATTATAATTTTTAGTATAGAACAAATTTTTTATATACATATAATCATTTTTTTCAACTCTGTCTCTTCTAACAAGGCTGCCTTTTTACAGAAGGCTGCCAGGAATCCAGTGATAAATGCGAATATTGAATGATACTATGCCAATAATACCACCATGCCCTTTTTGCGGGTCGTATAATGTAAGTGAATTAATAACAGAAAAAGCTCAAGGATGTATATCAGGCAAGTCCCTTGCCACCATTATTTCACCATTGATATTTAGTCCTCTGACAGGTAAGTGAAGGAATTGAAAACTTTCTAGTTTTACAAGGCATGAGATTAATTAATTAAATTCTGGTTTTGTCTATCCACTCTCTCCTTTCTGATGGGGCACCAATTTATTACCCGGGGTTCAGTTTATGGGCATTGGGCTCGCATTGGTATGAACTCTCTTCATAGATTATAGAACTAATCTGACACATTGTGACCACCATATTATTCTTATATGAACTGTTTTTCTTTCTCATGGAGCTAATACCAGAAAACCTGTGTTTTACGCAGATGATTGCATTCATACAAAGTCTTATGATAAGGATGCTCCTTCAACTTCCAAATCACAAAATCAGTACTGCACGTGGCCGAGGCCTAGTTCTCTGAAGCTTATGATTCTACTCTAATGTAAAAGGTGATTCTCGCCTAGCCTTCACTTAAGCTGCGGGGCAATGTTCTTATAGGTACACAGCAGAAAAGAAATCTAAGAAAGATCTGCTGGAGTTACTGGAATTCAAGATCAGCTAATGACAGAAAAGTTTATCCTTTGCTTTATAGGTTGCTTCACATTAGGAAGAAGAAAAAGGTAAGTAACTACAAATTATGCGGTCTGAGAGTAGTCAGTATTCGCTGGCATGAACTGCTTGTTCAGTAACTTAGTCTTTCTCGGTTCAATTTGAATTCATATATAATTGCAGCATATTAACATATTGGTTTTTGTTTGTGCTATAGGATTGGAACATTGCAGAGTCTCCTCAATAAAGTGATTCCTAACCGCTAGCTTATTTGTCTTCACATAATAACATTGCAAGGTTTTCTCACATTGAGATCTGGTGTCACTGTCTTTGTTTCATTTCATCTCTCAGTTGAAACAATAATCTCTCCAACTTTTGCTACTTATCTCAGTCAACAGTTTTTTTTTCACATCATATGCTTAATTGTTAGGGACTGATTTTCTAATAATTTGTTAGAGCGATTATATAATTGTACTGTTTTGATTTATAGTGAAAAATCTCTGTCATACTATTACCGTGGATGTAGCCCACACAGGGAAACCACGAAATCGTTTGTCTCATATTTTATTTGTTTTCTTTATTTTCTTTGCTTATATATGGTTGATTGTTTTCAAGCCATTGATCTAGGGGTGATATGTTCTTTTTAAACCTCAAGTTAGATTTATAATAATGAAATTCCAAACCAATACGATACATTGGGTAAGCATACAAAAGAAAGTTTAAGAAAGAAATAGTTGAAGTCAACAATTGGTAGTCACTCAACAATATAATAACAAAGTTTACATACACGAAATATATTCCTTAATACTAATAATTCTTGTAATATGAAAGTTAGTATACAGTAATAATATCAATAGTTAATTTCCTTCTTTGTTCGAATTATTAAATGGTAATCCAAGTTATGGGGGTAAAGATTTAAAAAAAAAAAATGAAAAGGAGCACTGTAAAAAATTAAAAGCAAATTTAAAAAGGTGCACTGCCATTAAGCTCGGCCCTTGTGTTATATATATATACTACTTATTAATCAACTAAAATTCATCGTATTTTACCAATCTAATTAATTGAATATGAATTAATCCACTAATATTCATTAAAGCATTAATTAAATCCATTGTACTATGTACTTAATTAAATAACATTCTGGTATATAATATTAATTTAATTAAATGTATTCAACAAAAAATTGCGTACATAATTTAATTGAATTAAATGTATTCATTGTACTTGATATTTTTAATTGTATAAATGTAATCACACGAAATTATATTTAATACAATCTCATACTCAATTAGCAAATTATTTTTTATGTATGAATGAAACCATGGAGGTATACATGTAAGGTTTTTATAAAAAGTTTACTTTTTAATTTATCGAAGTTATTAATTAACCTACTAGCCCAAGTCAGACCGTAAGAAATTATTATATAATAGTGTTATTAATTTATCGAGTATTAATTTATGAGGTTATACTGTAGTAAGTTAAGTGTTTGTTAATTGCATCTCAAAAGTGCTTAAAAAATAAACAACCCTGGGTGATCTAGTGGTTCAATAGGACTCTTGGTGCATTATTCAAGAGGTCCTAAGTTTGAGTCCTCATCAATACTTAGGGGTGACCATTGAAGTTGTTACTCGGTCGATAGTTTAGGGTCTAGAGAATACTTGAGCTACATGTAAGCTAGCCCAGATGCCCCAGTTCTAAAAAAAAAAAAAAAAAAAACGGTGCTTATAAAATTTAAAATAAGTTATTTATACAACTGACTTGAACTTCTCTCCCATATGCTCTTTTTAAACTATTCAAAGGGGAAAATTTCAATAATGCCCTGTATTATTTATAAATTTAACTTTATTTATTCTGGTATATACTAAATTATGATTTGATCATTTAAGTTATAAAACCCTTTTACATTTTTTCTTACCAAATAAATAATATTTTTTTTCCTAAGAGTTCCACCATGATAAATTATATCTTATAAACTTTCTTCCACAAGTACTACTCAAGAAGTCAAAATAACACCCTAAATCTAACCACCGCTAGGTGGTCAAGTGGTCAACTAGGACTCTTGGGTTATTACTTAAGAAGCTTGAGTTTGATTCATCTCATCTTCTAATAGGGTCATTGGAGCTTTTACCTGAAAGAAGCTTCAGAGTCTGATAGATTAGTTTGAGGTCGCATAAGTGGCCTGATACCCCGTTTTATTTATGTTCACATTCCCCATAAAATGCCATGCTAGATTCCTTGCTTTAAAAGCATTTGCTTTGAGAATCATAATTTCCTTGAACCAAAGAAAGCATTGGTTTCCAGTAAGGGCTACTGTCCACACCTCACCTAAGGTTTCATTTTCGTACTACCCCAAAGGTAGAAAATTAGCCTAACGTCCCTTAATATTGGAGAACTTGTAATACCTCCTCACTGGCCTTATTTGATAAAGTTCTTCCATTTGGTTTGTTTCATAATTTAATCCTATGGGAGTTGATTAATATCAAAAAATCTATAGTGTTCTTAAAATATTCAAAACACCCATACCTTAAAAGCCTTTTGAAAATTAGAAAGTCCATTTATCCCTTCTCATTCTTATCAACTTAAAATATATTTTTTATTCTCTGACCTTATTGTTTTTATAAAACATTAAAATGGATGCTAGCTTTCACATAATTTATTATTTATTTATTATTTTATTTTAATATTTTTGAAGAAAAATACTTAATTCTACCAAAATTCAATTTTTTAATTTAATCTTTTTAAAATTTAATAAATGTTTGTTAATTTTGTTATATAAATGTGTCATTTTAGGAAATATAATAGTAAGTCCAAGGTTTATTTTTGGATTTAGATATTTATTGAGTAGTGATTTAAGAAATTTGTTGAGTAAGTGATGGAAGAGTAAAATAGACTCTTTATTTAAAATTTCGATGGAATTGTAACATATCACTAACAACTGGGGTGTTTTTTACTTTAAAACTGAAGTGGATGACGTGAAATTAATCAATCTCATAGGGGTGTAAAGGAAGTAGACCAGATAAAAGAAATTTATCAATTAAGCCCGATGAGGGGAGGGTTCAGATAATTCTTCAAAATTGTGAAGGGAGGTCAGGCTAATTTTTCATACTTTAGGGTGTGAAAACAAAACTAAAACCTTAGGGCAGGTGCGGGATAATAATTCTTTCAATAATATATAATACAATTGCAAAACACCCAAGTACAATAATTTGTACCTCTAAATTTGGTTTATATGAGACATATTTGCTACTCTGATGTGGTGAAGGAAAATGTAATAATGAAACTCTTAAAAGAAAAATATATGAGACAAATTTATTAGGAAACGGTGGAAATTATTTATGAAAATTAATTTTAAATATAAGATGGCGGACAAGTTCAACTTAAAATTTTAAAATTACATTAGGGATTGGTGTACTTGAAAGATTGTCTGATAATTAGTAATATATATAAAAATAGCAAAATAAGTAAAGTAGCGGGGGTTGCTGGCTAGTCGCACTAAGAATTAGGTGAGGTATGCGTAAGCTGATCGAACATCATGGTTACAAAAAAAAAAAAAAAAAAAAAAATTGATTTATGGAACCCCCACCTTTATCTTTTTGGTTTTAAGTTTGAATAAGTCTAATTTTACTGGATTTAGATATTTTGGGTTTGTTTGTTTTTTAACCTGTTTGTTTTTATAATAAATTTTTAATTACTACATAAACATATGTAATAACATAGTTATCATTAATTTTTATTTTTTCATAATTTGTGTAATAACATAGTTCATTATATAAAAATATATAATTAAAAACAAACAATCCAACATTATAATCTGACAATGAAAAGAAAAAAACAAATATATCGATGAGACTTGTATATTCAGGATATGTATAACAGAAACTTAATACTGACTATATCACTAACACAAATGAATCACACCAAGAACCAAGAAACAAGAAACAAAAAGACACCACAAACAAGCCACGATTTACTGTGGTCACACTTATCCTTTTATGGATAAGCTACATCCACATTGAGCTCGAGAACGGCTATGAGCCACGTGCACTTCTATTATCAAGACAATCAAGATTACACAGATTTCAACACTCACCAGATCTACCCAAATACAACTGCAATCAGCCTACAAGATACTTCTGAATATCCTAACCCGAGAGAACAACACTCCACCTGATGATTAAACTCCCTAACCACTCGACTATTTCACCACAATTTGGAATAATAATCTCAACCCTCACACAGAGAAGTGCAAACCCAAAAACCCCTAAAATATGTGTGTGTGTTCTAATCGAAACGAAAGTGTGTTTGATATATGGTTTGACTTCGTGGTTGATCCTGCCGTTAGTTCTGGAGTGATCTGCGGTCTAAATTTGTCGGTAATATGCCTAAAACGACGTTATATTCTTTTTACTCAAAACGACGCTATTTCAGGCTTCCACATTTAACAATCTCCACCTTGGAAGCACTGGAAACAGTCTCTTTGTGCAGCTTGCCTGGTACATTTGTCATAGCTCTTTTATCACTCAAGAACTACTTGATAACAGCAAGTTCAAGCAGTGCTTGAACTGGCTGAGTGATAATTTTGGTGCCCATATCTGCTGGATTCTCTTCTGGGTACCTTCTTCAGTTCAATGATTCCACTGCACTGGTCCCTCACAAAGTGATAGAGGAACTCCACGTGTTTAGTCTTTTCTGATACACTGGATTTTTCTTAGGTGGATCGCACTTGACTATCTGAATACACTGTCACCTTTCCACCAATTAGTTTTACTTCTGTCAGAATCCTTTTAGCAATAAGGCTTCTTTAACTGCATAGTTACTACAATGTGACTCTTATTCTGTTGAGACAGTGCTACAATAGGCGTAACTGTGATTTCAGCTTATACAATTTCACCCAGTGTAAGAAAAATATGCAGTAGTGATTTTTTGGTATCCTATCACCTGCCAAAATCAACATCTACAAAACCAACCAGATCAAGTGCAGTATTTCTTTACAATATCAGCCCAACCCAAACAGTACTGTTTATATATTTAGCATCTATTTTAGAGCAGTCCAATGCTCCATACCGGATTGGACATATACCTGCTTAACATGGAAATGGCAAAGGCTAGGTCTGGCCTAGTACTAATCATGGCTACATCAGTGACCCCACAACATTAGCATAAGGGACAACTCCATTTTCAAAACAGTTTGACTCAGTTTTGGGGTCATTGGACTTACTGAGAATAAACTGACTGGTTAGGGCATTGAGACCAGTTGGCACCAGCCATGCCAAACTTTGTGACTAGTGAGTAGGTAGATTGTTGGGAGTCTAAGTTCACACCTTTTCTATCCCTGTTATTTCCATGCCTAAAATTTTTGGCATTTCCCGGTTTTTCATGCTAATTCAGTGTTTAGTCTTTTCTTAATTCACTGATCAGGGTTTTGACTTACTGATCAACAGCAATCATCAACATATAAAGCAAGTAAATAGGCATATTTTATCCATTTTAAAATAGAAACAACTGTCATATTGACTTCTAGTGAATCCTATACCTTTATAAAGGTGTCAAACCTTTGTACCGAGCCTAGGAGACTGTTTTAACCCATATAGGGACCTTTTGGATGGTGGCAGTTCAGGGAACTTAGGGTCAGTAAACCCCATAGGTGCTATATAGATTTTTTCTCAGTGTTCCATGAAGGATGCAGTGGTGACATCAACTGCTCTAGTTCTAGGTCTTGAAGCAACTAAACAGCATCAACTAATTGTTTGTATTTTACCACAGGGAGAAGATATGAAGTCTATCCCCCCCTTGGTGGAACCTAGCCACAGTGGGTTTATACCTTGGTGGTCAGCTATGGAAATGCCCTCTTTAGTTTGAACAACCACTCATTTGGTCAGCTTCTGATACTGGTTTTGGAACACATGTCCAAGTTCATTTACTTAAAGATTGCATTTCCTCTTCCATAGCTGTTCTCCATTTGTCCCTATCCTTGGATTCCATGACTCTTGATAGTATCAGGTTCAGACCTAAGCCTTCGATACCTGCAAGCAGAGCAGTGTAAATCAGTTCTGCGTATGAGTACCTTAGGGTGGTTTTACCTCTTTCTGGTTCTGACTCTGCCAGTTGATAATTTGTCAATTCATCTTGCTGTGGTCTGGGAATCTTCTGCTTCCTCATCTTCAGCTTGGTCAGGTTCCTCAGATGCAATTTCATTTCAGGTCTGGGTAGTTTGTGCTGTGCTGAGGTGGGTTTAATTGATGGGTTGTGGCTGCACCTCAATCGAGTGTTATTGTTTGTCTGGTAGCTTTTCTGTGCTTTTGGTTGTACCTTCTCAGGGTTAGTGTCTTTGCATGGGAATACTCCCTCATTAAACACAACATCCCTGCTACTATGATCCTAGACCCTTGTGACTCTCTGTCCCATAGCCTGTATCCTTTTGTGCCCTCAGGATATCCAAGGAACACACACCTGGATCTTGGTTCCAGTTCCCACCCCCCCACTGTGTGAGCATATGCAGCACAGCCAAATACTCTTAGATGCCTAGTTCTGGTCTTCTCCAGACCATTCTTTCTTCTGGACTTATTAAACTTATTACTGTGGAGGGACTCCTATCACTAAATAGGCAGCTATGGAGAGTGCTTCTCCCCATAAAGTTTTTGGAAGTTTGAAGTGATCAGAAGCATCTTACTTTGTCTAGAAGTGTTCTATTCATCCTCATCAGGCCACACCCTATTTGCTGAGGGGTATTTCTCATTGTCCTATGCCTTAGGATCCCTTGTTCACTACAAAACTTGTCAAACTCCATATTACAGAACTCAAGCCCATTGTCAGTCCTAAGGACTTTACCTTTTTAGCCAGACTGGTTTCAAAAAGGGGTTTCCATCTCTAAACTTTGCTAGGCTTGATCTTTTGACCTAAGTAAGAATACCCAGACCTTCCTACTATAGTCATATCTATTGATAGGAAATAGCTGTTTTCCACCTGGATTTAACCTTTTCTTGGCCCCCATAAATCAGAATGTAGGTAATCCAACCGTTTTGTTTGCTAATGAACTCCTTAGAAACTGTTCCTGTGCTGTTTACCAGTACACAATTTTCACAAATTCTAGACTGGTACAATATTTCCCAAATTTTCCTAGCCTGGTTCAATACATCTATTCCTTCTGACTCATATGAAATAACCTTAAGTGCCACCTTCAGTTACTGATAAATTGGAGACCCAAGAGTTGTGTTGTTGCAATCAAATAAAAACTACCACAAAGTTGCATAAGTCCATTTTTTGTTTTCTCTGTAACACAAGCTTCTCATTTTTTATATACATCAACCACCCCCTGTTTGCTTATAGCAGCAGCCTGCTTCATCTAGGGTGCCAATGATATGAGGTTTCTTTTTAAGTCAGGTATATATCTGACTTTGGTCACCTTATTAGTTTTCCCCCACTTAACCTAAAGGTTATGCAGCCAATACCCTTAACCTACATGTCTGGGTTGTCCCCATGTACACAGTCTCATGATCAGAATCTCCAAAGTCTTGGACCACTCCTATTAGGGTCTCTATATGGAAAGTACAACCTGAACTAAAAACTATTCTTTTGTAGCGTTTCAGAATATTGACACTGTTAGGACTTCGGTTCATCCATTTGGTTACTAGTGGTGGTAGGTTGCGTCTCTGTGTTACCTAGTTCCTGTTTCTTCTTCCAGTCAAATACAGTTTTTCTTTAGTGGCCTGTCGATTAGGACAGTAGTACACATTTCTGGTTCTGTTTTGGCTTTGTTGTTGCCCTTCCATTTCTGCTTGTTCTTACCCCCCGATTTGGCTGAACTCCTTTTACTACCTGAGCCGATTTATTCACCCTGCACAACCAGAAGTGCTATTGTTCCTCGTAAAAGTTTTAAGCTCTAATTCTCTAGCCGTAAAAATAAGACCCCAACTATCAAAATCAACACTGGGTACAGTAGCCGTGGAGTAATGAGGAGTTCTTGACTACTTGTGTAGTTACAGTGTAAGAAAGTTAATAATGATCATGGCAAGACTACAGCTATCTAATTCTTGGTCTGTGCCTTTTAAAAATTAGATTATCTTAAGGATTCATCTAAATTTTCCTCTATGGACTTCGAATATCCATCTATCATAAGAGAATACGGCTCCCTTAAGAAAGCCAAATTTCGTGATGACTGTCAACGGCATATAAAGGATTCTAATTTATTCCCTAAACCAAGAGGATAGTTTCGAATCCTCTACCTTCGCAAGACACTGTCCGAAAGCATTTCATCACGTCAGGTTATAAGCTTCTTGTCAGCTCCTTACCTTTGGCGTTCTCCAGTTATCCTTCTCTGACCACTTATCGGAATCCTTTTCCAGGCAATTGCAACCGAGTGTTGTGTGGGAAGGGGCCTTCAGCTTCTTGGCTTGCCAAGCTCACGAAATCAATCTATCCCATCTATTGGAGAGTCTCCACGGGTAGTGGCTATTTTTGCTGTCAATGGCAGGGAAGGAAAGATAAGTGTACGTGTGCGTTGTTATATAGAGGTCGCCAGTATGACTGGCCAGTGTTTTAAGGCGTTTTATTGGCTGTTCAGCAGAGATCAGCTACACTTTATCCAGAGTTTGACTCCTCTAGAACCAAGTTCTAGACTCTAAAGAAAATACTTAAAAAACCGAAGAAAAACCAAACCGATTTCCGAAACCCTAATTTTTGAACCCAATAAAAAACATCTCAAAGTTCAACAAACCCTAATTTCATAAAAAAATTCTTATATAGACACCAAGACAAGAGAAGGTGACTCTAAGGTGTTCACGGGCATTGTTAACCAGAAGTTGCCAATTACTGCTTAGGCAGTTTTAAGGCGTCCTGGTTTTCCAGCCAATATACCTTACACTCGTATCAGATTGTAACCTCATTTTCTAGACTCAATTGGAGACTCACAGAAGTGATTTGAAAAAACCCCCGAATTTCTCAAAAGAACTATTTTTTACGAAACGCTAATTTGTAAAAAACAAGGAACTTCACTGTCAAGAATGGGCTTAATACCCCTGTTATGAACCGGAAACTAATACTGATCTATACACCAACCAAATCAATCACACGCAAGGGAACCATAGACCAAAAAAAGAAACAAAACGAGACACAACAGAAGACACATGAGTTTACTGCTGGTTCACTTAGTCTGTTTAGGGATAGACTTCATCCACGCTGAGCGCAAGAACGTAGAGCCCTGCTGGTGGCACTTGCATGTATCTAAGAAGCAGTGCAAGATGGGTACACAGATTCCAGATACGGGCACCAGAGTCTACCCAAAGACAATGCAATCAGTCTTAGCAGGAGATACTGCGCTTTGAATATCCGCCAACACCGAGAGCAAAAAAAACAAACACTGTCACTGAAGTGATTAGAGAGACTCCCTAACCACTCGACTATTTCACCACAATTTGGGAGTACATAATCTCCACCCTCACACAGAGAAGTGCAAACCACAAACAACCTAAAATATGTGCTTGTGTGTGTTCTAATCTGAACGAAAGTGTTGTTCTATATGGTTTGACTTCTGGTTGCTACTGGCCGTTAGTTCTGAGGGTTCATCCTTCGGTCTAAATTTGTCCCGTTCACTATATGCTAAAACAACGGTGTACTTCTTTATACTCAAAGACGCTTGTTTCGGCTTCAAGCATTTACAAGATAGTATTCAATAGTCATGTTCATTCAGCATTAGATAATAAAACAAACACCAACGTTGACACCAATAACTAACTTTTTTTTTGTTCTTATTTACAGTTTATCTTTTATGTAAAATACTAAATAGAACCAATGCATTTATATTATCCATCTGAAATAAAATATTTTGTTATTATTAAAATTTCTATTTCCTATACCACATCATAAACCTAATTTATTTTTTCATATTTTTTTTTTCTACCTTTCAATTGATGTGCACATTTACAGATTTTAAGTTTTGTTTTATTTTTTTTTTTAAAAAAGAAATATATGATTATATGTGCACAATATTTTATAGTGGTTCATTAATATGTATATGGAGATGGAACAAAGGAAAGAATAATGTATATCAACAAAAAAGAATAGAAAGTAATAGAAGAGATATATAAGAATAATAGGAAAGTATAACAGATGTACCAACATAAAAGGTATAGAGTATTTTGGTAAATAGATGGGGTTTCCTTTAGACATTAGATATGTTTATAAACATTTCCCACTCACACTACGCAAACTTGAATTAACACATTATTGCATTAGTAAAAATAAAAAATAAAAAATTCATAATGAATCGTTAATTGCCAGAATCAACATTAGATTTAGGTGGGTTAAACTATTTCAGTAACCCCCGCCGGGCAACGATTGATCACTAGCAACCACGAGTATATCTGGTTAGCCTTGCGGCGTCTCTGGG
Source organism: Pistacia vera (assembly GCF_008641045.1). Classification (NCBI taxonomy): domain Eukaryota; kingdom Viridiplantae; phylum Streptophyta; class Magnoliopsida; order Sapindales; family Anacardiaceae; genus Pistacia; species Pistacia vera. Next base: position 391,226 of record NW_022196799.1, read on the forward strand.
AGGTTGGTTATGGGGGCATTCGGTTCATATCCAGACTTGCAAGGGTTGTGGAGGGCAGGCTTCTCACCCTCTACCATGCGTAACCCACCTGCTCATATTAGTACCAGCATAACATCAACAGCCCGGACTCTTTTTAACTTGCCATGCTTCACTTTTGCTATGTCATTGTCATATCATTATGTTTATATAGATTTTCGAGTTTCTTTAATTTAGTATAGCGTTAATAGTCAGGTTGTTTTCAATCTTTAACCGTCCACCTGTTTATTTTTTGCCATAATTGCTCTGTCTATTGTTTAGTTTTCTTTCAATCTGTTTGTGTAATACAACCACGATGATCTAGTTATTCTAATTTAAGAAAATACTTGATATATGATAGTATCCATTTTTAACCATTTAATATGTTTATAGGGCACGAAAATAATTTAACAAAAATATTGTCAATATATAATAAAAAAAAAAATTATATATCACTTTTTGTTATTAGCCTAAAATAAATGTATTAAATTGCTACCAGTAAATCACTACTCTTAAATACATGATATTTGGCTTTATTAAGGTCAGGTATTGTGAAATTCAAGCGAAATATCCGTTTGTTTTAGTATGTTGGATAGTGTTTCTGAAAAAGTAAGAGTTTGATGGTTAATAAAAGGGATTCAGGATTTGAATTAACAAACACAACCCCTAGCTAGGTTTGTATGATTCTAAACACCCTGATAATAAAAACTTTAAAATTAACAAAAACACCGCACCACCATGATATACTCACGTGACAGGCACACCATTGTTACGGAGAGTGGATCAGAGTCACCGTATCGGTGCACGACCACCTAGATCTGTCGGTATGCTATATGGCCTTTTAACCAGATTCTACGGCTAGATCCACCATTGACGCCAATCGGTGTGTGTTTGGTAGGTCAAATGAGACTAAGATTTAAGGGCCGTCGTGACGAATTAGCTACGACCATGTAGATCTGCCTTTTCTAGCCAAATCCAAGATCCACGTGGATCTGGCCGAAAAAAGGCAGAGATCAGCGCATACTCAGCTAGATTCAGTCGGTAGTACGCCATATGACTATTTGGCCTTATGCCGGAACCTGTCAGGAGTGAAGAGGTGGAGGGGTTTATCAATTTCTAAACTTTGTTTGAGGGTGTTTGGTAAATTAAACAACTTAGGGTTTAAAAATAATTGAATAAAAATCATATAATATTTTCATATAGGAAACAAATGTGTATTTGGAAATGATAGAAAAGGCAAAAATAGGAGAAACAAAAACACAAAAAGCATATCTATATACTTTTACGATTTTTTTTAATTTCTTGGCTTATATATATTGTTGATGTGATCAAGCCACTGGTCTAAGGGATGATTATATCTTGGTAATTATCTAATACACGAAATTCCAATCCAGTACAACAGTTGAATAAGATTCAAAAGAAGGTTAACAAATAATAACTTAGAATTAAATTTTTTTTTTTTTTTTTTTTTTTTTTATCAATCTAGGAAGGATGAATATTCATTTAATTCATCATTGTGGTTGCTACTAAAATTTGAGGATGTATATAATATAATGGGAAAATAATTTTCTAGAATATGCGAAATGCGTGGCAAATGAGAATCCACTTTGATTTTTTCGAGTTGGAGACATTGGAGTAAATTGACAAATTCAGCTTATGTAAACACGCAATCAGCCTGAGATCATCCACACTTGAATTTTAAAATGTAACGAACCAAATGGTTGCATAGTATCAGGTGCATTGCATGGACATTCCAAAGATGTGCATAATACAAGTATAAGTGTATTGGATTGCTATTACAATGCATGATTAATGACATTGTCTAAGATTGCTATCTATAATTATATATGTGGCATTGTATTGACATTTGAAAAACTTTTTCGTATATTGAAATCGTATGTAATTGCTTGGTATTCGAAGGTTTAAACCCTAAAATTTGCGTGCCTAATTTAATTGAATTAACTGTATCATTAAGTTGAATTTTTAATTGTATTAAGTGTATTACAAGAAATTTATTTAAACAAATCACTAGTGAATTAGCAAAATGTATGTAGTTAGGATATGAAAGAGACATGTAGTTATGTAACGGTTTTCTAGAAAAGGTTTACTTTATTAATTTATCGAATTATTAATTCAACCTACTAGCCCAAGTCCGAGACCGATAAGAAATTATATTATAGAATGTTATTAAGTTATCGAGTATTAATTATGAGGTTATACTGTAGTAGTTTAAGTGTTTGTAATTGCATTCAAAATGCTATATAAACTAAAAAACCTTGGGGGATCTAGTAGTTCATAGAGAATTTTTTGGATGCTTAATTCAAGAGGTCCTAAGTTCGATCCCTCTCGATACTAATAGAGCTGGTCATTGAAGTTGTTACGCGCCATAGTTTAGGGTCTCAGAGAATTAGTTGAGCTACATGTAAGCTAGCCATATGCCCCTAGTCTAAAAAAAAACAGTGCTTGTGTTTCCTTGTGAATTATTTTCTTATGTTTTTACTACTTGATTGGCAAATAGTGGCGGAGTGACGGGGCCGCCCCAGGCAAAAATCCTGGGTCTGCCACTGGTTCTCAGTAAGGGCTACTATCCACACCTCACCTAAGGTTTTATTTTCAGTTACTTACGCCCCAAAGGTATGAAAAATTACCCTAACGTCCTTCAATATTTGGAGAACTGTTTAATACCTCCCCTCACTAGCCTTATTTGATAAAATTCTTCCATTTGGTTTATTTCATAATTTAATCCTGTGGAGTTGATTAATATCAAAAAAATATCTATAGTGCTCTTAAAATATTCAAAACACCCATACCATTAAAAAGCCTACTTGAAAATTAAAAAGTCCATTTATCCCTTCTCATTTCTTATCAACTTAAAATATATTTTTTGGTTTCTCTCACCTTATTGTTTTTATAAAACATTAAAATGGTATGCTAGCTTTCACATAATTTATTTCTTATTTATAATTTTTATTTTAATTATTTTTGAAGAAAAATACTTAATTCTACCAAAATTCAATTTTTTAATTTAATCTTTTTTAATAATTTAATTAAATGTTTGTCTAGTTTTGTTATATAAATGTGTCATTTTTAGGAAAATGAAATAGTAAGTCCAAGGTTGATTTTATGGATTTAGATATTTATTGAGTAAGTGATTTAAGAAATTTTTTGAGTAAGTGATGGAAGAGTAAAATAGACTCTTTATTTAAAATTTTGATGGAATTGTAACATAGCACTAACAACTGGGGTGTTTTTATACTTTAAAACTGAAGTGGATGAGTGTGAAATTAATCAATCTCATAGGGTGTAAAGGAAGTAGACCAGATAAAAGAAATTTATCAATTAAGCCCGATGAGGATTGAGGGGAGGTGTCAGATAATTCTTCAAAATTGTGAAGGGAGGTCAAGGTAATTTTTCATACCTTTAGGGTGTGAATATGAAGCACTAAAACCTTAGGGCAGGTGCGGGATAATGATTCTTTAATAATATATAATACAATGTCAAAACACCTCAAGTACAATTAATTTGATTGCCTCTAAATTTGGTTATATATGAGACATATTTGCTACTCTGATGTGATGAAGGAAAATGTAATGAATTAAATCCTTAAAAGGAAAATATATGAGACATATTTTATTAGGAAATGATGGAAATTATTTATGAAAATTAATTTTAAATTATAAGATGGGTGGACGGTGGAGTTCAACTTAAAATTTTAAAATTACATTAGGGATTGGTGTACTTGAAAGATTGTCTGATAATTAGTAATTAGTATATAAAATAGCATAATAAGTAAAGACGGTGGCAGGTTGCTCTGTTAGTCTTTGCTAAGAATTAGTTGAAATATGCTTAAACTGGCTCGGACATCATGGTTACAAAAAAAAACAAAAAAACAAAAAACAAAAAACAAAAAATTGATATTATTGGAACCCCCGCCTTTCATCTCATTTGGTTTTAAGTTTGAATAAGTCTAATTTTACTTGATTTAGATATTTTGGGTTTGTTTGTTTTTTAACCTTCTTGTTTTTTGTTATAAAAAATTTGTAATTACTACATAAACATAATGTAATAACATAGTTATCATTCATTTTTATATTTTTTTTTAATTTTGATTTTCATAATTTGTAATAAGATAGTTATCATTCATGTAAAAATATATAATTAACAAACAAACAATCCAACACTTATAATCTAGAGAAAAACAAATATGTTGATGAAACTTGTATATTTAGATAATAAAACAAACACCAGCTTAGTTGACACCAATAACTACTTTTTTTTTCTTATTTACAGTTTTATCTTTTATGAAACTTACTAAATAAGACTCAAATGCATTTTATATATGATTCATCTGGAATAAATACTTTTAATTTAAAATTTCTATTTCCTATACCACATCATAGACCCTAATTTTATTTTTGAAATGAGTTTTATTTTTTCATATTTTATTCTTTCTAAGTTTCAATTTATTTGCGCATTTATAGAATTTATAAGTTTGTTATTCTTTTTTTTTTTTTTTTTTTTTTTTTTTTTTTTTTTTTTTTTTTTTTTTTTTTTTTTTTTTTTTTTTTTAAGGAAAACATATTGATATCAATGTGCACCAATTGTTTATTGTTTCATTAATATGTTATATGGAGATGGAAAAAAGAAAGAAGAATATGCATTAACAAACAAAAAAAAGAATATATATATAATATATATATATATATATATATATATATATATATAAAGAATTGAGAAGTAAACATGAGTAGTAAAAACATAAAGGGTAAGAGTTATTTTGTAAATAGATGGGGTTTATTTAGACATTTAGATATGTTTATTGCATTTATAGAAATGTGATACAATTTATTGCATTTAGTAAAAATAAAAAAAAATAAAAAATCTATAGAATCATAATTGGAATCAACAATTAGATTTAGGTTAAAACAATATTTCATTATCCCCCGCGACAACGATTGATCCCAGAGCAGCCACGATATATTGGTTAGCTTCATCGGAATTCTAAGGTGGTTGGTTTTGGGGGCACTCTGGTTCATATCCAGACTTGCAAGGGTTGTTTGGGGCAGCTTCTTCACCCTCTACATGCTTAATCGCCACCATGCTCAATATTAGTACCATGCATAACATCAACAGCCCAGACTTCCTTTTTAACATTGCCATGCTTCACTTTTGCCTTTCATTGTCATATCATTATTGTTTATATAGATTTTAGAGTTTCTTTAATTTAGTATTTAGCTTTAATTAGTCATTTTGTTTTTCAAATCTTTTAACCGTCCACCTCTTTATTTGTTATACCAGTAATGTTCTATTGTCTATTATTAGTTTTATCCCCAATCTTTTTGTGCACAATTGGGAATAATTGACAATTTCTCACGTTTCAATTAGCTTATGTAAACACGGATTCAGCCCATGATACACCACCACTTGAATTTTAAAATTGTAAAGAAACAAATGGCTACGATCTAACCATTTGTACTCCATTAATGCATCAGCACCTTAAATAATGCAAAAATTAACTCTCTGTCGTCAAAAGTTTATTAGAATTGCTATAAAATAACTATGTTTACAATTCATGAGTTGATTAAAAAAAAAAAAAAAAAAAAAAAAAGTAAAGGGCACTATAAAATGTTAAAGCAAAATTCATGAGTTGATAAACCTCTGCCTTTGTCGATTAGTACTACGCAAAATCTTTAAAATTTTCTCAAAGTGGAGGGTCCTTTTGTTGATTATTATTAAACCAAATTATTGCTCTCACCAAAACTTTGTTAGAGAGAGATTGAATCATTCTACTCTCTTTGATTTATAATAAAAAAATCTATGTTATACTATTATCGTGGACGTAACCCAAATGGGTGAACGTATTCTTTAAAATCGTATAATAATTTTTTATGATTTTGAAGAATAGATATGAAGTTGAAGCCATTTAATATTATGTCAACATTACATAAGATAAGATAAATGAAAATTTTAAGATTTCATTTACAAAGTGTAATAATATTTAATAAATTAAAAAAAATAAAAGATATAGTCAGTACGTACCTTTAACAAAACCTTTTAAATTCCAGCAACAATATATATAACAAAGTTTACATACAAGAAATCATATTTCTTTATAATACTAAGTAAATTCTTGTAATACGAATTGAATTAGTACAAGCATAATATCAATCAATTAGTTGATTTTCATCTTCTTTGTGGAATTATTGAATGATAATCCAAGTTATGGGGGTAAAGATTAAAAAAAATATATGAAAAAGGGGCATGGTAAAATATTAAAAGCAAATTTAAAAAAGTCCAGTGTCCATTAGGCTCTGTCTTTGTCGATTAGCATTTAAGCAAAAACTTTCTATGATAAGATACCCAATTTCAACCAAATTTTAATATTTTTTAATACAGGTTCACAAAATAATTGAACAAAACATCTTCATAATTATATGTACAAAAACACAATTGGTCAATTATATAAACTACTTTTTCATGCATAAAAATAAATTAATTAAATTGATCTAACTAGGTAAATACTGATATTTTGCATATATTTAAGGTCAGGTGTTTTGAAATTCAAGCAAAAAAATTGAAGATAATTCACTCAAAAAAGATGATTCTCATTGAGTGTAGCTCACATTAGCATGCTAACGTGCGTCGCTGTTCCTTTTGGCTATAGGTGGCTCACGTTAACATTTCCTGAAATGGGTGAACCATGTAAATCCTTGTGTCTCATTTACTTTAATACTTTAATACGTTTTTTCATTATATAAGTTGATTTTATCTAGCAACTTGACCTAGGGGCTAATTATGTCATTTCCTTTTAGACCTTAAGTTTATGATTATAATAACGAAATTATCTCAAGTGAAGGCTCCATTATGCTCCTCCATTTGTCGATTAGTACTAAAGAATAAAACTTTATTAACCATCGATTAGTAATGATCCAAGTGTTAACAATTACAGCTCAGCCGTTGATTGCAAATTCCTCCACGTAAAGCTGAGTCAATTCCTTCTCCACATTGACTAGTTTTTGATTGTTTCCATATACGCATCCCCATTCCCACAGGTTATTTCCTCTTCTATTATTTTTTGTTTCAGTTAGGTGCGTGTTGTTTTATACTCCAGAAAGTACATTCTATGTTGTGTTAGTGTAACAGTGTTTGTAATCTTAAGTATGTTAAGTTTCTTCATCACTATTACTTTCTCCAGATTGAAATCTCTCACATTAGTTTTTGATTAGGTGTAATATTTCTGTTATGCAATCAACTTATAACGCAAACTAAACCAAACAAGAAATCAAGAAGAAAACAACAATCAACAACACAGAAACTTTTACCGTGGTTCACTTGCCCGATTAGAGCAAGCTACATCCACGTTGAACTCTGGAAATAGAGTTCGCTGCACTATGATTAAAGAACACCAGATTTACAGTCTCAATTACAAGAGAAAGACACTCCAAGACACCCGGTATCGAATAACACTTTCTGAACCCGTAATCTGCCCTAGGACTCCTCTAACCTGGAAATCCTATACCAAGAACCAGCAGTTCTTTCCCTTGACTGATTAACCCCAAATCACTCAAGAACCCAGATTACACAGAAGAATCAGACCCAAAGAAAGAACCCTAGGTTTTACAGAAAAACGAAGACTGCTCTCTCTAAATCGTTTATTCGATCTACTGTTACATATATGAACCCTAAAACCTTTTATGTGTTGACTTCAGGCAAGATCTTAGCCATTGGCTCCCCTTCTGAATTTACGGTCAGGATCACTCATGGGCTGTCCCAAAAACGACGCCGTTCCATTTAAACACATACGACGCCGTTTCAGCATTCACTTCACAACATCTCCACCTTGATGCTAAACCTCCACCAGTGCCAAACCCAAACATTTCCACATTGTTCTGATCTTCAAAGGTTATCCTACATGCAGCAGGTTCAAACAGTGTTTGAACTTTGCAAGTGAAACAACCTTGGTTCCCATATCGGCAGGATTGTCTTCAGTGGAAACTTTTACACAGATCGATTACCCCTTGTGTTACTAAATCTCTGACAAAGTGAAAGCGGACATCCACATGCTTGGTCCGCTCATGATAAACAGGATTCTTACTAAGGTGGATTGCACTCTGACTATCTGAGAATACAGTAGCCTTGCCATCAGTTAGTTTTACTTCCTAACATCCTTGAAGCCACCAGCTTCTTTAAACACATCAGCAATGCAATATATTCTGCTTCAGTAGTTGAGAGGGCAACAATGGGCTGAAGTTGTGACTTCCAGCTAATGCAATTCCTCCAAGGGTAAAGTAATAAGAGGTAGTGGATTTCCTTGTCTTTGTCACCTGCAAAGTCAAGTCTACAAACCCACCAAGTCAAGTGTAATATGTCTTTTACAGAAGTTTAACCAACATTCAGGGTACCATTAATGTACCTTAATACACCCTTTAAGGCAATCCAGTGCTCACTGCCTGGATTTGCCATGAATCTACTTAGTAAGGAAATAGAATAGGACAATTCTGGTCTGGTGCTTATCATTCCATACATCACAGATCAACAACATTAGCATAGGGAACAAATTCCATTTGATATTTCAGACTCAGTTGTGGGGCATTGACTTTTATTTACAACACATGGTTTGCAAGAGGCATAGACACTGGTTTTGAGTCAGCCATACCAAACTTAGTCACTAGTTTTTTCTAGGTAAGATTTCTGTCTAATGATTAATTCATGTTTGTCCCTGTTCCTGAGAATGTCCATCCCTAGGATTCTTTTGGCTTTCCAGGTCCTTCATGTCAAATTCTGACCTCAGTTGACACTTTAACTCATGAATTTTAGACTTAGACTTACTCACAAGCAACATATCATACACATACAGTAAAAGGTACACAGGCAGATTATGATTCAGATTAAAATAAAAGCAGTTATCATATCTACTCCTAGTGTATCCTATACTTACAATGAAATTGTCAAACCTCTTATACCACTTGCTTGGGGACTGTTTCAGTCCATACAGTGATTTGTGCAGGATGCACACATGGTTAGGTTTCTTGGGATTTATGAAACCTTGGGTTGGCTCATGTAATCTCCTCTTCTAATTTCCATGCAGGAAGGCAGTGGTAACATCCATCTGTTCTAACTCTAGGTTTAATGGCAACATGGTGAGCATCAACCTAATGGTTTTATACTTGACTACAGGGGAAAAGACTTCATGGAAGTCTATTCCTTCACGTTGGGTGTAGCCCTTAGCTACTAACCTACCTTCTACCTAGGGGGTCAGTAACTGAAACTCCCTCTTTAATCTTGTACAGCCATCTGCATTTGATTAGCTTTTGATCCTTGGGTTTGGGGACCAAGGACCAGGTTCTGTTTACCTCAGTGACCTCATTTCCTCTTCCATTCTTGCCTCCATTTTTCCCTTTCTTTAGAGTTCATGGCTCTTCATATGAGTCTGGTTCTGTTCTTTGGATCCCTGTTCCTGCAAGCAAGCAGTGTATATTAGTTCAGCATAAGAACCTGGCAGGGGGTCTTACCTCCCTTCTATTCTGTCTCTGGCAAGTTGATAGTGTTCTAAGTGTGCATGTTGGGCTCTGAGGCATCTGCATCATTTCTTCACTATCAGATCCAGGATTCTCTGATCCTGGTTGGTTTCAGGTGCATGTTCCTCATTAGGTTGTGGTGGTTCAGCCTGCTGACCCATAGGCTCCACCTCAATGGTTGTACTCCAGTTGTATCTTGGGGTGGGTGAGTTGGGTGGTTGTATCAGTGTTCTGTTCATTGGTTTTAAGGGAACTCTCCTTCATTAAAGACTATCCTGGGATGATGATTTTTACCCCTGGTGACTTTCTGTCCCAGAGTCTATACCCTTTGGTACCCTCTGATATCCTAGGAACACACACTTAGTGGATCTAGGCTCTAGCTTCCTCCCACTGTATAGGCATAGGCAGTACACACCAAAGATTCTCAAATGGTTTAACCCAGGCTTTCTTCCTGACCACACTTCTTCAGGACATTTGAAATTTATGGCAGTTGAGGGCTCCTATTTATCAGATAGGCTGCAGTGGACAAAGCCTCTCCCCAGAAGGTACTTGGTAACCCTGAAGTGAACAACAAAGCATCTACTTTTTCCAGGAGTGTCCTGTCATCCTCTCAGCTACCCATTCTGCTGAGGGGTTCTTCTCACTGTCCTATATCTTAGGATTCCTTGCTCCTACAGAACTGATCAAACTCATTGTTACAGTACTCTATCCATTGTCAGTCCTTAGGGTTTCACCTTTCTGTCTAGTTGGTTTTCCACAAGGCGTTCCCACTCTTGAAATTTGCAGAGCCTGGTCCTTAGTTCTAAGGGTGTAAATCCACACTTTTCTGCTAAAGTCCTACAATGGACATGAAGTAGCTACTACCCCCATGAGACCTCACTCTCTCAGGACCCCATAGTCAGAGTGTATGTATTCTAAACAACCTTTGGCTAGGTGTATACCTTTTGGGAAACTAACTCTGTGCTGTTTGCTAAAATGCAGTTCTCATAAAATTCTAGGGTGCAGCAGTGTCTTTTCCTAGCATGCCTTGGTTACTTAGGATATCTAGCCCCCTCTGACTCATATGACCCATTCTAAGTGCCATTTTTGTGTTACGACATATTTGGGCTGACAAGAAGGAACTTAGGCAATCAGAATAATATTCCCCACATAGATGTACAATCCATTTCTCTTTCTCCTTTCAGAATTAGATTTTGGTTTCTATACACATTCAGCCACCCGTTTTCACCTCTGTAACAGCATCCTTCTTCTAGGTTCCTAGGATATAAGTTTCCTTTTAGATCTGGGATATACCTAACATGAGTGAGTTTTATTAGTCTCCCACTACAAGTCTAGGGTTATCCTGCCTTAACCATTGACTCTACAGGCTATGTTGTTCCCCATGAACACAGTCTCTCCTATCATATTCCTCAAAGTCATGAAACCAGTCCCTATTGGGACTCATGTGAAAAGAACACCCAGAATCTAACACCCATTCTTTGTATTGTCAAACAGACAGTAAGGACCTCTGTTTCTTCAGCTAAGTGTTTGGATGAGGCTAGGTTACTCTCGTGTTTCCCTGTTTTGTTTCTTAGCCATTCAAAACAATTCTTTTTCAGATGACCAGTTTTATTACAGAAAAAACACTTTCTAGACTCTGCCTTATCTTATTGTTCCATTTACCCCGTTCTTGTTTTTGGATCCCTGGCTAGGTGTATTTCCTTTACTAGATTGAAAGGTATCTGGTTTCCCCTAACAAACAAGTTGCTCCACTCCGTTTTTGGACTTTTAACTCAAGTTCTCTAGCCTTAAGACCAGCACACTCAGGTCACACTAGAACAGTACCGGAGTACTGTAGTGCATTCTTAACAACTAGATATCCTCAGTAATGGAGTTTAACAGAATCATGGCTAACTAGTCTCTCCTAGTTCCTGGTCTGTGCCCTTAAAATTAAGGTCATTTTTAGGAATTCATCTAGTTCTCCTCTATTGTCTTGCTATATCCATTTTATAGTACAACAACGCACCCTTGAGAAAACCTAAGTTAGGTGCAGATTGAAGTGCATACAAGGTTTCGAGTTTACCCCAAACCCAGAGGGGTTTTCAATTCCATCACCTTTCTCAGTACGCTTCTGAGAGGTTCTCACGATCAGATTGTAGGCAGCTTCATCAATCTCCTCCTTCTCCTTCAATTCTCCTCAGACCATTTCTTTTGGATCCTTCTCAGTGCCAGGGCGACTTTGTTATGTGAAAGCAGAGCCTTCATTTTCTTCTTCCAACTCCCGAAATCGATCTTCCCATCATATTGGGAGATCTCCATACGTGTAGTTCTCATATATTAAAAAAAAAAAGGAATGTAATACAGTATAAGGAGTAAGTGGCGTTTGTTACACCAGAAGTTACCAAATACTGCCAAGCAGTTTTTCAGGCGGTCACTGGTTTCCAGCCTTTATACCCTTAAACTGGATAGACAATCGAAAAAGAACAGTGAAGTACACTCACGTCACTGCCTAGATTTCTCCCTTCACACCAGTGTTAGTAAGTGGCGTTGTTACACCAGAAGTTGCAAAACTGCCAGGCAGTTTTTCAGGCGGTCCTGGTTTCCAGCCTTTAACCCTTAAACTGGATAGACAATCGAAAAAGAACAGTAAGTATACAACTCACGTCACTGACCAGATTTCTCTCCTTCACCAGTGTTTGTGATCTAATCTCACAAAGAACACCCAAGACTCAGTAGGAATCAACGTTCTAAACTCTAAACCTTTAGATCCAAAACCCCTAAAATCTGAGAAACCCTAATTTTTCGAGCAAACCCTAATTTTCAATCTGTCAAAAATTGAACAGTTTCAACAAGATTTCTCCCTATCACGATGGCTCTGATACCACTGTTATCAATCAACTTATACGCAAACTAAACCAAACAGAAATCAAGAAGAAAACAACAATCAACAACACAGAAACTTTTACCGTGGTTCACTTGCCCGATTAGAGCAAGCTACATCCACGTTGAACTCTGGAATAAGTTCGCTGCACTATAGATTAAGAACACCAGATTTACAGCTCAATACAAGAGAAAGACACTCCAAGACACCCGGATCGAATAACACTTTCTGAACCCGTAATCTGCCCTAGGACTCCTCTCAACCTGGAAATCCTATACCAAGAACACAACAGTTCTTTCCCTTGATGTTAACCCCAATCACTCAAGAACCCACAGATTACACAGAAGATCAGACCCAAAGAAAGAACCTAGGTTTTACAGAAAACGAAGACTCTGCTCTCTCTAATCGTTATTCGATCTACTGTTACCATATGAAACCCTAAACCTTTTATAGTGTTGACTCAGGCAAGATCTCGCCGTTGGCTCCCCTTCTGAATTGCGGTCAGGATCACTCATGGGCTGTCCCAAAAACGACGCGCGTCTCCATTATAACACAATACGACGCCGTTTCAGCATTCCACTTCACAACATTTCCATATGCGCATCCCCATTCTCATCTTGTGTCTCAATTTTTGATTAATGTTTCACCTAATACGTAATCAAATAGTGTTAGGAGATATTTATCATTTTAATTAACGGCGTGAAGGACAAGTAAAGGATTAGAAGTTTATATTGATAGGAAGGTTGTAAGGCAAAGGCACACGCTATAAGATCCTTTGGTCTTTCTCTGACTATAAACATTGATCAAAACGCACCATCCATTTAAATTTCTCAATCTCTGTTTTCATCAATTACATTACATCTTTCAATATGGCTGAAGCGCTTGTGGAGATTGTGTTGGAACAAGTTGTTTCAATCATTCGTCAACAGGCGGAAGAAGGGATAAGGCTGATTGCAAGTGCTGAGCAAGAAGCTGAGAAGCTTCAGAGCAATTTCATGGCCATTCAAGCTATGCTTACTGCTGCTAAGAACCGACAGGTGAAGGAGAATACTGTGAGAGTTTGGTTAGACAAGCTGAAAGACGTGTCTTATGACATAGATGATGTGCTGGACGAATGGAACACCAAGCTTCAGAAATTGAAGATTAAGAAAGATGAAGATGCATTTAATCCTATGAAAAAGGTACGTTTCTTCATTCTTCACTATCTCGGTTGTAGGCCATTGATTAGGCGTTATGACATCGGCATCAAGATAAAAGATCTTCGTAGACAACTAGATATTATTGCTGAGGTCAAAGAGTTATTCCACTTTAGATTAATCACAAATGGTAACAAAGAAATATAACGACCAATGACATCCTCTGTTGTTGATTTAACGGAGGTTTATGGAAGAGATGATGATAAGAATACAATAATAGATTTTTTGCTTACTCGGAGTAGTTGTTAGGGCCAAAAATCTTCTTGGGCTTGACGAGGCCCAATAACGAAATAAACATGTCAAGGCCCAAGGCCTTAACCCAATCCTGATTGGGCCTACGCTTAAAATCACCTTGTGAACTACCCACTCTATGAGTTGGGCTATCCTATAAGTTAAGCAAAACTGGGTTTTAGCCCATTAGCCTGCAACAGTCCATAAAAAGGAAATCAGAATCTCATTCTATTTCCTCTTCTACTAAGATTCCAAATCTTACTCAAACTATTAAACTTAATCTGATAAAGTCAAAAAACCATATCTCTTTCATAATGGGGATTATCTCCCAAAATAGGACTTAGTGTCCTACTAAGATTCCAAGTCTTACTTAAACTATTAAACTTAATATGATAAGGTTAATAAATCATATTTCTTTCTTAATAGAGATTATCTCCCAAAAAAGAGGACTCAATGTCCTACTAGGATTCCAACCCCTTGGGTTCCCTATAAAAACAGAGGCTTGCCCTCTCATTATGCATGCAATCTTCTTATAGTCAATCTACTCTACTCAAAACCATCTATTTGCTCTTGAAGATCTTGCTCCCAAGAACTCGATGCCTCCACCATAGTCTTAGCCTCCGACAAGACTCCTGGTGATTCTTCTTCTCCTTAATTCTTATTAAATAATCTCTTTCAGCCTTGCTGACTTGAGCATTGGAGTGCATACGGAAAACACTACCCTGGTGTTTTTCAGAAGCTTCACGCTTACCCTTTCATGTGTAGGTCCAATAGATTATCAGTGGCCTCAACCTCACGGGATCAGACCCTATTTTCATGACGGCAGATTTTTTACATCTACAGTAGTCATGCACAAGACCTCCGCATTATCTCTATAGTAGGGATGGGAGGAATTGGTAAGACTACTCTTGCTCGATTAGTTTTTAACAATGATCAGGTGAACACCCATTTTGAAGAAAAAATATGGGTGTGTGTTTCAGAGCCTTTTTATGAGCTTAGGATTGCCAAAGCAATCCTTGAATCTCTTACAAATAGTGCACCAAACTTAAATGAGTTAGAAACTGTGGTGCGAAACATACGTCAACATGTCGACAGAAGGAAGTTCCTTCTTATCCTAGATGAAATATGGACCAAAAATCCCAAACATTGGGATAATTAAAGTGCTCTCTTAAGTTTGGTTCTCCAAAAAGTAGAATTTTGGTGACCGCACGTAAGGAGAACATTGCAAATGTCATAGGAACAACCAAAATAATCCCACTGGGGACATTATCTGAGGAAAAATGTTGGTCATTGTTTAGTAAAGTTGCATTTAGGAAAAAGCAATGAAGAAGCTAATGAATTGGTAGAAATTGGTTGGAAAATTGTTCAAAAGTGTAAGGGGTTGCCACTTGTAGTAAAGACTTTAGCGACTCTTTTGTGTTTTAAAAGAAAATTTTTCGAGTGGAAAAATATCTTAGAGAGTGAAATTTTGGGATTAGAAGAGGTAGAACAAGAGGTTTTTCGACCTCTAATATTAAGTTATTATGATTTATCCCCTACTTTGAAAAAATGTTTCTCATATTGTGCCATTTTTCCAAAGGATTATGAGATAGAGAAAGAAAAATTGATTAGGTTATGGATGGCTCAAGGTTATGTCAAGTCAAAACCAAATAAGGAGATGGAGTCAGTTGGTGAAGAGTATTTTGAAACCTTAGCAATGCGTTCTTTCTTTCAAGATTTTAAACAATATGATTTCGCTATTGATATACATTCTTGCAAGATGCATGATATAGTGCATGATTTTGCTCAATTTCTTACCCAAAACGAATGTTGTACAATAGAGGTTGATGATATGGGAGAAATTGAATTAGAATTTTCTTATCATAAAGTTAGACATTCAATGATAAAGATTCAAGGAGAGGCCTCATTTCCTAGCTCTATTTATACTGGAAATACTTTTCTACATAGCCTTGTGGTTGATGTTAATTATGGTAGTTACCCTAAGATAGTTTTGTCCAAATTAGTTGATCAGTTGACATGTATAAGGTCATTATGTTTGAAAAGATGCTCAATTGAAGAAATTCTTGTAGAAATCAAAAAATTAATACACTTGAGATGCCTTAATTTGTCTGAGAATGGAACATTAAAAGAATTTCCTGAGACATTGTGTGGATTATATAATCTACACAAACCTTGGACATAAGATTTTATAGAAATATCAAAAAACTACCTCAAGGGATTGGAAAGTTAATCAACTTTCGACATTTTCTTAATGTTGGGACTGATATAAGTTATATGCCAAAAAGTTTGGAGCAATTAACTGATCTACAAACATTAGAATATTTTGTTATAAGTGAGGACAGTTATGGTACCAAAGCATGTTCTGTTGAATGTTTAAAAAGCTTCAATCACCTTCAAGAGTTAGGTATAAAAAGGTTGAGAAATTTGAGAGATGTGGATGAGGTTAAGGGAATAGAATTAAACAATAAGAAAAACTTGCGTCATTTGTATGTAAACTTTGAGGGGAGGATGAATAAGGAGCAAAATCAAGAACTTCTTGAAGAGTTGCAACCACATCCAAATTTAGAGATATTAACGCTACGAAATTACATTGGCAACACTATTTTCCCTAATTGGATGATGTCATTCACCAATTTCAGAAAGTTATTTCTTTGGAAATGTGTTGTAATAACACTCTCACAAACCAAAATTATAAACTATAAAACAAGCATCCACAAAAGACCAAAACACCACAATTTTACCATAGTTCACCTTTCCAAGAATAGGAAGGCTACGTCCACGTTGAGCTCCGAAAATGACAAAGCTCACTGCACTAATTGATGAAACAATTTACAGATTATAGACACAAGACCAAACAAGCAAAGAAAAAAACCCGAAATCACCCTATCTGGTAACAAGCAACCTAGGAAACTAACACTCAGATTCCCAACTCTAAGAGAGACAATACCCCTCTATCAGAATGATAAACCCAATCACTTAACAAGTTACACAGAATCAAGATTTTAGAACAGAAAGATGAACCCTAGCAAAGCAAAACCTAATACACAGTATCAACGAAGAAACCCTATTGAAAACTGAAGAAACATTTGCTTATATATCTTTGACCAGGAAGGACTGAACTCTGCTGTTGGATCTCATGAAGATTGATGGTCCAGATTCATTCTTGAAACGACAACGTATTAGTTTAAGTAAGACGGCATTGTTTCAATCTTCACATTTACAATTTCCACCTTGAAGACTTGAAACTAACTCTCTCACTTGATTCCCTTTTAGTGCAGTGTGCCTCAATTGATTCCCTCATAGCTCTGTTGATATTTTGCTTACTTCAGAAATAGCAAGTTCATGTAATGCTTGAACTTGGCTGGACTGACAATCTTTGTTCCCATGTCTGCTGGATTTTCTTCAATGGGAACCTTTTTCAGATCAATAAGCTCTTTTGTGATCAAGTCTCTGATGAAGTGGAACCTCAAGTCCACATGTTTTGTTCTCTCATGGTAGATGGGATTTTTACTTAATAGTATAGCACTTTGACTATCTGAGAAGATAGTCACTTTGCTATCAGTCAGCTCAGTTTCTGTCAATAATCCTTGCATCCATATAGCTTCCTTGAACCCATCTGCCAGAGCCACATATTATGCTTTAGTGGTTGATAGGGCAACTAGAGGCTAGAGTTGTGATTTCAGCTAATGCAATTCCCTCCAAGTGTGAAGCAATATGTTGTGGTTGACTTCCTGCTATCCCTGTCACCTGCAAAGTCTGAATCAACAAGCCCCATAAGATCAAGTGTAGATGTTCTTTTGCAATACTCTAAACCTATACATGTAGTATTGTTTATATATCTGAGTACCCATTTCAAAGAAATCCAGTGATCACTTCCTGGATTTGACATGAACCTACTCAACAAAGATATCGTAAAAGCTAAATCTGGTCCGGTGCTAATCATTGCACACATTACTGATCCTATCACATTTGAGTAAGGGATAGTCTCCATTTGCATGGTTTCAGCAGAACTCTTAGGACATTGTGACTTAGACAGTATAAAATGGTTAGCCAGTGGCATTGTCACATGCTTGCAATTAGACATTCCAAATTTAGAGACTAATTTCTGCAGATATGGTATTTGGTGAATTTTTAGGGTACTCCTACTTCTGTCCCTATCTATAAACAGTCCAAGTATTTTCTTTGCCACTCCTAGGTCTTTAATACCAAATTTGGAACTGAGTCTAGCCTTTAGTTTAGTTATCTTTGATTTTGATTTACTAATCAGGAGCATATCATCTACATAAAGCAGTAAGTAAACAGGCATGGCATCTTTTAGGGCAAAGTAAAAACAATTATCATATTTGCTCCTAGTGAACCCTAGGTTAAGTATAAAGGTATCAAACATTTTATACCACTGTCTAGGTGACTGTTTAAGTCCATACAAGTACTTATGCAGTCTGCATACATGGTCTGGTTTTAGACTCTCTACAAAGCCTACTGGTTGGGCCATGAAGATTTGCTCTTCTAAATCCCCATGAAGGAAGGTTGTTTTTACATCAAGTTGCTCTAACTCTAGGTCTTGCTGAGCTACAACAGGCAGCATCATCCTAATGGTTTTATATTTTACTACGGGAGAGAAGACTTCATTAAAGTCTATGCCCTCCCTTTAGGTGAACCCTTTGGCCAACAGTCTAGCTTTGTATCTAGGTGGTTCATTTGTTACTACACCTTCCTTAATCTTATACAGCCATTTACACTGAATAATTCTTTTACTTTTAGGTTTAGGAACAAGGGACCAAGTCCTATTTACCTTTAGGGAATTCATTTCTGTCATTGCTTGCCACCATTTGTGCTTGTCCTTTAAAGTAATTGCCTCTAAGTATGACTCTGGTTCTATCCTCAGTACTTTAGTTCCTGCCAGTAGGACAATATAGATCAGCTCTGCATATGAGTACCTTGCTGGAGGCCTAATCTCTCTTCTAGTCCTGTCCCTTACTAGTTGATAGTCCTGCAGCTCATCCAGCAAGGGATCTTGGGCCTCCTCTATTTCACCCTCATGTTGGTCAGGTCCATCGGCTGTTGTTGCTTCTTCTGGTATAGGATTATCTTCAGTCTGGGTGTCCTCTAGTTGCCTGATGGTTGCCTCTACCTCAATTGGTGTAGTGACTGGTTGACCTGGTTGGTTTACATTGTTGCTTAGAGAACCTACATCAATGTTAGCAAACTTGTAGGGGAAATCCCCTTCATTACAGATTACATCTATGCTAATAATGATCTTTACCCCTGGTGCAGTTCTATCCCATAACCTATAACCTTTAGTGCCCTCTTGATATCCTAAAAGTATACACTTTATGGACCTATGCTCTAGTTTCCCATCACTTGTGTGTGCATATGCAGCACATCCAAACACCCTTAGGTGACTTAGATTTAAGTCTCTTCCTGACCATTTAGACTTAGGACAGTTGAATCCTATGGAGCTGTTAGGGCTTCTGTTTATTAAGTAGGCAGCAGTGGTCAATACTTCTCCCCAAAAGGTTTTTGGAAGGCCTGAAGTGAACAGTAGACACCTGACTTTCTCTAACAAGGTTCTGTTCATTCTCTCAGCAACTCCATTTTGCTAATGGGTTTTCCTAACTGTCTTGTGCCTTAAGATACTTGGTCCCTACAATAGTTATCAAATTCCATATTGCAAAACTCCAGTTCATTGTCTGTTCTTAAGGCTTTCACTTTTCTGTCTATTTGATTTTCCACTAGTGTTTTCCAGTTTTTAAACTTAGACAATGCCTCATCTTTGGACTTCAATAGGTATACCCAAACTTTCCTACTGAAGTCATCAACAATAGAAAGGAAATAGGAATTCCCTCCATGAGATTTAATCCTCTCAGGTCCCCAAAGGTCAGCATAGAGGTAGTCTAAACAGTTTTTGGATAGGTGTATGCCTTTAGTGAAACTACCTCTATGTTGTTTTCCTAAAACACAGGTTTCATAGAAGTCTATGGTTGTTATTTTATCTTTACCAAATAAACCCTGTTGGCTAAGAATGCTCATACCCTTTTCACTCATATGTCCTAGCCTTAAATGCCACTTATCAGTAGTATTAAGATTTGTGGAGACCAGGGCACTATTCCCTTTCTCAGGATGATAACTGCCACACAAAAGGTACAACCCATTCTTCTTCAGCCCCCTCAACACAATATGGTTATTCTTAAACACATTTATACGACCCCTTTTAGCCTTATAGCTACAGCCTGATTCATCTAGTGTACCTAGGGATATTAGGCTTCTCTTTAGTTCAGGGATGTATCTAACATTTGATAACACAATAAGTTTTCCATCATCCAACCTTATGGTTATATTACCTAATCCTATCACTCTGCAAGTGTTGTTATTACTTATTACCCATATAGACAGTTTCATATTCACCACCCCTAAAGTCCTGGAACCAATCTCTATTAGGACTCATGTGGAAATAGCATCCTGAGTCTAACACCCAGTCATGTGTTTGATCTATCCTAGACACAGTGAGAACTTCTGGATCAATAACATTATTATCAGCATAGGCCACATTACTCTCAGTGTTCATGGATTTTTGTTTTCTAATCCAATCATAACAATTCTTTTTTAAATGACCAGGCTTATTACAGTGAAAACATTTTCTAGTCTCCCCTTTCTTGTTAAACCCTTTTCCTTTCTTTTTAGTCTTAGACCATGTGTTTCTTTGCATGCCATTAGAGGAACTTCCTAAATCAGTTTTACCCTTTACAAACAGGTTATTCCCACTTCTTTTCAGAACCTTCAACTCTAACTCCCTAGCCTTTAGTCCTGATACTATAAGATCTACACTAGGGACAAAACCAGAGTACTGTAAAGTATTCTTGACTACTTGGTAGTCTTCTGTCAGTGAGTTTAGCAGGATCATTGCCAAACTCGTGTCTCCTAATTCTTGGTCAGTGCCCTTTAGGATTATAGTCATTTTCAAGAATTCATCAATATTATCTTCTATTGACTTACTACTGTCCATTCTATATGAAAATAGTGCACCCTTTAAGAAAGCAAGATTTGTGCAGTTTGTAAGGCATACAGAGTTTCGAGTTTACCCCAGAGTGCGATTGGAGCCTCCAATCCGTCCACTTTTCTCAGCACGTTGTTTGCTAAGTTCATCACGATCAAATTGTATGACTCCTCGTCTATTTCTGCCTTTCTCTTTAACTTATCCGCTGGCCACTTTTCTTCATCCTTTTCGAGTGCAATCCCTACTTTATTATGTGAAAGTAGGGCCTTCATCTTCTTCTTCCAAGAATTGAAGTCTATTTTTCCATCGTACTACAAGATCTCCATGCGGGTTGAACTCATGGTGCTCATAATCAGAAATCGGTTTTGATTCTTGATTATTACTGGTTTGATGATAACCTATAGTCTCCTAAGAACCCTAGAACTCGAAATTTTAGAAAACCCCCAATTTCGATGAAACCCTAGAATTCTAATTTTTCAGATTTGGATCACGAATTCACTCTAGGCTCTAAGGTATAAGGCTCTGATACCACTGTTGTAATAACACTCTCACAAACCAAAATTATAAACTATAAAACAAGCATCCACAAAAGACCAAAACACCACAATTTTACCGTGGTTCACCTTTCCAAGAATGGGAAGGCTACGTCCACGTGGAGCTCCTAAAATAGACGAAGCTCACTGTACTAATTGATGAAACAGTTTACAGATTACAGACACAAGACCAAACAATCAAAGAAAAAAACCCGAAATCACCCTATCTGGTAACAAGCAACCTAGGAAATTAACACTCAGATTCCCAGCCCTAAGAGAGACAATACCCCTCTATTAGAATGATAAACCTAATCACTCAACAAGTTACACAGAATCAAGATTTCAGAACAGAAAGATGAACCCTAGCAGAGCAAAACCTAATACACAGTATCAATCGAAGAAACCCTATTGAAAACTGAAGAAACATTTGCTTATATATCGTTAACCAGGATGGACTGAACTCTGACGTTGGATCTCATGAAGATTGATGGTCCAGATGTTTAAGTAAGACGGCATCGTTTCAGTCTTCACATTTACAAAATGTATAAACTATAAGTATCTGTCTCCTTTGGGTAAGTTGTCCTCCCTTGAAATTCTTCAAATTTGGGGATTGAAGAGTGTGAAAATGGTAGGTAATGAGTTTTTGGGAATAGAGAGTGATGTCACATCATCATCTACATCAATTATTGCGTTTCCCAAATTAAAATATCTTGAGTTTGAGGATATGATAGAATGGGTAGAGTGGAACTATCAGATTACAGAGACAAGAGATAAATATATTAGAGTCATGCCATCTCTTCAGACCTTGGAACTTTATACCTGCAGCAAATTAAAGTCTCTACCAAACTACCTCAATTAGATGACAACGTTGAAGAAGGAAATAATGTCTTGTACTCTTCTCGAAGGACAAAGAACCAATAGTTGATCAATTATCAATTTCAACATTGATTTTCCTTAAACCACGAGTAATTTCATCTCTTTTCCGTTTTAATTAGTTTTTTAATCACATTCTTTATTTTTATTTTTATGGGAATAACCCACATCTTTTCATAGTTAATACCCTAATTATCAATCACCATTTTCGTACTCTTAATTATCTTCCTAAATCTAATTTAAGGATCCCTCTGCATTAATTTATGTATTTCTGTAACCGTAACAAACTCATTTTGTCTACTGAAACTAATAGGATTTGAACCAATGCCGGGTCTCTATTGAAGTGAAGAACATAAATACAGCATCTCTACTAGAATCAGAAATGGGTGTTCATTTTAAGTTATCTCATGCTAAAGTTTTGTTTTCTTTTCTTTTCAAGCAGCAGCAACCAAACAATCATGCACTAAAGATCTTCTGATAGAAATGTTGGATATCAATCACCATTGCGTTGTGAACACTGAAAGGCTCCATCAACTCGCCCTGGTTTTTCCCTTGCAATTGTTATCTAATGCTGTTGGATGTGAAGTGGACTACGTAATGTGGCCACAAGGAATCTTATATAATCTAGTATGTATAAGATTATAGAGGGGAGAAGAAGATATTATAGTTATGCCACATCTTCATCAGATACTGTGCTAGATGTTCATTGCCTTGAAGGAACTGAACTGATTCTGGAGCTTTACTTTTTCTCAGGTTCAAAGCATAATATTGTTAATGAAGAAAAGAATCTCGCATACATAATCTAATTAATTCAATATCTTTTTCTAGATGCAGAACTTAGTGACGTCTTGCTGTTGATTGAACCCTGACTCTTCCACCAACTGGCACGAAGATAATACACTAGATGCTTAAGGGCATGTAGCAATGTTTTGTTTCAAGAACATGTCTTTTTCAGGTTTTAGATTACNCTACGGTTCAAAGGAGGCTTTTCGAATCCAGGTTGATCTTCAAGCGTAAGTGTATCCATATCATTAGTATCTGTATCCATATCATCTTTCGTGATAGTTGAAACAAAAAAACCCTAGCCCATCTTTTCCCAATTGAATACGTGGAACTTTCTCTCTACAGTGATCTACTCTCAAGAATCCACATTCAAGATATGTTCCATTGGAGAACGGGAATCGCAGACTGCTAAGGTCTCCACAATGGAAAGAATGACATTTTGGCCTGAAGCCCTTTTCTTCTCAAGCCAAAGAAACAAGTAAAAGATGAGTGATAAAGAAGAACACAAGATAAGAGACAATAGACATTCTAAAAGCTCAACTCTAATTGGCAATAGATTTAACACTTGTGTTGAGTTCTTTAATTCTATCATTTTGATGCTGCATTTTCCAGTACGTTCAGTTTTTTAACCTCTAGACCATGCAATTGACTTGGAATTTTGTTTGTGAAGACTTGAACAAACCGAAAGTTGGAAAACGTTTGGACTGAAAATATAAAAGAAAATTATCAAAACCACCCTTTTAGTTTCAGCTAGAGGCAACAAAATAATACTATTTACAAAACTATCATAAACCACCGCTGGCCCTAACTTCCATCCATCACAGTTAGTGACAAAGGGGACGATTTGAAATTTGACCATAAATTCCCTTGTACAATCTTTTTATAACATAAATTCTTATGAAACTGCATTTTACCCCTTAAAAAATCATTTTTTAATTTAACTTTTAAAATATCATATATTCTTAATTTTTTAATTATTTTTTGTATCATATATTATTTATCTTTCATTTTTTATTTACTTTACTAAACCGCTATCAACCACTAATTTTTATTTAAAAATTCTAATGCTNGAGGTTGGAGATTGTGGTGGCTAGGGTTTCAAAAATTGAAAGGAAATTGTGGAAGAATTTTAGGGTTTCTGATTTAGAATAAACTGAAATTGATTTGGGATGTGGGTTTTACCGTTTTAGCGCAAATGGGAAATTTGAAATTTAGGAGTTTGCAAATTTTTTTTTTTTTTGAAAAACGTAGGGGTAAGTGACGTGGCAGATGAGGTGGCACTGCCATGTCATCTGCCACGTCATGATGTAAGAGAATGAAGTAAAAATATGGTGTAACCCTAGCATTACTGTAGCTATAAACATCCGACTTGTGAGAGACTTCTCCAAAGTTTCTACTAACTACTTCTGGAACAATATAACCAATAGTTCCTCGTGTACCTGTCAATGATATGATACTCTCTTTCTTCAAGCAAATTTTTGCAAGACCAAAATCAGAGATCTTTGGACAAAATTCTTCATCTAGGAGAATATTATGGGGTTTTATGTCAAAGTGCAAAATTCTTGTGCTACAACCACGACGTAAGTACTCTAATCCTTGAGCTATGCCCACTGCAATTTGGTACAAGTTTTCCCATGTCAGCTTTTGATTCGTTTCCATACTTTTTTCATATATGAACTTCTCCAGAGAACCATTAGGCATAAACTCATAAACAAGAGCTCTTTTACTGCCCTCAAAACAAAAGCCTAAAAGAGCAACTATGTTTACATGAGAAGTCCTACTAATACTAGCCACCTCATTGATAAATTCTTCACCATTACCTTTGGCTTCTTTTAAGACCTTCACTGCAACATTACGCCCATCAAGTAGTTTACCTTTGTAAACACCTCCGTACCCTCCTTCGCCTAGTTTGTCTCTAAATGAGTTAGTCATTTTCTTGATTTCTTAATAATTATATCTTTGAGGAGCCAATGACCCATTATTCCTAAAAAACACCTCAATGTTCTGATAATTGCTAGCTTTCTTTTTCCAGAAGATAATGTAGTTATCTGGTGATCTTTTCATGAAGCAAAAGGCTAGAATTATGAATATGCCAATTCCAATGGCGGCTAGCATGCCTGTAATAAAAGATTCTTATAAGAATGGTTTCAAGGATAATTATTGCCACCGAACGTAGCTAGACTTGAGCAACCTTAAAAAGATAATCTGGCTCAAATATCAGCTTACTGTATGTTATGAGCACTAAACAGTTATAAATGAATATTGTCTTATGTTAATTTACCTCTTCCTATAATGGAAATTCTCATAATTTATAATATTTCATTGCTAAATTAAGCTAAAAGAAGCATAACACTTAATAATTTTAAAATGCATATACAGATGACGGAATGTGGCTTTTTTTTTTTTTTTTCTTTAAAGAGAAACATAAAATGGCAAAAACATTGTGCCAGCAGATACTCAATGAAATTTTTGTGCCTATGGTTCCTTAGTTGCAACGATTTACAAACATCACCGATTCACTCGAGTTGTTTTATTCTATCCTTTGGGTTGCTGTATTTTTCCTGTAATTTCAGTTGTTTATCCTCTAAAAAAAGCAGTTGACCTGGAAGTAGACGACGAAGACTTGTAAAGACATAAGAAAGTTTGAGACAGTTTCTAAATCATAAATGTCCAGTGATGGGAAAACATTTGGACCGGTCTGCCCATGACTGAAAATATAAGAAAAAAGATGATATCTATCATATCTTATTCACCGACAACTCTTATGTTACATGTTTAATATTAATTAGACATACTTCTAAAGATTATAACAAAGTTTAAAAAATAATTGTGTAACTTAGACATGAAGTTGCCGCCATTTAATTAACTCACTTAACTTCTGTTCCATTGTAGAAGGGGAATGGCAGATGGCCAAGGTCTCCACAATGGATAGGATGACATTTTGGCCCGGAGCCCTTTTCTTCTCGAGCTAACGAAACAAGTAACAGATGAGAGATAAAGAAGAACACAAGATAAGAGACACAAGACATTCTAAAAACTCAACTCTAATTGGCAACAGATTTAAAAAACATCATAACTCTTTGAAAAACTCGTGTTGAGTTTTTTAATTCAATCATTTCTGATGCTGCATTTTCCCTGTGGTTTCAAATTTCTTACCTCCAGACCACGCAGTTGACTTGGAGTTCTGTTTGTGAAGACTTGAACAAACCGAAAGTTGGAAAACGTTTGGACTGAAATGATAAAAGGAAATTACAAAACCATCCTTATATAATCAGTTTTTAATTTTAACTTTTAAAATATCATATATTATTAATTTTTAAATTTTTTTTTTTTGTATTATAAATTTTTTATCTTTTATCTTTCATTTTTTATTATTTTACTTTACAAAACTGCTATCAACCACTACTTTTTATTTAAAAATTCTAATACTTTAATTTGATATAAAATCTCATTTTTAGGTCTTACTCTACTTAAAATTTATTATTGATAACATAAAATTTACCAGAACAAAATAAATTTTGTGGAATTCAAGCTTTTTTAATATAAACTTTTGAATATGGTTTTTTTTTTTTAATTTATATTATGGTTTTTTTTTTTTAATTTATATTATGGTACGTTTTTTTTTAATATTATTCTATATCTGTTTTGTATTGAGTAAAAATAATGGGAAATATTGTAAAAATGAGGTGAGAGTGGTTGGGAATTATTCTTTATGCTTTTTTTTTTTTTTTGGTATAATTTTTATGGAATGTTTTCTATAATTTGTAATTTTCTATTATTATGATATCAAATGAATTGTTATGTATTTTTAAATAAAATATTTTAGTGAGAGGTTAAATATTATGGGTTTGAAGTGTATGGTTTTAATTTGTATATCAAATTCTGTGCTAGATAACTTATCTCCCTAATATATGTTTAAATACAAGTTCTTGAAATTATTATCCATCACAAGTGAACGAAAATCTCAGGGCTGGGTAGTTTTTGATGATTTTATACATAGTGTGGCTGAAAATATAAGGGTAGTTTTTGATAATTGCCCTAATATTAATTAAGTGCAATTTAAATGATTATAACAAAGAGATGGTTGTTTAACGTAGACATCAAATTACAAGATGAGAGATGAAGAAGAACACAATATAAGAGACACCAGACATTCTAAATACTGAACTCTAATTGGCAACCGAGTTAACAAACATCAGAATTCTTTGAAAAACCTCTAGACCACGCAGTTGACTTGGAAACTTTTGGATGGTGAAGACCTGTGCAAACCGAAAGTTGGGACAGTTTATAAATCATGAATGTCGAGTGATGGGAAAACCTAATAAATAGATCTTCTCTTAATTCTTAAGATACATGCTTCATATTTAATTAAGTGCAATTTAAAAAAAAGTTGTTTCACTTAGACATCAAATTGCTGCCATTTTAACTAACTTCTGGACAATTATTGACTGACTTAAGATCGGTTATTCATTGGCTTGTATGTTTGGAGCAAGTGATAAGAAGGTGGAATGGATTTCACTTCATGCCAAAAACATCTTTTCAAGTGTCACTTTATAAAAGAAAAGTTTTCCCCAGCTGGATGGAAAGGAACAGGCTTTAACTTTTCAAAGTTTAGTGTGAACACTAGAATTCAAGTTCAGAGCCTTAAAGTTACATTGAGAGCGTAAACTAGTTTACAAACTTTGAGACTTCTCTTCTAAGTATGCACCATTTGGGTGAATACACACTTTTATGAAACCTAAAAGTAAATTTGTGAATGCAAAACACTTACCTGAAAGCCAAAACCCTTAGAAGAAAATTACAAACAGATGATAATTGAAACATAATTTCATCAGCCACTAGATGTAGTGTCACCACTCACCACTAGCCCATTTTGCTGTAACAGATGTAGGTGACAACCTAATATTCTTCAGCAAGGAAGCCTAATCACAATGTGTAGCTGAAGCTGTTGGCGGCATACTCTTCAAATCATCGTCATTGTTTAGATTCTTTGGCTTCCACTCTCCCCTGTCAATTCTCCTCAGCTTCTCCAATATCACTTCCATGGAAGGTCTAATTTCCTTTTTCTGCTGCAAACATAGAAATGCCAGCTCAACAATTGAAGTTATCATTCTTTTAACTTAATTTGATATAAAATCTCATTTTTAGGTCTTACTCTACTTAGAATTTATTATGGATAACATAAAATTTACCAGAACAAAATAAATTTGAGGAATTCAAGTTTTTTAATATAAACTTTCGAATATGATATTTTTTAAATTTATGTTATGGGTTTTTTTTTTAAAAAAAAAATTATTCTATATTTGTGCTGTATTGAATCAAAATAATGAGAAATATTGTAAAAATTAGGTGAGAGTGGTTGGGAATTATTCTTTATGCTTTATTTTTTTTTTTGGGTATAAGTTTTATGGAGTGTTTTCTACAATTTTTAATTTTCTATTATTATTATAGCAAATAAATTGTCATATATTTTTAAATAAAATATTTTAATGAGAGTTTAAAAATTACGGGTTTAACGTGAAGTATATTTTTATTTTGGATATCAAATTCTATGTTAGATAACTTATCTCCCTAATATTTGTTAAAATACAAGTTTTTGAAATTATTATCCTTCATCAAGTGAACCAAACATGCCCTAACATAAAAGGTTAAATTGTTTATTAGCCGTTACTACATTATAGTAGATTTAAAACATGATAACAATTATATTTATAAATTTTTTATTAGAATTTGATTTGTAATGAATAAGCAATCTAAAATTGATCTAAAAATCTTTATTTAAAAAATAAATAAATTTCAATTATCTTACACTATTACAGTATCAATCACTTTATGAAAAGTAAAAAGTTAAATAAACAAGAATATTTTTCAATAAAATAGTGTTATTTAAGCCCCAATGAAGCTCTTTATAAACTCCATCTATCAATTTTTTTATAATTAAATTTAAAAGTATGTTATCAATTGAAATTATTAAAATATCCCCACCATCTAGATTAAATACAATTATTATTCAATAACCAATATTTCAAACAGATGATTTTAATTCAAGATTGCGAATTCCAGCAAAAGTATTTAATTTATAATTGGCATTGATAGATGATGATTTGTATAAAAAAAATTCTCGTATTCTACCTTTTTCCTTCAGTCCATCATCACTCCGGCAATTAGTAATTTAGGGTTGAGAGTATTTGATTAATACTCTGATTTAGTCTATTCTAATATCCAAATATAGAAGGCATTATTTTTAAGAAGGAATGATACAAGGATTAAGTAGAAGGGTATTTTTGTAATAAAATATAAAATATTTAGAAGTTAATTCTTTTAATTGATTTTATTTAATAATGGGGTTTAAATAAAACCACTCTTTTGCCCCCCACTATTTTCCTCTTTAGCCCCATCTTTAATTTTAGGTGAGGTTATAATTGTAATAAAATAATTTATTCTTCTTCCTCCATTTTATTCACTTCAAAGCTTTATATTTACCGTCCTCAAAAATTAAAAGTAAATTAAATAAATTATGATTAACAATAAAACACTATTTCTTCAATGGAAATTTGTGATACCAGATGTTTTTTTTAATGGGTATGAAATCATATTTTTCTTCTATCAAGATGGGATTTTAAAGTGATTACTTGATTGTAAGAGCTTTTAAATTGTGATTTCTTAAACAAATTAATCCATATTTGTATGATAATGAATTTATGATACCGAGTGTTTTGTTTTAATGGGTATGAAACTCGATTTTTCTTTAGTCAGTGTAGGATTTAGAATTAATTACTTGGTTGTAAGAGCGTTGAGATTGTGATTTAGTAAACCGATTAATCCGTATTTGTCTCCATAACCAACCAAATTTATAATAATTTTGCAAGATACATGGCCTTATATATATATATATATATATATATATATATATATATAATATAGTAATTCTTCTCTTAATCAATTTGAACCTAACACCCTTGGGTATAATTTAGTTCAATAGCTAAAGAGTTTGTTATCTGGTTACAGGGAGAGAGGTTGACCCATTATATTAGGTCTATGTCAATAGGGTTGCCCTTCATCAAAGTGGATAAATTGGAAATTCATATGGAGATAAAAAGAGAGAAATTAATTTAAAATTAACACAATCATTTTTAATTTAAAGTAAATCAGATTGAGAATCATCATTTTTTTAATGCAATAAATTATTCATAAATAAAAATCTTGCTAAATGCTATTTACTTATTTTTTAATGCAATCCCTATAGTTTCATTTTTCTAACCTCTAGACCACGCTGTTGACTTGGAAAATTTTGGATGGTGAAGATCTGCACAAGCCGAAAGTTTAGAGCAAGTGATAAGAACGTGGAAAGGATTTTATTTCATGCCAAAAGCATCTTTTTAAGTGTCACTTTTATGTTATAAAAGAAAAGTTTTCCCCAGCTGGAAGGAAAGTAATAGAATTTGAGGTGAGTCTGACTCACCCAATAAGATATTGTTGAATAAGAAGATTACCCCTTATATAAACTAGTAGGCTTAAATATGTCTAGTCGGTGTGAGATTCCAAATAAACTTTAACTTTTCAAAGTTTAGTGTTCCATTTTTGAAAAATATCAACAAATTGTGAAAACTAGATTTCAAGTTCAGAGTCTTAAAGTTACATGGAGACTAAACTAGTTAAAAAAATTTAAGACTTACTCTTATAAGTATGCACAATTTGGGTAAATAGACACTTGCATGAAACCTAAAAATAAATTTGTGAATGTAAAACACTAACATAAAACCCGAAATCGCTACCTAAAAGTTACAATCAAATGATAATTGAAACATATTTTCATTATCCAAATTGTGGATTAGGCAACTCCTTGACAAAAACCTTAACAACTCACTAGATGTACGTGACAGCTGATATTCTTAAGCAAGGAAGACTCATCCCAATCTTTGATGAAGCTGTTGGTTGCATGCTCTTCAACACTTCATTATTGTAGTTTAGATTCTCTGGCTTGCACTTTCCACTTCCAGTTCTCTTCTGTTCCTGCAATACCAAGTTCCATGGAAGGTCTCATTTCCTTCTTCTGTTACAAACACAGAAAGGCTAGCTCAGCAATTTAAGTTGTTATTCTTTTTGACTTCTTCATCTGATTAAAATAAGATAACTAGATTTGACAATTTCTAACTAGATCGACACATGATCAGCCAAATCTGGTCGGTTGTGTACTGTTGTAGCCTCGGTGGCCGACGATAGCTTAGGTGTCTGGATTCTTTTTGTTAATTTTTAAACTTTTATTATGTGGGTGTTTTAGTTAAATTCTCAAATGTAGAAGGTTAAAATAATAATCTAAACAATAATATTAAAATAAAAGGACAATTTACTAATCTATTTAACATATCCACCAATGTATTATTTCTAACCAAACATATCAATATAACACACTCCCTAATTTATTCTAATCTTAGAAAACACATTTAATATAACATTTTCAATAATTTTCAAGGTAATATATTTTCTATTTAATATAACATTTCTAGTAATACAACATTCTTTGAATCCAATGCACCCATCAAAAACTAGAAAATTAAAATCTAAATTTTAAGAAAAAATATGAAGTCCTAAAACAAAAGAAGTAAACTTGCAGGTGACGCTGCTTTAGATTCAATCGTGTCTTTGTTTCATCGACATCTAAAAACTGAAATCAAACTAACGAGGAAGCCAATTCAACTTCTAAGTCATCCTCAAGTGCCTGATTAGTTTCCGCATTTTCATCAGTCCAATGCACCTCCCTGTTAAGAAATATGGGTTATTTTGTTTTATTGTTTATTAAGGGTAGATATGTCTTTTCATTATTTCCTTTGTTTAGTCTATATATATATATATATATATATCTTTGTATTTAGGTTAAATCATACTTTTTGTATTCAATTGAATTGTGCAGTATCAATGAAACCCTAGCCTCCTCTTTTTATTATTTCTTTGGATTGTTTAACATGGTATCAAAGCAAAGTTTCATGGGACGAGGCTTAATCTTAAACATAGCTTATGCGGATCCAACACGAATAATTTTTGGAGAGGGTATTCGTTCAGTTTCTGCAATCTGGTATTTCGTTGGTATTCGTTCAATTTCGGCAATCTGGTATTTCGTTTTCCTTTCTTTTGCATTCTAGTTTTCTTTGTTTTTTTGAAAATGGCTACTAAAAGAGACGATTCGCTTCAATCTGTAAGTGTGAGGCTAGATGACAAGAATTATTCGTATTGAAGTTATGTGATGAGAAATTTTCTTAAGGGTAAAAAGATGTGGGGATATGTTAGTGGAACTTCTGTGAAACCTAAGAATACTGATGAGGGTTATGATGCTTTGATAGATGCCTGGGAAGCAAACAATGCAAAAATTATTACTTGGATTAACAATTCTGTTGGGCATTCCATAGGTACACAGTTAGCGAAGTATGAGACAACAAAGGAGGTTTGGTATCATCTACAAAGGTTATTTACTCAGTCAAAATTTGCAAAGTAGTATCAATTGGAGAATGACATACAAGCTCTTCAGCAGAAGAATATGAGTGTTCATGAGTTTTATTCTGCTATGACAGATCTTTGGGATTAATTGGCTCTTACAGAATCTACAGAATTAAAGGCATGTGGTGCCTATATTGCTCATAGGGAGTAGTAACGGTTGGTATAGTTTTTAACGGCACTTCGCAGTGATTTTGAAGGACTTAGAGGTTCAATTTTGCTTCGTTCTCCAATGCCTTCTGTTGACTCAGTTGTCAGTGAGTTATTGGCTGAAGAAATACGTCTTAGTCTCATTCTGAAAAGGGAATTCTTTCTGCTTCTACTTCTAATCCTTCTATGTTAGCAGTACCTTTGAAGCCAGTCTTTAATAATGAGAATAAACCTTACACAAGGGTTGCCTTTGACGAGTGCAGTTTCTGTTAGCAAAAAGGTCATTGGAAAGCTCAGTGTCCTAAGTTGAGGCAGCAGAATCAATCGCAGCAGCAATCTCAAGCTTGGAAGCCTGGCAACCAGTCACAATCTAATGCTCATAGACCACCTCAGGGTTACAAACCACCACAGTCTAATACTGCAGCAGTAGTTTCATTAGGTCCTTTCACCGATCCTAGTACTCTGGCTGAGCAATTTCAGAAGTTTCTCTCCTTACAGCCACAAGCTATGTCTGCCTCTTCTTTCGTAGGTCAGTTATCTCATAGTTCTTCAGGTATGTCACATTCTGTATGGGTTTTGGATTCTGGTGCTTCACATCATATGTCTCCAGATTCTTCATCTTTTGCTTCTGTGTCTCCTTTGTCTTCTATTCCTGTCATGACTGCTGATGGCACTCCTATGCCTTTAGCAAGTGTTGGTTCTGTTGTCACACCTCACTTGTCTCTCTCAAATGTTTATCATATTCCAAAACTTACATTAAATCTTGCTTCTGTTGATCAGTTATGTGATTCTGGTAATTTAGTCACCTTTTCCTCTTTTTCTTGTTATGTGCAGGATCTACAGTCTCAGAAGCTGATTGGGACAGGCCGTAGGAAGGGGGGACTATATATTTTGGATGAGTTAAAAGTGCCAGTTGCTACTGCTACTAGTGCTGATTAAGTGCAATTTAAATGATTATAACAAAGAGATGGTTGTTTAACGTAGACATCAAATTACAAGATGAGAGATAAAGAAGAACACAATATAAGAGACACCAGACATTCTAAATACTGAACTCTAATTGGCAACCGAGTTAACAAACATCAGAATTCTTTGAAAAACCTCTAGACCACGCAGTTGACTTGGAAACTTTTGGATGGTGAAGACCTGTGCAAACCGAAAGTTGGGGCAGTTTATAAATCATGAATGTCGAGTGATGGGGACACCTAATAAATAGATCTTTCTCTTGTTTTATTTATCCACAACTCTTAAGATACATGCTTCATATTTAATTAAGTGTAATTTAAAAGATTACAATAAACAGATAGTTGTTTAACTTTATACATCAAATTGCCGCCATTTTAACTAACTTCTGGACAATAATTGACTGACTTAAGATCGGTTATTCATTGGCTTGTATGTTTGGAGCAAGTGATAAGAAGGTGGAAAGGATTTCACTTCATGCCAAAAACATCATTTTAAGTGTCACTTTATGTTATCAAAGAAAAGTTTTCCCCAACTGGAAGGAAAGGAACAGGCTTTAACTTTTCAAAGTTTAGTGTGAACACTAGAATTCAAGTTCAGAGCCTTAAAGTTAGATTGAGAGCGTAAACTAGTTTACAAACTTTGATACTTCTCTTCTAAGTATGCACCATTTGGGTGAATACACACTTTTATGAAACCTAAAAGTAAATTTGTGAATGCAAAACACTTACTTGAAAGCCAAAACCCTTAGAAGAAAATTACAAACAGATGATAATTGAAACATAATTTCATCAGCCACTAGATGTAGTGTCACCACTGGCCCATTTTGCTGTAACAGTTGCAGGTGACAACCTAATATTCTTCAGCAAAGAAGCCTAATCACAATGTGGAGATGAAGCTGTTGGCGGCATACTCTTCAAATCACTTCCATAGAAGGTCTCATTTCAATTCTCCTCAGCTTCTCCAATATCACTTCCATGGAAGGTCTCATGTCCTTGTTCTGTTGCAAACGTAGAAATGCCAGCTCAACAATTGAAGTTATCATTCTTTTAACTTAATTTGATATAAAATCTCATTTTTAGGTCTTACTCTACTTAAAATTTATTATTGATAACATAAAATTTACCAGAACAAAATAAATTTGAGGAATTCAAGTTTTTTAATATAAACTTTCGAATATGATATTTTTTAAATTTATGTTATGGGTTAAAAAAAAAAAAAAAATTATTCTATATTTGTGCTGTATTGAATCAAAATAATGGGAAATATTGTAAAAATGAGGTGAGAGTGGTTGGGAATTATTCTTTATGTTTTTTTTTTTAATTTTTTTTTTTTTTTGTATAACTTTTATGGAATGTTTTCTATAATTGTAATTTTCTATTATTATTACACCAAATAAACTGTTATATATTTTTAAATAAAATATTTTAATGAGAGGTTAAAAATTACGGGTTTAACATGTAGTATATTTTTAATTTGTATATCAAATTCTATGTTAGATAACTTATCTCCCTAATATATGTTAAAATACAAGTTTTTGAAATTATATTTATAAAATTTTATTAGATTTTGATTTGTAATGAATAAACAATCTAAAATTGATCTAAAAATCTTTATTTAAAAAATAAATAAATTTCAATTATCTTACACTATTACAGTATTAGTCACTTTATGAAAAGTAAAAAAGTTAAATAAACAAGAATATTTTTCAATAAAATAGTGTTATTTATGCCCCACTAAAACTCTTTATAAACTCCTTTCATCAATTTTTTTTTTATAATTAAATTTAAAAGTATGTTATCAATTGAAATAAAATACCCCCCACCATCTAGATTAAATACAATTAATAATCAATTACCAATTTTTCAAACCGATGATTTTAATTCAAGATTACGAATTCCAGCAAAAGTATTTAATTTATAATTGGCATTGATAGATGATGATTTGCATAAAAAAATTCTCATATTCTACCTCTTTCCTTCAGTCCAGCATCACTCCTGACAATTAGTAATTTAAGGTTGAGAGTATTTGATTAATATGTGATTTAGCCTTTGTTAATATCCAAATATAGAAGGTGTTGGAGTCTCACACCGACTAAGCACGCTCAAGCCTACTGGTTTATAAGAGGGAGTAATCTTTCTATTCAACAAGATCTTATTGGGTGAGGAGTCAAGTCCAGCTCAAATTCTATCATGATATTAGAATCAGGTTCAGTTGAGTTGAGTGTTTGACCAGCGGGTGGGGAGTTAGAGCCGACAACTACCTCCATCAACAAGCATGACCCAACATATGGGCTTGACCGTGAGGGGGAGTGTTGGAGTCCTCTACCGACTAAGCACGCTCAAGTCTACTAATTTATAAGAGAGAGTAATCCTCCCATTCAACAAGGCCTTATTGGGTGAGGAGTTAAGCTCACCTCAAATTCTATCGGAAGGCATTATTTTTAAGAAAGAATGATACAAGGATTAAGTAGAAGGGTATTTTTGTAATAAAATATGAAATATTTTGAAGTTAATTCTTTTAATGGATTTTATTTAATAATGGGGTTTAAATAACACCACTATTTTCCTCTTTAGCCCCATCTTTAATTTTGGGTGAAGATATAATTGTAATAAAATAATTTATTCTTCTTCCTCAATTTTAT
Source organism: Pistacia vera (assembly GCF_008641045.1). Lineage (NCBI taxonomy): Eukaryota > Viridiplantae > Streptophyta > Magnoliopsida > Sapindales > Anacardiaceae > Pistacia > Pistacia vera. The sequence goes on from NW_022196799.1 coordinate 427,475, forward strand.
TCACTTCAAAGCTTTATATTTACCGTCCTCAAAAATTAAAAGTAAATTAAATAAATTATGATTAACAATAAAACACAATTTCTTCAATGGAAATTTGTGATACTGTATATATATTTTGTTTTAATGGGTATGACATCATGTTTTTCTTCTATTAAGGTGGGATTTTAAAGTGATTACTTGATTGTAAGAGTTTTTAAATTGTGATTTCTTAAACAAATTAATTCATATTTGTATGATAACGAATTTATGATACCGAGTGTTTTGTTTTAATGGGTATGAAACTCGGTTTTTCTTTAGTCAATGTAGGATGTAGAATTAATTACTTGGTTGTAAGAGTGTTGAGATTGTGATTTAGTAAACCAATTAATCTGTACTTGTCTCCATAATCAACCAAATTTATAACAATTTTGCAAGATACATGGCCATAATTTAGTTCAATAGCTAAAGAGTTTGTTATCCTGTTACAGGGAGAGAGGTTGGCCCATTATATTAGGTCTATGTCAATAGGGTTGCCCTTCATCAACGTGGATAAATTGGAAATTAGTATGGAGATGAAAAGAGAGAAATTAATTTAAAATTAACTTAATCATTTTTAATTTAAAGTAAATCAGATTGAGAATCATCATTTTTTTTAATGCAATAAATTATTCATAAATAAAAATCAGATTAGAAAGAATTTCATTTCATGCCAAAAGCATCTTTTTAAGTGTCACTTTATGTTATAAAAGAAAAGTTTTCCCCAACTTGAAGGAAAGTGATAGAATTTGAGATAAATTTGACTCACCTAATAAGACCTTGTTGAATAAGAGGATCACCCCCATATAAACTAATAGGTTTGAATGCTTGATTATGCCTAGTTGGTTTGAGACAGACTTTAACTTTTCAAAGTTTAGTGTTCCATTTTTTAAAAATATCAACAAATTGTGAAAACTAGAATTCAAGTTCAGAGCCTTAAAGTTACATTGAGAGACTAAACTAGTTAAAAAACTTTTAGATCTACTCTTATAAGTATGCACAATTTGGGTGAATAGACACTTGTACGAAACCTTAAAATAAATTTGTGAATGTGAAACACTAACGTAAAACCCGAAATAGCTACCTAAAAGTTACAATCAAATGATAATTGAAACATATTTTCATTATCCAAATTGTGGATTAGGCAGCTTCTTGGCAAAAACCCTAACAACTCACACTAGATGTGGGTGACAGCCTGATATTCTTGAGCAAAGAAGACTCATCAGAATCTGTTGATGAAGCTATTGGTTGCATGCTCTTCAATATTTCATTATTATTGTTTAGATTCGTTGGCTACCTTATTACTGATTATGTGCTTAGGTTACCTTGTAGTGCCTATATGTTTTAATAATTATCAAAGAAATAAGGTATAAAGTTAACATGTGAGCTCTCCCCAAACTGACAGATTGTTGAGAGAATTTGTTAAAATCCTTGAAGGCAATTACTCTTCAGCTTTCAATAGGTTAGATCTTGCTAAGAGTGGAAACTTAATCGACACTTAAATATAATTGTATCCATAAAATTTCATTGTAGAGTACAAACATAAACATAAACAGAAACATATTATTGGAGAATTTCTTAACAGTTAACACATCATGACCTACTTAGCTTTGTAGTGTAGATGAAGAATATCTTGGGGCTGATCTCGGAGAAGATAGGAAAGGCTTGGTGGGACTTGCAAGGAACTTATGCTCCCTTTCAACATAACTACTACTCTGTCGATTGTTGGCCTGTCTGAAGGATTAGTTTGTATACACCACAAGCTCACAATTATCATCTTTCTTATACATTCTTTATCCTCTTCATTTGAAATACCTTGCATTCTGAGCTCTTCATCTTCTTCAAGACGTTTGTAAATCCAATGTGGAAAGTATATTTCACTGCTATTATCAACTCGAATATTTTTATTTTGTCTTCCACCAGTCATTTCTAAAACCATCATTCCATAACTATAAACATCTGATTTGTGAGAGACTTCTCCAAAATTTCTAGAAAATACTTCTAGAGCAATATAACCAATAGTTACTTGTGCAACCATAATTGATATAATACTCTCTCTTTTCAAGCAAATTTTAGCTAGACCAAAATGAAAAATCTTTGGACAAAATTCTTCATCTAGGAAAATATTATGGAGCTTTATGTCAAAAGTGTAAAATGTTTGTGCTACAACTACGATGTAAGTACTCTAATCATCTAGCTATGCCCACCGCAATTCGGTACAAGGTTTCCCACTTCAGCTTTTGATTTGTTTCCATACTTTTTCCATATATGAACTTGTCAAGAGAATCATTAAGCATAAACTCATAAACAAGAGCTCTTTTACGACCCTCAAAACAGAAGCCTAAAAGAGCAGCTATGTTAACTGTTGGACGCACTCAAGAATCAAGACCAAGTCAACTCCTACTTTTTAGGCTTTTTAGTTTTGTAACAATTTTTAGTTTCCGTTCATTGTGTTTGTTAATTAGTTTCCTACTTTTCTGTATATTTTAAATTTAAATCTTCCTTGTAATCTGTATATATATTATTACGATCATTGAATGATAACACAGTTCAAAATCATTACTTTTCTCCTATTGTGCTTGCCATTTTCACATGGTATCAGAGCAATAAATTTTTTTTTTCTCTCAGTATTTCTTCACCATGTCTAATGCAAATCCTACCCCCAACATCACATCACCATCATCATCTCCACAGTCATCACTACCTATCAAAACAGATCCTTATGCTATTCATCACTCAGATAGCCCTTCTACTGTTCTTGTTACACCTCTATTGACAGGAGACAATTATGGGCCATGGAGTCATGCAGTGACAATGGCACTTTGTGCCAAAAGTAAGTTGGGTTTTGTTGATGGGTCACTTCCCATTCCACAGGAGAAATATGATATTTCCAGCTGGGAACGATGTAATGATTTGGTTAGAAGTTGGATTTTTAATTCAGTCTCACCTGAGATCCGTCCAAGCATCTTGTATGCTGAAACTGCAGCACAAATTTGGACAGATCTTAAGGATCGTTTTTCTCAATCAAATACTCCTAAGATCTATCAATTGAAACAATCAATCTCTTCCCTCAAGCAAGAAGGTATGTCCATTTTATTATATTTCACACAACTCAAATCCTTATGGGATGAACTCAGTTCCATTGTCTGCGTCACTCCATGTATCTGTGGTAATGCTAAAAGCAGTATTGATCAGCAAAATCAAGATCGTGCCATGGAGTTTCTTCAAGGACTCTATGATCGTTTTTCAGCAATTCGCAGTCAAATTCTCTTGATGGAGCCATTCCCTTCAATTCAACGTATCCATAATTTGGTACGTCAAGAAGACAAACAACAAGAGATTAATATTGGAACAACTCCTACCATTGATTCGGCAGCGTTTTAGGTGTTTAAACCACCTTCTCGGCCATCGGGAAAGCGTCAATGTCCTTTTTGTGAACATTGTAACAAGCATGGTCATACTCTTGCCACATGCTACCAGATTCATGGCTTTCCAAATACGCAAGTGAAGAAATTAGGGCCACCTCCATCCACTTCCGCTACCAATCAATTAACACCTGAACAATACAACAAGCTTCTTGCACTTTTATCCAAAGAGGAATGTGGTGGATCATCAGTCCATTTGGCAGGTACAATTCTCACTTGCTTCTCCTCTTGTTGGATTATTGATTCAGGTGCTTCTAATCATATATGTACATCTCTTTCATTTTTTTTCTTCATATTCTACTGTTCATAAAAGCATGACAGTTCAATTGCCTGATGGTTCTCATGCGCCTGTGACACACATAGGCATAGTTCATTGTTCACCATCACTTATTCTCACTAATGTTTTTCACATTCCATCTTTCAAATTCAATTTGTTATCTATTTCACAATTAACCAATTCAACAAATTGTGATGTATTCTTTTCATCTTCTGAATGTATATTTTAGGACTGAGCAACGAAGAAGAAGATTGGTTGGGGTAGTGCTCGAAATGGTCTTTTTTACCTAGATGCAGATTTAGTTTTTAATTCTGCTTTTTCATTCAAGCATTGTAATAAATTTGACCTATGGCATTCTTGCCTTGGTCATCCATCTAGGTCTCGTTTTGATTTCATTGTTAAAATTTTCCCATTATTATTGCGAATAAAGATTTTGTTTGTGATGTATGTCCGCATGCTAAACAGCTGCGTCTTTCTTTTACTCAAAGATCATCTTGTTCTTCTCATTGTTTTGAATTAATTCATGTTGACATTTGGGGTCCTTTTTCTATCCCGTCCAAAAATGGATCACGTTTCTTTTTAACTATTGTTGATGATTATTCAAGGTGTACTTGGATTTATTTAATGAAACATAAATCTGAAACTTTCAACATGTTAATTCATTTTTTTAATCAAATCAATCGTCAATTCAACACGAAAATTTCTCGTATCAACTCTGGTAATGGGCAGATTTTTCTTCCTCAACTTCAAACCATTCGTTCAGACAATGGTACTGAATTTCTTTCTAAACAAATTCAAACATGGTTTCATGAACATGGTATTATTCACCAACGTAGTTGCATTGCGACCCCCCAACAAAATGGCGTTGTAGAACGTAAGCATCGACATCTCCTTGATGTTGCTAGATCTCTACGATTTCAAGCACACTTGCCTCTTTCTTTTTGGGGTGAATGTATTCTCACTGCCGCATTTCTTATTAACAAACTTCCAACTCCGAATCCTCAATAAAGGTGGAAAATTAACCCGCCGGCCCGACCCGCGACAGGTTACGTAGTTTGGCGGGCCGGGCCTACCCCCGCCCGCCAACAAAGGCAGCCGAGTTAGGCATGCCATTATGGAGAAAATGGCTGGCCCAGCCCGGCCCGCCAACCCTAACCCGCTGGGTTAGCCCGATTTCTTATTTTTTTTTGTTTTTTTACTTTTTTTGTTTAACTTTTCAAATAAATATTTATAAATATAATTGTTTTTAGTTAACTTTTCAAATATCAATAATTCAATTCAATTCATTTTTTTTTTTTTTTTGGTTAACATTTCAAATATTAATTCAATTTTAATACAATAAAATTGTAATATAGAAAAATTAGACTTATTCATTTATCAAAAAATAAATAAGAAATTACAACAATTATTGCCTCGTTAAAAACCTCACCAAGAAAAACCCAATGGGAGAAAACTTGGTAAAGAAAAAAAAGTGCAATAATTGACAATTAATTTACAAATTAACTTTACAAAACAACTAATTTGGGGGTGGTTCACTAGGACCTCCCTCATCTGTATCATCTATATTACAAATTGAAATGATTCTACTAAAGTATTGTCGATAACCTCGTATTGATCTTTATGGCGTGATCGTTCCCAATCTCGAAGACATGAGGACTTCAATCATTTTTGGAGCAAGTTTAGTCCCCTTTCATTTAAAATCCTTCCACTTGCACTAAATGTTTGTTCGGATGAGATGGTTGAGGCAGAACAACGAAAACATCCAAGGCAATCTTGATAATACCGAAAAAATACATTTTCTGGCTCCCCTACTCTAAGATATCAAAGTGACCTGCTGGAAACATTTCGGGGGTTGCCAAATATGTTGAAGTTCATTACTCTACTACGACTCCATGGAGGACAGTATATTAGTTGTTGTTGTTGGTGGTGGTGGTGCTTTTGAAGAGGAGGCTGTGCTTCGGATTCGGGTCCTTTTCGCCTATTCAGTGCATTCCAAGAGTATAAGTCTTCATTTGTGTTTCTTCTGATACAGCTTCTCTGGATATTTCGCCTCTTGCGACTGCGGGTTCCCATACCTGTTTTCATATTGGAAATATACTTCGAAAAGCCTATTTTTACCTCTCCTATTTGATTGACATATGATTCGGTTTGTAAATTTTCACTTAAATTGTCAAAACCATTTTCTAAACGTGCTAATTTAATTCTAGGATCAAATATAGCACCTAAACAATAAAAAAAGGAAGGGTTCCCAATTTTCAAAAAAAAAAATTTCATTGCCTTTATTGGTGCATGTAAAATTTCATCATCTTTGTTTTTTGTAAATAACTCGGAAATTTTTATAATTGCATGTATTACCAATGGACTAGTAGGATAATACACACCAGAAAGTTGTAAAGTGGCTTGGTAAAAACATTTGAGAAAAGAATGAAATACTTTAGCTATCTTCCAATCATTTTCTACCAAATGATGAGGACCTCTATTATTTGCTACAAAATAACTAATTATATTAGCATAAGGTAAACATGAATCAAGCATTAAATAAGTACTATTCCATCTAACAGGCATATCTAATGCAAAAGTTCTAGGAGACATATTTGATTTTATACAAGCTTCTTGAAATTCAGCATTTCTTTTATTACTACTAGTAATCCAAGCTAAAGATTCCCTAATTCTATCAATATTTTTTTTAATTGTTTTCATACCACTTTTCACAATTAAATTAATAACATGACATGCACAACGTTGGTGAAAAAACTTCAAATTATTATATAAAAGATAATTATTTTGAAAAAATTCTATAGCTTTACTATTAGAACTTGCATTATCTAAAGTTAAACTTATCACTTTATCAATAATATCATAATCTTCTAAAACTTCAATAATTTTATTATAGATTTCTAAACCACTATGATCCACATCCATTAATCTAAATCCTAATAAAGATTTATTTAATTTAAATTCATTATCAAAATAATGACTAGTCACACAAATATAATCTTGTTTAGCTCTACCACTCCAAATATCAGCAGTTAAAGCCACACTAATATGACAAGTATGAAATTTATTTTTTAATTCTAATTTCATTTTTTTAAACAATTTTATTAAATCATTTCTAGTTGCAGTTTTAGAATAACTTTTAAATCCTGGAAAAAATGAATTTTGAACAAATCTTTCAAAATATTTATCTTCAGCCACATTAATAGGTTGATCAGATGCAGCAATATATAAAGCTAACTGTTCCCTATATACATCAGAATTATAACGCCAAGTAGTACCCATATTAGTTATTTGAGTTTGATTGCTTTCTCTATTTCCATGTTGATTAATATGTTTATTAGCATGCATTTTTAAAGTACTAGTACCATTACTTGAATCAGCTTTATAAACATTTTCACAATATTTGCATCTTACTTTCTTGACTTGAACGCCATTTTCTGTCTCGTAAAACTTGTCGAAATGCGCCCAAACGTCTGATGTGTGCTTGTCTTCGGTTTCGACGGCAGTTGATGAACCCGTCTGAACTTGAGAGGGAGATGGACGAGGACGACTTCTAGAACCACCGGGAGCTGTTGGAATCGACAGCATATTTTGAGGTGTATCAGATTCTAAGACTGGGATTGGGACAGCGGGACTATTTGAATCTCCTGCATTCATAGTAAAATCAGCGGGACTAGGACTAGGATTGTAGTTTTCTTCATCATTGAAATTGATGGGAGAGAAATATCTATCCATTGTAGTTGAAAAAAAAAAATTTGATGTAGAAGAAATAAAAATTAAAGAAAGAGAATTGGAATATGGAATTTGGAATTTGAAAAATTGGAAATATGAATTGAAAATTGCAAAAACTAATAAAAATTAAAATAAGAGCAAATTGATAACAAAAACATTAAGAGAATAAATGAATAATTGAGAGAATCGAGATTAGAGAATATGAGAGAATGAGAGAATTTGAGTTGTAAGAAAAATATGAGAGTTTAGGGCCAATTTATAGAAAAAAAAATGGGGAAAGAAAATGACGAAAAAGACCCCTCAAACGGCTATATTTCAAGGGTAAAAGGGTAATTTTAAAAAATAAATTAATTTTACTTTTTTTTTCTAATTTATTTTTCGGCCAACCCGGCAGGCCAACCCGCATGCAACCCGCCAGGTTGGCTGGCCTCCTGCAGAGAGGACAAAATAGCAACCCACGGGTTGCTAGAGGGTTGGGCTCAACCCAGCCCGCCATTAAGGCGGGCCAGTTTCAACCCTCTTCATTATAGGTCGGGTTAGGGTTGACCCGCCTAACCCAGCCCATTTGTTCCACCTCTAATCCTCAACTATAAATCACCTCATCAAGTTTTATTCGGAACTATTCCTTCATACTCGTCTCTTCGAGTTTTCCGATGTTTATGTTTTGCTAAAAATATGAATATTCAACATAAGTTTGATGAGCGAGCCAAACCTGGTATTTTTGTTGGTTATCCATACGGTCAAAAAGGATATCGCATATATGATTGCAAAACTCATCAAATCTATGTTTCTCGTGACATTATATTTCATGAGTCAATTTTTCCATATCGCGATCTTCTATCTCCATCATTAAAAAATTCAATTACTATTACTCCAATTAATGATGATGGAACTTTTGACTACACTACACCACTGATTGTTCCCACTAATATTTCTTCTAGTGATTCTATCCCTCATAATCTAGTTGATTATTCCAATGATTCTCCACTTAATGACACACCCAATTCTCCACCTATTTCCGAGGACACTCATTCTAATACTTCTCCTCCAATAGCACCTGGTTCTATAATAAATAATCATTCTCAACGAATTCGTCGTCCACCAAGTCATCTCAAAGATTATATTTGTAACCATATTTCACTTTCAACGGATTTTCCACTAGCCAATTATTTTTCTTTGTCCCATCTAAGCCATTCTCATCGTGCTTTTCTAACAAATATTATTGAACATCAAGAACCACACTCTTATTCTCAAGCCATAAAATCTGGTGAATGGTGCGATGCCATGACCAAAGAAATTCAGGCCCTTGAATCAAATAATACTTGGTCTTTATGCTCACTTCCCAAGGGAAAATCACCCATTGGTTGTAAATGGGTCTACAAAATTAAATATCGATTCGATGGGTTTAATTGAGAGATATAAAGCTCGTTTAGTTGCCAAAGTTTATACTCAAGTTGAAGGAATCGACTATCATGATACCTTCGCACCTGTGGCCAAACTAGTTACTTTTGTCTCCTTCTCTCCATTGCTGCCATTAAAAATTGGTCTCTACATCAACTTGATGTCAACAAGCATTTCTCCAAGGAGATCTCAATGAAGAAGTATAGAAACTTCCTCCCGGTTTCTCTCGTAAAGGGGAGACTCGTGTATGCAAATTAAATAAATCAATCTATGGTCTCAAACAGCTTCTCGTCAATGGTTTTCTAAATTCTCAACCGCTCTTATTCATCGAGGTTTTCGACAATCTATTGCAGACTATAGTCTTTTTACATATATTCATGATTAGACTTCTATTTTTGTTCTCGTAATGTCGATGATATTATTATCCCTGGCAATAATGATGATGCCATCACTGAATCAAACAATTTCTTGCTCAACTTTTTCCATAAAAGATCTTGGCAATCTTCGATATTTTTTAGGTATTGAAGTGTCTCGATCTAAACAAGGAATTTTTCTATGTCAAAGAAAATATACCCTTGACATCTTATATGATTCTGATAGACTGGTTCTCGACCATCTGAATTTCCTATGGAACAACATCTTCGTTTACGACCAAAGGATGGTACTCCCTCCCTGATCCGACAACTATCGTCGACTGTTGGACATCTTTATATCTTACGGTCCCACGACCAGATATACTATAGGTTGTAAACACACTTAGTCATTCTGCAATTTCCCCATTCGACTCATCTTGATGCTGCCACCCGGTTCTTCGTTATCTTAAAGGTACTGTTGGTAAAGGATTATTCCTTCTCTGCATCTAGCTCTCTTACTTTTGTTGGATTTGCTGACTCGACTGGGCCGTTGTCCTACTAACGTCAATCCACCACTGGTTTTTTACCATGTTAGGTTCTAGTCCTATTTCTTGGAAACCAAGAAAACAACCACACTACAAGAAAACTGGCATTCTGCGTCTAACAAAATTAGAAGCAGAAAGTCACATTTAACACTAAGCCATTTTTAGCGCTAAATTCGGTTGTCGCCTCGTTATTTGCAGTAGGCTGGTCGTAGATTCATAGCGCGTCTATATTGTGGTTTAGACGCAAAAAGTTTTTTTTTGGCGACTATCAAAATAGTCGGCAAATGTTGTTCAAAATATCCCCCCACTTAGACGCTAAAAGTTGAAGGGTAATTGTGTAAAATTGTATAGTGACTAATCAATTAGTTGCAAAATTGTTAGTTTTAGTGTCTAATAATTTGTCGCGAATCCCACACAAATTAGACCCCAAAGGTGTAAGGGTAATTTCGTCAAGGCTTTCGCAACTATTTTATTAGTCGACGAATGTATCTTTTTGTGACTAAACTTTAGTGGCTAATTGTAACTCTTTTAGATGCTGATGTAGAATCCAAACGGTTTTCGCGACTATTATATTAGTGGCCGAATGTATCTTTTGGTGACTAAAATTTATTGTTTTAATTATTAATTTTAGATGCTAAATGTGGAATCCAATACCTTTCAATTGGATACATCCACCGATATCCAACTGGACCACCCATTTTAGCTTCCAATGGAAGGTGTATAGCCAAATGACCATAATATCAAAAAATGCAGAGGGAAAACCATTTCAAGCTTACAAAGAATTAGGACTATATATCTGTTCCAATCTATTTAGATCATTACAGACAACGTCCTAGCACTATTTGTTGGAAAAAGTAGGACACTCAACAAGTGCAGTACAACGTCTTGACGCAAAATGGACGTATTCCAACGGGCAGCAGTTTGATAGCAGGACATGACAATCATGACTCTTTAACCCATGACACCTTGCCGTCTTTCACATTGACACATCGGGAGATATTACTTGCATAACCGTCTGGAAACTTCACTGATTTCAGGAACTGGCAAAATTGTCTTCTCTCATCTAATGTAAGGTATAACATGCTGGGTTTCAAATATCTATCCCCATGGGGTTGCAAATGAACTCTGCGCGTATGTTCACATCAGCCAAATCCGTCTAGCTTTATCAGTATCTTTGATTTCCCTTCCATGTTCAATAATGTACCAATGATGTGTCACATATGTTTTTTTCAATGTGCATCACATCAAGGTTATGTCTGATTTTAAGTTTACACCAGTATTCCAACTCAAAGATATACTTTTCTTTGTCCAATTTGATGCACCAGGCTCTGTTTCCTTTTTCTACCTCTATCAACTGATAATAAATTTTCCCGAAACGCACATCGTTCACATGAGATTGTTGTTCATGAATTTCATCCCTTGAATATAGTTTTGGCGGAGATCTAATTTCCTTTTCCCATCGAATTGCTTGCTTCGCCTCCACCGATGATCTGGAGACAAGAATCGCTGATGTCCCATGTAGCATATTTTACTTCGCAACAATTGGGATGAAGTATTCTCATTACATACAGGACAAGCCTTATAGCCTTTGGTTCTCCATCCAGACAAATTGCCTAAGGCGGGAAAATCATTAATTGACCACATCACAGCGGCGTGTAAACGAAATGTTCCCCCGAGCTGTATCATAAGTCTCTACACCATCAACCCATAACTCTTTTAATTCTTCAATCAATGGACCAAATACCACATCAATATCTCTTCCAGGTGCTTTAGGCCCTGGAATGAGCAATGACATCATACAGTAGGTCTTTCATACACTTCCATGGAGGCAAATTGCACGGACAAGTACCACGGCCACTTGCTATAAGATAGACTCATGTTCCCAAAAGGATTAAAACCATCAGTTGCAATACCCATCCGACATTTCGGGCATCTTGTGCAAAGAAGGTATATCCTGTCAAATTCTTTCCAAGATTCAGAATCAGCAGGATGCCTCAACTATCTTCTGTATTTAATCGTTTTTCCTTATGCCACACCATATCTTCAGCTGTGTGCCTTGACATGAAGAGTCTTTGGAGTCTAGGTTCAGTGGGAAGTAACGCAAAACCTTATGTGCAATTTTTTTGCCCTTTCCATCATATCTTATATCTAGTTCATCACATATAGGACATTTATCAGCTTCGCATGCTCCTTCCAAAATAATGCCAATCAAACCTACATGCATGTATTGATTCATAGCCTAAGCCTAATTGTTGCATAATTTTTCTAGCTTCGATAGGAGTTCGGGGAGATTGGATCCTTTAGGCAACAACCTTTTTATCAACTGTATTATCAAGTCCATGATTTTCAGTCATGTGAGTAATGACTTTTATATGCAACAATTTACTATGAACTCTAGATTGACATGTTGGTGCACCCTGGATACAATTCTTGTTGAGCATATGCAAACAGTCATCAAATTTCTCTAGTCTACAGTCCTAAATTATGGGTTGTACTACCAACTACATTTGATGATCCCCATCCATATGCATGTTTACTGGACCACGAGCATCATTAAGCATGTCCATGATGTCATCATCATCTCTCATATCATTGTCGACTTCGTCGCCAGACACGACATCATATATGGTTCCAACATTCAGTGTTCCCCTTGAAAAGTCCATACATCATAACTTCTTGAAACCCTGTCTATACAAATGTGAGCTGAATGGTGTATATATCATGTGATCTTGTATTCAACAAGATCTACATGGAGAGCGGGTCTTACCCTCAGTATCCAAATGTTGTTTTGCAATGTCTATGAAAGAGTCAATTCCTTGATATATTCATCGCACAACCAATTAGACAACCAAATCCATCTTCTATCCATTGTGACCTTCTAGGTTCGCAAACAAAACATAAATTCAGTATCATAAATATGTTCTATCACAAGACAATACTCAACCCAAATAAACCACATTCATCCATACAAGAATATAGTACTAGTGATATGTAAATGGGTATAAACGATCAATAAATTAATTAATTATCAATTAACGTAACTTATACCTTTGTTTTATGGTTTTAGTAGCAGTGGTGCCCGCACTCTTCTTAGCCTCAGTCTTCAAGTCACCTTTAAGATTCTAAATACCTTTTACAACAAATAATTGGTTATAATTTTATAATTTATCAAGAATATGTCATTTTCTTATATGAAAATAAATACCACACTCTAAATTAAATGAATCAGCAAGCAAAGGCTAAAAATTAAAGTCAAAGGAACCTGACCTGCAAATTATGCTTATTTAAATAATCACACATTGAAGGGAGAACTAAATTAGAATATTTTGAATTCGCTAAAAAAATTATAAATATTCTATTTAAACACACATAAATAAATTCAAATTATTTATTTATTTATTTATTAATTATTAACAATCACTCTTTTTTCATTGTTTTTCAGCCTTAAATAATGTGTTGTCGTGGCCCTATCTAGTTTAGATAAGGGTAAAACAATAAAAAAACTAGAGTAACAAGACAGAGGTGTGGTTCCATCACATTCACATTCTGATAGAACCTGACCTGCAATTACTCACACACAACAGAATCTGTCCAACAATCCACAATCAAATCCAGAACCAGAATGAAGTAATTCTCTAAGCAGCTATCAACAGAACATTACATCTAGAATAGCATGTCCAGACCATGTTCAGTTAGTCACCAACAAACAAGACTCATAGCATAATAAGACTAAGTACAAATAGAAAATACAGTAACCATAAAACATCTATAAAGAGAACCTTAATCCGAAATTCCATGGGAAATGAGAATATCAGTTTAATATTGGAAAACGAAGCAAATGTACACAACTAATCACCATAATTCATATCCTACAAGTTATTTAATGATTTTATAAATACACTGATTTTATGTGCATCTGGTGCAGACTGCAAGTTGAATAACTGTTTCCAACCGCACTCTATGACATGAATCAACATATATCATAATTGCAGGTAATTGCAATTTCATTGAGCACACGTGAAAGAAGAAGAACCAAGCAGCTGGTTCTGATTATGGTTATACAAGAACACAACAACAATTAATGAAAGTAGGATAATTATCATATACAATTACAATGCACATTTGACTAAAGTCAGATTACTTTAGTCAGGAATGAACAAGCATTAACCTCTTGGAGGAGCAAACCCTCTGATTTGATGGATAAAATAAAATAGCATAACTAAAAACTGCCTTTCATTTGCAATTTAGTATAACTTACAAGGATGCTCGGTTCATTTTCAAGGCAAATTACAGTATTTGGTAAAATCATCAACCTCAGAGCATACTAATATAATATATTAGAAATGGATGTATGACAATTGACTTCAATCAAGAAGTTTATTGTGGCATATTCTTCAGTAAACCCGATAGAAGCTACGTCGTTGGTTCTAGTTCTACAACCCATATTAGCTTATTTTATCTTCATAATGATCACAAGCCAGCACCAATGTATTTTTAATAGTATTTAAGCAAACACTAGAATGATCCAAAAAAGAAAGCATGGCACAAACTTTAGATGTAAAATAATTGGGGATATTCATAGAAGAAATTAATAGCTAAAAAAGGAGTTTGTATTTTGCACACAGAATGTACAAGATTTAGAACCCAGTAGAGTTGAAATCGAATAACAGTTTCCTACACAATACATACCAAGTCTGACGTGGTGCATCAACCATCAAATGAGCAGCAACTGAAACTTCTTCTATTGGGGTAATCGCCAGGGATTTGCGTGGAAAGAAATTCGGAATTTGGGGAAACAGGGAGGGATTTGCGTGGAGAAGAGAAGAGGTAGGTAAGGTTATGAGATTGGGAATTTGGGGAAATAGGGTAGGGATTTGCGTGCGTGGAGAAGATTGGGAATTTGGGGAATTTGGGAAAGGTTAAATTTGGGGAAATAGGTTAGGTTTGCGGGCATGCGTGAGAAGATTGGGAATTTGGGGAATTTGGGGAAAGGTTTGCTTATATAGGTTAGGTTTTTTGTAAATACTTGAAAAGATGCTACTAATTATTGTTTAATTTTTAAATATAATTATATTTTGCAACAAATCAATTTGTAACTAAATTTTTAGTCAGCAAAAAATTATTTATAGTTGCAGTCTGGCGGAACAAATAATTTGGGGGAAGATGAATTTTTCAACTTAATTGGCAACTAACCGAATTTAGTTGCCTGTATATTATTTTGCAACTAACACAACACATTTGTCACTAAAATGCCTCAGGGCCCTTGTAATATTTGTCCAAATATGGGATATTTTGGTAATTTAATTTTTCTGTAACTAATCATAATAGTTACTAATACATTCTCAATTAATTGCAACTATTTAGCAACTAAGGATAGTTTGCAAAAAAGGTTTTTTTGTAACCAATAATGTAGATGCAAAATAAAATATTTTAGATGCAAATTGTCAAATTATGGAGGGAAAAATGGTCAAACAAAAATTGTAACTAAATTTATTAGTCACTAAAGCAACTTGTTCTGCAACTAACAAAATAGTCGCAGAGCATTAACTTTAGACGCCAAAAGTTGGAACATGTGGACCCCAAAATTGAGTTGCTCTTTGTCCGACTAATGGTAATTCAGTTGGTAAATGTAGCCTTTTTGCAACTAATTCTGGTTAGTTGCTAAAAAAATGGTTGCAAAATGTCATTTTTCTTGTAGTGCCAACTATTTCTCGTTCTTCTGCAGAAGCAGAATATCGTTCTCTCGCTGCACTTACTTCTGAGTTGCAATGGTTAAAATATCTTCTTTCTGATCTTGGTTTCAACCATTCACAACCAATTGTAGTTCATTGTGATAGCAAATCTGCTATTCACATCGTCGAAAATCCTGTTTTTCACGAACGCACCAAACATATTGAAATTGATTGTCATTTTGTTCGAGAAAAAATTCAAGGAGGTCTCATTGCTCCTTCCTACCTAGGTTCTCACGACCAGTTGGCGGACATTTTTACCAAACCACTTGGAGGTGATGCTTATCGCTGACTACTTCGCAAGTTGGGTGTTCTTGACATTTCAATCCCAACTCCAACTTGAGGGGGGTGTTGGACGCACTCAAGAATCAAGACCAAGTCAACTCCTACTTTTTAGGCTTTTTAGTTTTATAACAATTTTTAGTTTCCGTTCACTGTGTTTGTTAATTAGTTTCCTAATTTTTTGCATATTTTAAATTTAAATCTTCCTTGTAATCTGTATATATATTATTATGATCATTGAATGATAACACAGTTCAAAATCATTTCTTTTCTCCTATTGTGCTTGCCATTTTCACATTAACATGATAAGTCCTAGTCGTACTAGCCACCTCATTGATAAATTCTTCACCATTACCTTTGGCTACTTTTAAGACATTCACTGCAACATTACGCCCATGGAGTGCCTTTGTAAACACCTCCGTACCCTACTTTGCCTAGTTTTTCTCTAAATGAGTTAGTCATTTTCTTGATTTCTGAATAATAATATATTTTAGAAGCCAGGGACCCATTGTTCCTCAAAAACGTCTCAACGTTCTGATAATTGCTAGTTTTTTTCTTCCAGAAGATCATGCAGTTATCTAGTGATCTTTTCATGAAGCGAAAGGCTAGAACTATGAATATGCCAATTCCAATGGCGGCTGGCATGCCTGTAATAAAAGAGTCTTATAAGAATGGTTTCCAAGGATAATTATTGCCATATAACATAACTAGACTTGAGCAACTTCAAAAAGATAATATGGCTCAAATATCAGTTTATTGTATGATATGAGCACTAAACAGTTATAAACAAAGATTGTCTTATGTTAATTTACCTCTTCCTATAATGGAAATTCTCATAATTTATAATATTTCACTGCTAAATTAAGCTAAAAGAAGCATAACACTAGTAATTTTAAAATGCATACATATACAGATGATAGAGTGGGTGTTTTTTTTTTTTTTTCCAAATTAAAAGTAAATAACATGCAAAGATCATTGGTGAAGCTGATAAATATTAATGAAACGGATTAAAAAAAATTAAAAAAAGACCAAAGGTTTAAAAAACACTTTNCCAAAGAAATTCAGGCCCTTGAATCAAATAATACTTGGTCTTTATGCTCACTTCCCAAGGGAAAATCACCCATTGGTTGTAAATGGGTCTACAAAATTAAATATCAATAAGATGGTTAAATTGAGAGATAAAAAGCTCGTTTAATTGACAAAAATTATACTCAAGTTGAAGGAATCGACTATCATGATACCTTCGCACCTGTGGCCAAACTAGTTACTGTTTGTCTCCTTCTCTCCATTGCTGCCATTAAAAATTGGTCTCTACATCAACTTGATGTCAACAATGCATTTCTCCAAGGAGATCTCAATGAAGAAGTTTATATGAAACTTCCTCCCGGTTTCTCTCGTAAAGGGGAGACTCGTGTATGCAAATTAAATAAATCAATCTATGGTCTCAAACAAGCTTCTCGTCAATGGTTTTCTAAATTCTCAACCGCTCTTATTCATCGAGGTTTTCGACAATCTATTGCAGACTATAGTCTTTTTACATATATTCATGATTAGACTTCTATTTTTGTTCTCGTTAATGTCGATGATATTATTATCCCTGGCAATAATGATGATGCCATCACTGAAATCAAACAATTTCTTGCTCAATCTTTTTCCATAAAAGATCTTGGCAATCTTCGATATTTTTTAGGTATTGAAGTGTCTCGATCTAAACAAGGAATTTTTCTATGTCAAAGAAAATATACCCTTGACATCTTATCTGATTCTGGTATGACTGGTTCTCGACCATCTGAATTTCCTATGGAACAACATCTTCGTTTACGACCAAAGGATGGTACTCCTCTCCCTGATCCGACAATCTATCGTCGACTGGTGGGACATCTTTTATATCTTACGGTCACACGCCCAGATATACAATATGCTGTAAACACACTTAGTCAATTCATGCAATTTCCCCATTCGACTCATCTTGATGCTGCCAACCGGGTTCTTCGTTATCTTAAAGGTACTGTTGGTAAAGGATTATTCCTTTCTGCATCTAGCTCTCTTACTTTTGTTGGATATGCTGACTCTGACTGGGCCGGTTGTCCTACTACACGTCAATCCACCACTGGTTATTTTACCATGTTAGGTTCTAGTCCTATTTCTTGGAAACCAAGAAACAACCACACTACAAGAAAACTGGCATTCTGCGTCTAACAAAATTAGAAGCAGAAAGTCACATTTAGACACTAAGCCATTTTTAGCGTCTAAATTCGGTTGTCGCCTCGTTAGTTGCAGTAGGCTGGTCGTAGATTCATAGCGCGTCTANTTTTTTTTTTTAACCAAATCACAAAAAATAATTTATTATAATTGGACTTCTTTATCAAATATAATTTAACTTGTATTTAATTAGATGAAAGTTGAATTTTTGTTGGTTTTGGATATTGAGAGTAAAGTTGAAAATTATTTATCAAATTCATGGATTGTATCTAGAGCTGGGCATTTGGGACCGGGCCCAAAAGCCCAGCTCTAAAAACCGGTCCTAGGAGGCCTGGTCCCAAAACGGGACCAGGCCTTAGGAGGAGGGCCCGGGCCCTCCACTGGGCCCTCCTCCAAGTCCCAGGCCTGGGCCCAAAATTTTTTGTATATTTTCAATGTAGTCCCTTACCAAATTATATAAAACCCCCTATTAATTAAATATATATAAATTACGAGGGTTAAAATGAAATTTTACAAAATTTATTAAAAAAAAAATCTTCTAGGTCTAAAAAATTTATAAAATTTATAAATTTTACCTCTAAAAAATACTAAATACCCCCTATAAAATTTCATTTTACCCCCAAAATATAAAAAAATTGAGGGGGGGAAATGAAATTGTCCGAGGCCCATGGGACTGGTCCTAGGACCGGTCCTGGGCCCATGGGACCAGTCCCGACCAGGCCTAAGGCCTGGTCCGGGTCCTGGTTTTTCTCATGGGCCTAGGACCGGTCCTAGGCCCATGAGTGACTGGTCCCATTTGGGACCAGTCCTAAGGGACCAGTCCCAAACGGGCCCAGGCCTGGGCCCGCAAGGGACCGGTCCCTTGCCCAGCTCTAATTGTATCCATCTAAACAAACATAAGTGCATGGAAATTTGAATCAATAATTCATGAATTTTATATTTAAATCAAACAATAAAATTTATCAAATACATGGATTTTGAATCCATGAATTATACAAAATACATGCATTTTAAAATCTTTCAATCCAAAGGAGGTCATAATTTTTTGCTTAGATATACTAAAAGTACTATGTTGAAGAACCATTTTTATTTTATTTATAAATTTCTTCTTAATATATAAGTAAAACTAAATCTTAATGTTGGATTAATGGTGATTTTTAGGAAAGGGAGAACAACATTTTCTCACCCAAGGTTTGGCAAAACGACACTTTCACACCTGACAAGTTTCAAAATGACACTTTTTCACCCTTCATTAAGTTCTGTTAGTGTTTTCTATTAATATTTGATTGAAAAGACGAAAATGCCCTTAAATAATTTATTTCTTAATTAGTTTATTATAAATTAAAATTCAATTAAGTCAAAGTCTTTACTCAATTATTTATTAGTTCAAGTGTAAAGAAATATTTTTTCCTTTGTTTATTTAATTAATTAGGAATATTGATTTTCTATGTTAATTAGTAAAAATGAAAAACATTATAAATTTAGTAAATTATTGAATAATAGTGATGAGATATTGATGACATTATAAATAAATAAATAAATATTAAGGTCATTTAACTTTAAAAAATTGCATAGCATTATTCCTAACTTTTTATAAATATTAGGTGAGGACTAACTAATTTTTTTTTTCTTTAACTTTTTAATATTCAACTTTTTGGCTAAATAAAAAATTTATAAAGTCAAATATTTAAATGTATTTTTTTCTTTTCAATAAAATATTAACGGAAAATATAACAGAGTCTAATTAAGGATAGAAAAGTGTCATTTTGAAACTTAAAGGGTGAAAAAGTATCGTTTCGCCAAACCTTAGATGGGAAAATGTCCTTCTCCCTTTAGGAAAAGTGCTTCTTGAATGAAAATGCTTTCATAAAAGCTGAAACCCTAAAAAATGAAATGCTATATTCGTTTTTGGCAAAGAGAAAAAGCCGACAAATATGAAGAAATAGATATTTGGGCGTGAGGCAATGACACGTGGTAGACACTAATTTTAATTAGTTTTAACATAATAGTATTAAATGATGCTAATACTCTTCTTTCCACCCAACAGGTGCCCCATTCACAACAACTTCCACCACCCATCTAATACACGGATCTTCATCCAAAAATTCAATCACTAATTAATTTGAAGGGCACATGTATTATCTAGCCAAGAAAGTCTACAGTAACACATAGGTATTATTGACGTGGTATCACGAGACAATACATGCATGTCAAGTAATAACAACCGATCACAATTAATTTGAAGCTAGAAGAAATTAAAAATTCACAAGTGGCATAAATCCATTGGATGGTGGTAATACCTCCATTGTATTCTAGATTTTTCTATCAAGCATCTTCCAATTCAATTCTAGGAAGTTGCCAACGTGGCTTCCATTTCAATCCTTGAATTTGTAATTTTACCCTCAAGTTGTTCAGCTTATCCATTTCACTTAGATTAACATTTTTCCTACTCTTCTCATCTAATACAAACTTAGATAAAGTTCAAAGGCTAGTCAACAACTTCAGTCCATGTGACATTCCAATCAAGGAATTACATTCATTATTCATAATACATCTAAGGCTCACTATTTTTTTAATATTTCTTGGTCGCTTCTTCGGGAACTCACAAATGATTAAGCATTAGTATTTGCGAATTTTTTAGTATTTTTACTGAATTAGGGAGTCTTTCAAGACTCTTATTATTAGATTCACGAAATATGGAATGCAATACATTTATTATTGATTTCCCTTGATCTCCTATTTGAGATTAAGGAGTGATCAAGGCTTCAATCAATCTCCTTAATTTATGTGATTGATTGAATTACAGGGATTTGTATTTATTTCTTTCTTATTTTACATTTACAGAACTTGTATAAATTAGATATTGTATAAGCTTACAATACAATATATATAGAAATATACATAAATTCTTCTCTCTCTTTTCTTTCTCTTTGGCATACTCTAGCAGTATCATTGTCTTGAACTGCTCCTATTTGCCTCTCTTTCTCGATTACTTACATGGTATTAGAGCAGTACTAAAAGCTTTCGCTTACAATTCAACCTAGCCTCTCATTCTATTCTCGAAACCAGAAGGATACTTGATTAGAGCCAATCACCTCAGCCCCTTATTTGTCCCTGAAAACAAATAGCAAACACTTTATTAGAAATCTAGAATGGAGATCAACCCAACAGATATAGAAAACCCAGATAACCCAACCAGTACAATCAACCTACACAACTCAAGCCCAAACACTCAATCTAGGCCTACTACAACCCACATAACTCAAACCAAGCCTGACCCAGCCCTTTACCCATATGGAATGCCAGGTTATAACCTGGATTCTTTTACCCACACAACTCAAACCAGATCTAACCCAGCCTCATTTGGAATAACGGGTTTCAACCCGAATTCTTTTCCTCAATCAAGTTCGGATCCAAATACAAATCCCTACATGTACCCTTTTCGCATTGTGCCAGCCACCGGCAACAGTCGCCCTGAACCAGGTGACGTGCTCTTCTCACCAGGCTCCCACTGACAAAAATGGCCATCGAGATTTGGCCAACATCAAAGAGATGTATAAGAAGCTAGATCTTGCCAAAACATTCAACCTCCAATAGCGCCTCATCGAACTCAAATAGGGAAAAACCACGGTCACAACCTATTTCATTCGGCTTTTTGCCATTTGGAATGAGTTGGACGCCATCGAGGAAACATTTGAAGGGCCACCGGAAACCCTCCACCAGTATCAGAGAATCCGAGATCCTAACAGATTGTCGCATTTCTTACTCAATTTGAATGAAGGTTTCCTCTCTTTCAAGACACAAATCCTAGCCACGTCCCCACTACCCTCTCTCCGTCAAATTTTTCAACTGGTGGTGCAAGATGAGAGCCAACGCCAGTTTAACTCTGATCGGCCATCACCAAATTCAATGGCCCTTGCAGGATTGAGAGAAAATGGAGAGAGGTTATGGCTAGGGAAAAATGAGGCTGAAAAATCCTCAAATTTATATGAAGAAATGAAAGGTCCAGATTCACTCTCTTGATCTGACGGCCAAAAACTCATAGCGTTTTTAAACGCATCTAACGGTTCAAATTATGCCACGTTATGGCATGGGTCAAACAGGTCAACCTCTTGGTCAAAAGAGTCAAATAGGTCTAGTAATGGGTCAAACGGGTTTGGAAATTCAAGATCCAACAGAAACTGATTATATTGTGACTATTGCAAAAAAGGAAACCTTGATTGAGAACGTTGTTGGAGATTATATGGTCGTCCTGATTCCAATACCAAGGACAAAAATGGTAATTCTTCTTCTTTCCAAGTTGATTCTCTTGCTTCTGGAAAACAGTGAGCACCCACTCTCAATCTGAAACAATATAATCAGTTGACGACATGAGAAGCACTTCTGGGTATGTTTTCTTTGTCAATCACGGTGCCTTCAGTTGGCTTTCCAAAAAACAAGAGACAGTAGCCCAATCTACTACTGAGGCAGAATACATTTTTGCGCTGCTGCTACTAACCAGGCAATCTGGTTGAGAGGACTTGATGTTGAACCAAGGTGAGCCTACTTCTATATATTGTGATAACATATCTGTTGTTGCAATAGCTAAGAATCCGAATCTCCATGGTCGAATGAAACATATCAAGATTAAATAACATGCAGTGAGAGAGGCTCAGCAAAACAGGGAAATCAATTTGGTTCATTGCCTGGGAGAGAACCAAGTTGTTGATATTATGACCAAGGGATTGAATAAGTCCAAGTTTGAAGAATTCAGACTCAAACTTGGAGTTTCTAGCATAAATATCAAGGAGGAGTGTTGATCAAAATGATATTATGCTGGAAACTCATGAAAGTGGTCACATTTTGGAGTTTGGAGCTGTAAGTTTGGCGGCAAAATTTGAAGTTCTGCTACTATTTTGGTTTTACTGTAACTCAATGGAGCTAAATTTCTTTGATTAATATAATGTACAACTTAGGTAAATTCAGCTGTAAATCTGTTGTTGATTAGGTGTTTATGTAATGTGATGTGTTAGTAGTTGTTAACAAAGTATGGCTAATGATTTTTTATTGTAAAACCTGCTACAGAGTAGGTGCAACAGTGATGTAAACCTTGTATATTATTTGCCTTGTTGCTTAATGGAACTAGACCATTCACGTATTTTATTTTTCTGAGTTAACTTCTCTGTAGTTTTCCTTAGAATACTCCAACTTAAAACCAACAGTCATTATCATGGGCTCTAGTGTTCCATTTCTCATCAAATTTTTGAACCGAAAGTCTTCCACTTCAAACCCTCTTGTTATAAAATATCTCAAGGGAACAATGAAGAAACCCGTAATCACCTACAGTCCTGGAAGAAGGCGTTCAAATCTTAGTTATTGATACAGTCAAGCCAAATCACCTCACTGGTACCAATCTATTTGATATAATAACTCAAGACCATTCTGTTTTCTTGTTTTAATGTCATGCACCCTTCTCTAATCTTTCTTTTAGGATCTTGTTTTAATAAGTTTTATTAGTTATATATTTGTAAAATATAATTTAGATTATAACATGATTGCTAATATGTATTTTTTTTATTTTTTTTATATGATCATTCAATGTGTTAGCGTCTTGCTTTCATTGTAATCATTTAAACAATTTGTTAATTGGGATCCTTGTAGAATCTCGTTTTCATTGTTGATTAAAAGCGTTCTTGGCATTTCAGTATCTTTAAAACATTAGTGTGAGATTTGGATAATTGTTTATATACTCTTTCATTTCACAGAAAATTTAAATATAGTTTTTGGTTTTTTGGAAAAAAAAAAAAGAAATAAGAAATTTTATGAATGAAATGTTTTCAATTATAATTTTTTTAAAACAATTTAAAAAAACTGCTTTTCTCAAATTTTTGTAACTTTTAATTTTGAAAACTATTTTTAAAATATCATGTCAAATATTAAAAATAAAATTATTTTGCAATCAAACGGCTAATTTAAGTTTTTTTCAAAGCTTTGGTGACTTTTTCTATTAGTTATTTTCCCATTCCAACTAGGAGACATGCAAGTGATATGTTGTAACCGTTTTTCAAATATTAAAAGAAAAAAATCTCAAATAGATCCACATATCTTTGTCTTTTTCATTCACAGCCTTGATATTTTTAATTTCTCTTACTTATCAATCATTTTCTACCAAACAAAAATCTTCACTTTCTCTTCCTTCCTCGGTTCCTCCCTCCAATAATGAGACTTTATTTTCTCTCTATTCTCTCATCTCTTTCTTTGTAAATCATGACTCTTTCGTTATACGTTGCAGCTTCGTTTTCTCCTTCTCCGAAATTCTCCAAATTTCCGCCGCCGCCGTCCTCGTCCTCGTCCTCGTCGTGTTTCCGAGTAGTGTGTCGTGGCGGATCCCACGCGCCGTACGCCGCGAGTGAGCTGAAGTTGGCGTTGCACGACGCTTTGGACTCTACTGGAATCGATACAACCTATGCCCGAGTAATCATTCTCCTTTCTTTTTTCTTTTTTCAATCAATTTTGATTCTTTTATTGATTTATGTTCATCCTCTAATTGTGATTTTTATAATTTAAGTGATTTCCCTATCTGGGTTTGTTGTTTTTTGGAGTTTTTCATAATGGGTCTTGTTATATTTATCATATTAATGTGTCTGTGTTTTCATGAATTTGGATGCTTTTATTGAGTATTTATCCTTTGTGTGTGTGTGTGTAATTTTAGTGCTTGTCTATCTAGGTTTATTGAGTCAGATTAATGTTTATATTGTGCTTTTGCGCAATGTAAGTGCTTTTGCTATCCGGGTTTGTTGATTTTCGGCGCTTTTCATTGTTGCTCCTGTTATATTTATAATCTTAGCATGTCTGCTTCTCAGCAATTTTGGTCCTCTTAATGAGCCAGATTGATAGTCTCCATATGATTCTATGTAATCTAAGTGACTTTTTCCATCTGGGTTTGTTGATTTTTGGTATTTTAGATTGTTGGTCTTGTGTATTTCTTTGGTGATATCATAGTGAAGTCATGTTTATAATATTAAAATGTCTGTTTATCATGAAGTTTGATGCTTTTCTTTTAGTCAGATTAATTTGTATCTTCTTATTTTGCAAAGTCTAAAAGTTTTTGTTATTTGAGTTTGTTGACTTTTCATGCATTACGTTGTTGGTCTTGTTCTGTATTTCTGTGGGTGATAATATTGAAGCAACATCATATTTATAGTATTTAGTCTCAAATTAGCAACATCATTTTAGTAATATATAATGCATGACCCATAGGCCATAACTGTTACTGTTTTCAGATTGTCTGGGGCCTGGATCTTAATAAGCCAGTGTCAGAGTGGTCTTGTACTTATGTAATTTCTAGTTTCCATATTATATTGTAGTATCCAAATCTAATCCTCAAAAAATGAAAAGGGCCCAGATCGTTTCACAATGTCTACTTCTAGAATGGAATTTATCTGGAATCTTTATCAATAGAATCTTGGATATAAGCAAATTTGGATATTATCTCTTTCACATGATCTTTTGTATTTAAGGGTTCTGGTTTCATTGTCATTACAGAACTTTCATTATTGAATTTGGTTTATTTGTGGAATTCTAGAATATTGGTTTATAAGTGCTTTTATGGTAAGAATTACACCTGAAAATGACATTCCGATATAACAAATTACTAGGTAATATTCCGTTTAGTCAAGAAAAGAGGCGAATCTTTAGAAGTTAAAATTTTTCATTAATGGATTTTTAATCTTATGCATGAAAGATCCTTGAATGACTGAAGAATTTGTTGAAGGTTAATGGCTAAGACTTCTACACGATGTTTTATTATATATATACACACACACAGAGAAAATAAGAAAAACACATTTCAATTATATTTAGGGACTTTTTTTTTCATAAAATAGAAAATTCATTTTCATCTTTAACAATCAAAAGACAAAGAGATAGTTTGTGCATTCACACACACACACACACACACACAGAGAGAAATAAGAAAAACACATTCAATTATTTTAGAGACTTTTTTTCGTAAAGTAGAAAATCTCATTTTCATCTTTAAGAAAGAAAAGACAGAGAAAGCTTGTGCATTGTTTTCTCCAGGGTTCATTTCTCAAAACCATTAAGCACTTTTCAGTTCTAAATATTTTTAAGATCATTAAGAATTTTTATATGAGGTATTCCACAGTTGTATGTTTAAAATATATTGTTCTCATTTTCAAAAAAAAAATAATAAATAAAATAAAAAAATCTTTGAATGCGTTTCATTGTTTTCATTTTTTGAATTCATTTTGTCAAAACATTTTCTTAAAGCAATACCAACTGGCCCCTAATTTTCTTGAATAAATTTTGGCAAAAGGAAGCATTTTAGAGGACTGATAAGGACATTCCAATGAGACAATTAACTATAATCTGGTGAATCTTAATGACTGGGGTTAATGAAGGGTTCATTGACTTAAGTATCATTTATATACTACTAGGTTAAAGGCGTGTTAATTAATTTTCTTAGTGAACTGAGAAATATTACTGTTTGCTCAAATTGATGTGCATCATATCACATTCATCAGTTCCTTTTCCTGTGGATGCTTTCATCGACTGATTGGATGATCTTTCCATGGGATATTGCCCTCATTATAACTCATCTTTGAAGTCAGCACGAGAAATTTTTTTTGGATAGTATAGAGAGATATTTGTTTGATAAAAAGGTTGGTAGACATGTTTACAGTGGTTAATTTAGTATTCTTGCTAATGTTTTCTAAGCTAATCTTTTTGTTTTACTCAAATAAAAGGAATTGCAGTGAAGGAAGGAGTACATTTGTGTATTTTTATGACACTTAGAAGTTTATATAGTGTAAGTGGTCAGCAGGTTAGCATTATCATGCGTGTTTGTGTTGTTTGTGTGATCTCAGTAATGCTTTTTCACTCATAGCTAACTAAGTCCATTTGAACTGGTCCTGAGATACAGATTAAATTACCAAACATGTAATGTAGTGGATTTGGAATGATTTTTGTTTAGTTCCAGATTCTCCTCTGCTGGGAGTCGTTTTGTACTCTTGGGGAATCTGATCCAGTTTTCTAATTTCTATCAATACAAATCTAATCAGCATCCTATCGGAAAAAATGAATAAAATAAATTTGCAAACATGAGGAATGACATGAGCAGACTGCAGAACCTATAGAACTAGAATGTCCTAATAAGTGTCTCCCCTGCTTTGTACTGAATGATGTAAAGAGTTCTTCATAATCTTCATATGCTTCTGTTTTCTTTTATATCAAATCCAAAATGTGTTTAATAAACTGTATGGTGTAGCTTCAGGCAGTGGAGCTTTCTTATACCTGATTTGATGATTTCATGTTAGGGTTTTCGGAGAACCAATGTGAGGAATTAAATAGATCCTAGAGCGCTATATCTTCACTCAGTATGGAATTCTTCCTTCTCTCAACAATTCTATATTCCTCATTGGAGAAAACATTACCATAAGGGAATTTTTCAGCTATTTATCTTAACAGCATGAGCAGGTTTTGACACATCATTCGGGCTCTACTGTTATGCTATGGCTTATATACTCAGAAATCCTGAAAATGCTTTGCTTGTGGGGCCTTGTAGATTTTGACGGGAGATAGCATTTCCTCTTGAACCATCGTCTTCCTAGGGGATAACAGAAGCAGAAGAGCAGGGACTCTGATCAGCCATACATTATGACTGTTCAAATATTGTTGGCGGAGGTACTTTTATATACTTGCTCACATTTGTATTATTTTTCTTTCCCATATTTAGCAAACCTCAAGTCTTTTAAGCTAAGATACTAGATATATGTTATTTAGTGTTTTTGTTTTTTTGTTTTTTTTTTTTAAAAAAAAAAAAAGGCATTCGAAAATAAAAAATAAGAAGTTTGTTTTTGTGTTCTCAGAATTTGAAATTGTGTGAATAAAAAGGGTAAAATATTTATTTTCTGAAAACAGTATCTGAAAATAAAAACAGTAAAAATGTGTTTGATATCATTTTCTTATGATAAATATAAAATTTAGAGAATGAAAGGACGGAAAACATTTTTTTCTTTTGTGTTTTCAATTCTTAAATAAAGATTGAATTCTCCATTTTCCCTATTTTCTGTTTATAAAGGGTAAATGGTAAGTGAACAAATATCTGTGTCATGATAACTTTTTTCTGGAACTAATGAGCAAATCAATTGTGGAATCATTTGTCTTGGAAGATCAAGGGTTGTATTTTCTCTCTCACTTTCAGTTTGTTGCATTGCTAGATTTATTAGGAAGACCAATATGGTACTAAGGAACTAAAGTTAATAATTTGCAGTTAGCATATGACAAATTACATTAGGGAAATTAGGGAAAGAAGACTGAAGATCCATTATGGTACTTGGATGTGTGCAGTTTACCCATGGAAATGTTAGAAATGATTTCTATTATGTTTTGTCATATATGAGTTAGTTGACTTTGGGAATGATTATTGATTTTTGTGTTTCCTTCTTTTTTTATTCCCATAGTTGGATCATCATACTTAGATCAGGAGTATTTCCCTGTGAGATTCAGTCGAAGA
The DNA here is from genome assembly GCF_008641045.1 of Pistacia vera. NCBI lineage: Eukaryota > Viridiplantae > Streptophyta > Magnoliopsida > Sapindales > Anacardiaceae > Pistacia > Pistacia vera. Next base: position 455,949 of record NW_022196799.1, read on the forward strand.
AAAAATGCAATATGGTGCTGTTTCAGATCAATGTTTATGTAATAGTTGCTTTAATTGATAATTGTCAGTTAACTAATTTGATAATGCATATACTCTAATTTCTCAGAAAGAAGGCATGTTAAATATTCACAAGATTCATGAAATTCATATGCATTTATGAGACTATTGTACGTAATTCCACTTTAATGCGTTTGAATTGAAGTTAAGCTTAGAGATTCATTTATATTTTGCAACATTAATAATATATGATATATGCAGGGGATATAAAATAGAATAGAAAAAGAACATCATTGAGGGACATATTGAAGGCTAGCATTAGATATACAAAGAGATTCAAATTAAAGTTTTCCCGGGAAATATGCATTTTGAGAAAGCATAGAAATGTGATTTCGTGTGAGTTTAGTATATCATTGCCGACATTCTCAAAAATGTCCTTCATATAAGAAAAAATATCAAATAAGCTCTATGCAACTGAGTCTTGTTTGGATTCTTTGTGAGATGTTCCTGTTTACGTTCACGGCATGGCTGCTATCTTTCAGGCTCTTTATTTGGTTAATGTATGGCAGTGCCTGCTTCAGTTTATATTTGCTTGCAATACTATACAATGCTGCGCAGATTTTAAGGAATTTAAAGAGTGCTTTCTGGCCATTTCAACATGATTTCCTCCGGAGTTTATTCTTAAGGACAGCACATGCTGCTAACTGCATTGAACAATTAAACAGTGAAGACAGGTACTGAGATTTCTTTCTCCCCCCCCCCCCCCCCCCCCCCCCCCCCCCCCCCCTCCCCCACTTTGGGCTCTATTTATTCTGATTTCGTTATTTTTCTACTGCATTGGCTTGCAGCTTGCATCAGCGAAGGCTGCTAAACACGGGTTAGAGCATGGTGTTTGGACCAGTGTACGCTTTGGGGATATGAGATGTGCATTAGCTGGTATGTAATTGTAAGATAATTGATGTGTTTAGCATATTCTTTTTTGTACTTATGCTGATTATGCAAGAATGTGAGATTAAAAAAAAAAGATACATTTGGCATGCTGTTGTTGGCATGTTTTCATGTAAAGCCATAGAGATTGAAGTAAAAAAAATATAAAAAATTATCAAAATGTGAAAAGTTAGTAAAAAATGAAAAGAAAAGGGTCATAAATATCCCTTCGTCTCCACAGCAACGAAGTCTTCATCTTCCCAACAAACAAAACCAAACCCTCACTTTTCCATCAAAATATAAACAGTACAAACAATTCGCCAAAATTGAATCAATCCAATTGTCTTAAAAAACACAAATATCACAACTATAACCACAAACAATCATCGATTTCGGTTTTTATTATTATTATTATTATTTGAGTTGTGTCAAGGGTAAATGGATCAATTTGGAGGTGGATTGGGTTTGTTGGCAGAGCACGCTTGCAGGGCTGTTGAGCCTAGCCTTTCAGCTGCTGTTAGTGGCAGTTTGCAGCCTTGCAATGGCTGTCATGGCAACGCGCCTAGCAGTAACTGCTAAAGCGGCTTCATGGCCTTGCCCGCGATGCCAAGCCGTGGCTTTGCGGCCTTGGATAGTAGCATCCATGGCCGCTTGGAGGCTGTCATTGGAATTAACTTGAATGTAAGGATACGAGTTTTTAAGTCGGGTTTGTAGATGTTAATAGATTTTAGGTGTTTTAAGTATTTTTGACTTGATTGGAGTTTTTAGGGCCAGGGATTTGGATTACATTGAGGGTGTGGAAATTTCAGAGTGGAATTATTTAATTTTATTTTGATTTTAGGTTTAAAGTGAGGATTAGTGACTTTCTTTTTTTATGGTTTTATTTTAGAACTAGGGGTAAATAAGGAATTTCACTATTAAGTGTGTCAGATGACAGATTTCATCAACTCTGAGAAATGATAGGCGGTCAGGGCTATTTCCAACACCACGGTTTATTAGAGTTAGGGCATACCTCAGCGGGTTTAAAGTAAATTTCTCTTGGGAATATATATATATATATATATATATATATATATATATATATATATATATATATAGAAGATGGTTGATTGGGAATAATAATGTTAAACGTACATATAAAGCTACAAATATTTCTATATAAAATGATGTGACATCTCCATTCATTTTATTGATCTTTTACCGCATGGCTTTATATAGAAATATTTCTAAGATTTATTTATAGTGTTAAGAGTTATTAGAGCAAGGACATACCTCCGGCAGTTTAAATATCTTGACACTAGCTAAGTGAACTTGACTAACAAAACTTGAGAATTTTGCTTCAAAGAGTCCAAATTTTACCAAGAAAAAAGACGTGAAAACTTGGTGAAAAAGGACATGGCATTTATGAGCCACTATCTTTACAGCTTAAAATATAGAAGATTATGTAATCTATATAATTAGATAATTGTATTTAAATTAATTGTATTGATAGAGGAAGGAATTAAGATTGCATTTTATAATTAATATATTGAGTATTTATATAAGTATTTTCTGTATTGAGTGTTTTGGCCTGAAATGCCCTCCATGTTCCTAGAAATATAACTTAAACCCAAACTTCATTCAAATTCCAAATTTCTCATCTGAGATAAAAAAATTTAACATTGAACATGATTACATGATCTCACATAGGACTGCAGCTCCGATATTTTATCCGTGTTCAAAGTTCAAACCTATTGAAATCAAGCATTTCCATTGCTCAATTTAAAATGTAAATGCATCTAACATAGACAAAATAAGTGTTAAAACAAAATTGATAAAAAAAGAATAGCATATAATAAACAAAGAACAAAACAAAAGCATGATATTTTATCACAAAATAATTAGGATTCAAACTTGGAATCCTACTCTACGTACTCTATAAATTAATTACATAAAAGATTATTGTTAAATTTTCAATTTCTTAGAGATGCTGTTCCTCTTTCCCTTCCTCCTTTTCTTTGGTGCTGAAAATGTATGTGGATTCTTCCTTCTAAGCTTTTGCATGGAATAAATTAACCCCGCACTTTTTCACCTCGCAGCGTTTTTTACCTTCACATTTATAATCACAATTAAAATTCAAAACAACAGAGCCATTCCCTGGTTCATTCCACTTATGTTCATCTTCTTTTTTGTCGAAGAACACACTCATCATGTATACATGATCTAGTGATCTGTAGCGACGTCCAATTACAGGGTTTGGACTGAAAAAGTAGAAACACCGACCCGACTCATGCCTCATCTTACCATGCTCGTCTTTGATCGTGAACCGTAAAACAAAGGGAAATACTCTGTTATCAACATGATGTTGTCCAGATGTTACAACAGTGCACAGATCAATGACTAAGTATTCATAGTTCATAAGATCTGGTAGTAGCTTGAGTGTTATAGAAGATCCCATATTTTGAAAGCTATACCAATTTGGAATTTCATTTCCAGGGAAACAGACAGTCCAGAGTGGTACTGAATGCTTCCGCCTCTGCACCAAGAAAGTCACTACTTTAAAAGAGAAGTAGGGCCACAATTAAATTATATAATACCCAAAATAACACTCAAAATAAGAAAGAAAATTATTCCTCAACCTAAAACTACCTTAAAAATAAAGTTAATTTTTAAATAGCCTTTTTAACATGGAACATAGACGGTGAAAAGCACTGTCTCCTTTAAGGAGTTTTTTTCAGTAATTTTATTCATCCTCAAATTTCATATTCCAAATGATGTGTCATTATATGGGTATTGCCAAATCATTCAATACATCATTTTTTTTTTTTTTGTGTGTACGTGTCAATGCCATATATATTGACACATCACTTGGGATATGAATATTTTAGTAGTATTATTGTATTTTTCACTTTAGATTTTGTTTCTAATCCAAAAATAATAAAATATCAAATTAGAATAACTTTAAAAAATTTTAAAATATATATTATGTAAAGGAGAGAAAAAGATCTATAGACCTCAGCATATAATTCCAGAGCATTTTCCACATTGGCTTTGAGCACATTCCTATCCAGTTTGTGACAATTGGTAAGGTTGATAATTTCTGTCCTTAACAAAGGAACAAGTAATGCCTCTAATGATGTGCAATTCTCTGCATGCAACTCATAAAGACCTGGAAGCTCTGGCAATTAGGATCGAAGCCTCTGGCAATTCCTTACGTCCAAAACAACCAAATTAGAAAGCTCTTTGATGCCTGGTATTAACTCAAAATTTTTTCCGGCAAGATATAGTTCTCTTAGAACGGATAATGGGGTGCGATTGTCCAATGACTTAGTCATTTGACAACCAGATAGATCTAGAGACTCAAGAGAGTTCAAACCTGATAAAAAAACAATACAAATTAGAAAGGTCTATTCAAATGTATTCAAGACAATGGTAGTATCATTAGATTTGAGTATGGTCAACTTACAACTGGTGCTAGGAAGACTTTCAAGGCTTTTGCAACCTCGAAGATTGATTATAGCAAGCTTCTTGAGATACTTTTTAGATGAGAAAACCTTAATCAAACTTGTACAACCTTCTAGAATCAAACTCTCAACATTTGGGATCATTGAGAGGTCTGGGATTCTGGTTAGGAGCTTTGAGTTGCTGAGATTAATGTGCTTCAATTTATCACATTGCTACAAGAAAAAATAAAAATAAATTAATCATGTATTATAATTTTCAAAAAAAAAGAATATTCAAGGTATATATGTACCTGGACAAAATTCAAAATTTTAATCTTGCTACATGGCATGACAAGTGAAACAAGATTCTCTACATCAAAAGTTGATGGCAATGATGGCAACGGATATCCATACCAACAGAAGTACCTTAGTTCAGAAAGAACAAATTCAAGATCTTCAGAAGGATGCACCTTATTATCAATCTGCCCTTCTTTGCATATGTAGCCACCTTTACAGTGTGAGTTGTAAAAGTTGCATGAGCAACCAATATCGCAATAAAAATCCAAGAATCTGAGGTTATGCATGTTTGAGAAAGCGTGGGGATGTAACTTGAAAGGTTTTGCTTTTGACATTTCCAAACGAATGCATTCAATTGCTCCAGTCCCCTAGTGATCAAGAAGTGACAGTAAGTTAGCATCCCATGTGTAATAAGTCTCAATTACTTTTCTTTTCTCAACTTTCTTATGCTAATATTTAAATATAGACAACATCAATCAAATCTTATCCCTTTCCCAGTGAGGAATTGGATAAAAGGGTATATACATGCAAGAACAACACAAAATGCACATTAAAATTTTTTTTTTTAAAAAAAAGAAAGTAAAAAAAAAAAAAAAAAAAAAGTGAACAAATATGTGTATGAAAAGTTAATGAGGTGATCTCTCACCATGTCTGTCTTCAATACACGATTGATATCTTCATGATGCCATAACCTACTGCGTTTGCCAAGATCTTTTGATTCTTCAGAGACAATTTTCCTCCCAATTTCTTGCAATAAATCATGCATTATTATCTTGCAACCAGATAGAGTTATGAGAGATTTATCAATGAGAACACTTACTCCTATGTCTGCAGCAAACCCAATATCATCTAGGATTTTCTTCACAAAATTCTTATCATCCCTATTAAAGAAACATGCAATATCTAGAAATATTTTTTGTTCTTCATTTTCTAGTCCATCGTAACTTATTTTCAGCACATCTAGGATCTTCGGATTCGGAATTCTTTCAAGCTTTTTCAATGCACTTTTCCATTCTGAATCTGTCTTGCCAAATAGCATGTCACCAAAAATTTTAAGAGCTAATGGAATGCCTTTAGCAAATGTTAGTGCCCATTGAGATAGCTCCTTGTAACCTGCAGTGGGTTGATTTTGTTTGAAGGCATGTCGACAGAAAAGTTCAACAGCCTCATCAGTTGATAACTCCTTAACCTTGTATATGTTATCATGATTCACTCCACAAGTTTTAAGCACTTGTTTATCTCTTGATGTTATGATGACACAACTTCCAGAACCAAAACAATCACCAGTAAACTTTTCTATTTGCTCAAAACATGTTACATCGTCAAAAACAATAAGAATCTTCATACTGCAAAGCCTCTTTTTCGTGAAGATAGAATCTAAACTGGCATGTTTATCATCTAATATTGCAAAAAGAACTTGTTGACTCAAACGAGTTAATCCATTATTCTTTTTACATTCTTCCCTGACATTATCTTGAAAGTGGGCTTTTTTAAATTGACTTGAGATTCGGTTGAATATTGCATGAGCAAGAGTTGTCTTGCCTATTCCACCCATTCCCCAAATCCCAACACTGCTTGAAACATCTTTTAACCCAAGACGTAATAGTGATTCAACTTTCTCTATTTTTGATTTTACTCCAATGAGGTTCTTGTTGTCACTTGGGGACATTTGATTCAGTTTTTTCGAAATATAGTTGACAATTTCCTCTACTAATGTAGATTCAGGCCTAGCAAAATATAAAACAGTTTATTCATAAGTTTAATTAAATCAAAGGAGAAACAATAATGCACTTTAATTACAATATCTATGCTAAAAAAGTTTTTGTAATTAAGTGATTATTAAAATATATAACAGTTGCCTAATGTACTTAATCTTCGAGGGCGCCTTGTGAAACAACAAAGAAGAGTAAAACCCATAGTTGCTAATAAAAATCAATAATAACTATTAAGCAAAATGTGCAAATGCTTTACATCTGAGCAAATTCTCTAAGTTGTGCTCAAACCGTTCTTCATGCTTCACAAATTCTACATTTCTACTCCAAGCATCTCAGTTTGCTTCCTTGTATCTGATGGACTAATATTATTGTTTAATTCCTATATTAATTTCTAACTAATTGTTACCTGATTTTTTTTTTTTTTTCGTCACGCGCTGTATTATATTCTACTAATATTTTTTTAATTAAAATTACAATATCTTACTCCAAGGAAACCTTGCTAATTAAAAGATATATATATATTACCAGGTTCATTTGATTAATTATACATATCAAATATCTAAAATTTATGGATATCTTTGTTAGTTCAGTATCTAATAGATAAATTTATTTTCTCCAAATTAAGAAGATAAGTCTCTTCATCTATTGAACCAAACTTACGTCCCTTTTAGTTTGACAACTATAAATAAATAAACAAGTAAATTAATAAGTGCAACAACAATTAATTTCAATCAACAATTACCTACTGTTACTTGAATCAAATCCAGACAAATTAGCTGCTTCTCTCAAAGCGTTCCTCCATCTCATCACCTTCTCTAAGCTCTGTATTTTTTCATGCCTCACAAATGCTTCTTCATATGTGCGTTTTTGGTTTCTTACGTTAGACGGATCCACATGATAGAAAATTGGCACGATCAAATCTCCTGCTTTCTTGCCTTCAATGATTTTTGCAAGTTCTTCAAGGCACCATCTAGATGTGGCATACCCTTTCGAGAATATAATAACCGCAATCTTTGATTCTTCAATTGCATTCAAAAGTGCTTGTGAAATTTCATCTCCTCTTTCAAGATCATAACTATCAATAAACGTCTTGATTTTCTTTGAACACAAAGTTGCATAGAGATGGCTTGTAAAGTTTTCACGTGTATCCTCACCCCTAAAACTAAGAAAATAATTATGAAGATGATAGTACATAAATATAAAAAGTTTCATGTCAAGAAGCTTTAAACATGTTGAGAAGTTAGAAATGTTTAGGTTTTAACAAGAGAATATCCACGCTAGAAAGTAATGTACCTGCAAGTTAAAAGATGTAATAACAACTTTAAAGTATAAATGATTATCCCAAACAACTTCAGATAAATATTTTATTTCATCTTAAACCTTTAATGTAATATGAAGAAATAGATATGAAGGCGTGAGGTAATGACATGTGGCAGACACTAATTTTTATTGGTTTTAACATAATAGTATTAAATGATGCTAATACCCTTCTTTCCACCCAACAGGTGCCTCATTCACAACAACTCCCAGCATACATCTAATATACGGAGCCTATTGAATACTCTACAAAACCCAAATATGCATTATTATCTTGTCACTTTTTATCAATGAGAACACTTACTCCTATGTCTGCAACAAACCCATTATCATCTAGGATTTTCATCACAACATTCTTATCATCCCCATTAAAGAAACATGTAATATTTAGAAATATTTTTTGTTCTTCATTATCTAGTCCATGTAACTTATTTTCAGCACATCTTGGATCTTCAAATTTGGATCTCTTTCAAATTTATTCAATGCACTTTTCCATTCTGAATTTGCCTTGCCAAATAGCAAACCACCCAAAGTTTTAAGAGCTAACGGAATGCCTTTAGCAAAAGTTAATGCCCATTTAGATAGCTCCATGTAACTTGCAGTGGGTTGATTTCGTCTAAAGGCATATCAACTAAAAAGTTCAAGGGCCTTATTATTTGATAATTTCTTAACCTCAAATATGTTATTCTGATTCACTCCACAATTTTTAAGCACTTGTTTCTCTCTTATTGTTATAACGATACAACTTTCAAAACCAAAACATTCAAGATCTTTAGTAAACTTTTTTATTTACTCTAAACATGTCACATCATCAAAAACAATGAGAATCTTCTTAATACGAAGCCTACTTTTTGTGATGGTGGACTCTAAAATGCCATGTTCATCATCTAATATTGCGAAAAAAAACTTGTTGATTCAAACCAATTAATCCCAATTTTTCATATTCTTCTCTGGCGTTATTTTGGAAGTTGGCACTTTCAAATTGACTTGAGATTTTGTCAAATATTTCATGAGCAATTGTTTTGCTTATACCACTCATTCCCCAAATCCTAACACTACTTGAAACATCTTTTAACCCAAGACGTAATAGTGATTCAATTTTCTCTATTTGTGATTCTACTTCAACGACGTCCTTGTTGTCACTAGGGGACATTTGATTCAGTTTTTTCAAAATATTTTTGACAATTTCCTCTATTAATGCAGATTCAGGCCTGGCAAAATATAAAACAGTTTATTAATAAGTTTAATTAAATCAAAAGAGAAACAATGATGCTTTTTAATTACAATATATATGTTAACGAAGTTTTTTTTTTTTTTTTTTTTTTTATTTAAGTAATTATTAAAATATATAACAGTTGCCTAATGTTAGAATCTTTGGTTAATTTCAATTACCTTGCTCGGTGCAAATTCAAATCTAAATTTATATGTTTTTAAGTAAAATTAATGAAATAAAAATGAGTTAAATTATTTTTATTTGCTAATAAAATATAAATAATCTATAACTATTAATTAAAATTTGCAAGTGCTTGACAATTGATTATTTAATATGCTTTTACTCCTTTCTGACAAAATTCTCCAAGTTCCCAGTTTGGTTTATGGACTAATATTATTGTTTAATTTCTATATTAATTTCTACTATTTTTTTTGTTAATTACAATATCTTACTCCAAGGAAACCTTGCTAATTAAAAGATTGATCAAAGAAAATAATTCTGGAAACTTTGCAAAATAATTAATTAATCTTCGGTAAGCCTTGTAAAAATAAATAAATAAATTATTAGTTTTGTAATTTTTTTATTTTAAGTTCAATTCAATGACCACTCACTCTGTCCTAGTTTAACCCCACATTTAAATTAATTAAATTTATTAAAATTAAAATGAGTTATATTATCTTATTTACATAAATATAAACGGATGGGTTTCGTACGGTGCAATACCTTTTTAGGAAAAAAAAAAAAAAAAAAACATTTTCAGCCCCCTCTTCATTGTCTCATTCCCAGATATATATAAATAATCTATAATATCTTAAATTTTTTGTTCCTTAGGAATTTGTAAAATATTATATTTTAATAATTTTTTATTTCACATTCAAATATATTACTAGATTTATTTGATTAATTATACATATCAAATATCTAAAATCTATGGAAATTTTTGTCAATTCAATATATAATAGATAAATTTATCTATTGAACCAAACTTATGTTAGTTTCAGTTTGACAACTATAAATAAATAAACAGGTAAAATAATATGTGCAACAACAAAACAATTACCTAATGTTATTTGAATAAAATCCGAATAGATTAGCTGTTTCTGTCAAAGCATTCCTCCATCTCATCACCTCATCTGAGCTTTACTTTTCTTCATGCCTCACAAATGCTTCTCCAAATATCCCTTTTTGGTTTCTTACATCAGACGGATCCACATGATAGAAAACTGGTACTATGATCAAATATTTCGCTTTCTTGCCTTGAATGATTTTTGCAAGTTCTTTAAGGCACCATCTGGATGTGGCATACCTTTTGGAGAATATAATAACCACAATCTTTGATTCTTCAATTGCATTCAAAAGTGTTTGTGAAATTTCATCTCCTTTTTGGAGATCATAACTATCGATAAACGTGTTAATTTTCTTTAAACACAGAGTGGCATAGAGATTGTTTGTAAAGTTTTCTCGTGTATCCTCACCTCTAAAACTAAGAAAAACATGATATTTTCATAAACTCTTGAAGAAGAAGAAGATAAAGCCATTAATAAACTTAACACTTGATGAAAGACTCCTCAAACTCTTGAAATGTAAATAATGCAAAAGATATCAAGAACCCAACTCAAAATTCCAAATTCGCATAAGAAGTTTTATGCAAATTTTGAGTTATTTCTCTATTTTTGTCCCCCGATTTCTATTATAAAGGTTCTTTGTGTATCAAAAGGGATTTAATAATTCAATGAAACTTTAAAATATATTATAACTGAGTTTTTACTGTTATAAATGTAAAACTATAAATTTTAGTTAATAGTATTGATATGAAAAAGTTATATTTTATGAAACTTTTTTTCTTTTTTCTTAAATAATGGAGTGTTGAATGCTAGATTAAAAATAAAAATATAACCAAAATAAAACATAAAAGTAATCCGAAGATGATTAAATAGCTGAATGGCACTTAAACTTTTTGACTTTTGATTAAAAAGAAAGCATGGTGTCTCTTGCTTTATTAATTGGCACCGAAAGCTTGCCTCTTTGATGGTAGTCTCTATTTTGGTCATTTGCTTACACATTGGATTATTAAAATCAACTTGGATTGTATTCGCTTTTGGCAAAGTGATTCTCAAAACCGACAAATATGAAGAAATAGATATCGAGGCGTGACACGTGGTAGACACTAATTTTTTGATGCATTTCATGAAACTATGGGGGCACTTTGATGAAAATCTGCTTCGTTTCTTGCAATCAGATTTAACGAAACTATAGGGGGACAAAGTGATTCTCTCATAGTATATACGTATAGACTTGACAAATTAATATCAGGACCACTTGGTTAGGGAGATATTCATTAAGAGGTGGAAAGAACAGCGTGAAATTGTTAAGAAGAATTGTGACTTTCTTTTTCTATTTTGTACTCCAATTTCTGTAACTAAAATGCTCATTACCAACATCTTGTAAACATAGATTTGTGTTTGATGACTGAAGAATTCCTTGCACCATCCAAAGTTTAATCAATGAATCTTTGTCAATCTCATAATCTTTGGGAAACAATGCACAATAAGCGAAACATTGTTTCAAGTGTGAGGGGAAATGGTCATAACTCAATTTAAGAATTGGTAGGATATCACTTTCTTCTTCATCTATTTTTTGAAAATTCAGCTTCCATAAAGCAAGACCTATATGCTTCATAATTTATTGTAGTATAGGAAATGTCCTGTTGATGCCAAAATCCACACCAAACATGAGATTACAATCTTGCCCTTTGGTCTACGATAATCTTCTCGTTCTGCCCTTGGATGGATGTCTCTGAGGTCATCGTCAACTACAATGTTACCCCTACAAAGATTAGCAAAGTTCCTGCAAGATTGTAGGGTTAGAACAAAAATCAGAGGCTAATTTAGGTTGCGGTCATGTTTCACTTGGAATGCTCAATAAGAGGGTTTTCCATATGAATTATTATATATCATTCTATGCCATTAGCCTCCTTTATATAGAGAAGTTGAGAGAGTTTTAGGAGAATACTTCCCTTAGGGTCTGCTTGGGAGTTTTTTTTTCACTGGTTTTGGGGGGTTTTTAATTAGACTGGTTTTGAGGTGTTTAAAAACCTCCACTTGCCAGATTTTTAATAGGCACCCCCCAAAACCAGTGTAGTGTATTTTTGAGGGGTTTATAAAACACCCCAAATCGGGGTGTTTTCACTGGTTTAAAACTTTTATCCCCAAAAAAACCCCTTTCCACTCCCTTTTACAAATCTGTCGCTGCTGTAGATTCTCTCTAGCACACAAATCTCTCAAATCTGTCATTGCTGCACACGAATGGTTTTAATTTGCTGCACACAAAGCCCTTTGCCACACACAACTCATTTGGGTTTGTATTAGATTCTCCTCACTTTCAGCAAATTAGGCGTCAACCAAGAGAATAATTACACGAGATAAGGTGATTTCCCATCTGGGTTCTTGCTTCTTTTATGGATTTGTCAATGTATTTGCATGATTGATCAATCGTTACTTTTGCTTTTGTTGAATGTGATTGTCATGATTGGATTTTGATGCCTGTTTATGAGTTGATTCATTATTTCACTAGCTTTTCTTTGATAATAAGAGGAGATGGTCATGGGTAGTGATGTTGATTGGTGGACGTTTGGTATTTTCTTGTATGAATTACTGCTTGGTAGGAAGAAATCCCAAAACCTGTTGATCTGTCATTCTTAAATCAAACAACCCAAAAGCGTGTAATAGATATTCTCAGACTCAGATGTTAGGCCTATACTGTTGTTAGTCTTACATGTATGAAGGGCTGTGTCCTGACCCACATTGATTAAGATTATGAGCTTGATATTACTTCATATACTTTCTAGGCAGTGCAGTTTTGATTAACGTTTGTGAGATGATAATTTGATGAGGGGTTAGCAGAGTAGGTGGGTGACATGAGATGGCTTCAATGGAAGATGTATGGAAATAGTCAATGGAAGAGAGACAGGTGTTGGATCAAAAAGGGCTATGTGGGGTAGAGTTTAACCAAGACTGGACATTTGTGGAGCTATCAATTGAGTTTAACCAAGACTAAGACATTTGTGGAGATATCAATTATTGTTTCTGCAGTGATTATGTAGTATCTTATAGTTTGCACTTTGCTGTACAAATAAAAGGATTGCAACACATTGGCAATATATCAGTACCTGGGATCTGAATATAGGCGTTATTAATTTACCATTTAAATTGACATGGCCATGTATTTCAACAGAAAGATTAATTATTGTACACTGTACATCGAAAAGAAAACAGACTTGTTTATTTCAATTACAGAGTAAATAGTGGCCAAATGTAGTTGAATCTTAATGCAGATATTAAGCAAAAGAAGTCATATGATTAATTTTATAGTGTAGATGGATCACAGTGCTGCCAAGGTTAGTTAATTCACCAAATTTGTTTTTCTTGGTGGGAACAATTATTATTTAGTAGATTAATTAATTAATCAACACTACTAAACCAAGTTTAAAAAAAAAAAAAAAACTGTGTGAGTGACCAGCTGCCTCTGCCTCTGCCCATACTAATTTTAGGTTCAGATTTGGGGTCCCCTTCGTGTCTGCCTTATTTCATTCATCCATCTTCTTAATTGATCAATTGAACAATTCAATGCAATTCTCATTTCCACTTGTGCCCATACTTTGGTTAGGTATGGTACCCAGTAGTGTTCAGACTTTTATTCAAGTTAGGTTTAGGGAATATTTGTTTTGATTGACAGTTTTGGATGGTGAATTTGGCTTTGTCATTGTAGCTTTTCATGCAATATGAGTACAGCGCAAGGGCGTCCAGGTTTGGGTGGGCTTTGGACTTTTTGTTGATTGCTTGAACACATTTTCGGTTCCTGGCCATCAAGCTTGATTGAAATTCGATACCGGGGCCTGCCATGGAACTTCTTCACAAAAGAATGAATTTATAATTCTTTCGAAAATTATATCATAGCTAAATATATTACTTATGGCTCACATGTTTTACTTTTGATGTAGGAATTGAATTAATTATAAAGTTAATAAAAGCTGTTGTGTGAAAATTGAATTAAGCAAATGTTTTAAAGTTGAGCCAAAATGTAGGCATTATTTGTATTTATCAAAGTTAATTTAGCAAAAGAGAGTGTTTTAACTTTATGGGCATATATGTAAATTTATCATTTTAAAAAACTGTCAGAACCGTTGGAAAATAAACTCCCAAGCACAGGTTGGGTGTTTTAAAAACCGCTACTAAAAACCCCTCAAAACCGCTACGGTGATTTACCCTCAAAACCGCTACGATGGTTTACTCTCATAACCGCTACCCTGAAACTCCAAAGCAGACCCTTAATGAAATAGGAGATCGGGTAGAAGAAGGAATGTGAGGGTTTTACCAGAATATGGGATCTTATTTCTCTTTGGGATTGGATCTAGACCTGGAAAACGAGTGGGCCGGGTGGGTACAGGTAAAACGGGTCGAGGTTCTAAATGGGTAATTAATATAAAACCTATATCTAGCCCTTGTGGGTGCGGGTGGACCCACAGGTCACCTATTTTGTAATATATTCTTCAATACAAAATCAAGTAAAACTCAAATCAAAGCCATATAATATATATGCCAAATCAACTTAAAAAACCATTAAAAAAATCAAAGTTAAATAAAAAACCAAATGGAAATTGTTAAAACAAATATACATTATATTTTATTACTAAATGATCACACAAATATAGAGTGATAGATACCACAAATCAAAATTATTTCACTATACAATTCAAAATACAATATCACCATCCAAACAAACTAAACCCAATATCACCAACTAAATAAATTAAACCCACACATGGCCAGAATCTATTTCCTCTAATTTGTATACCAAAAGACCCATTTCTTCAAATCCATGCCCAGATCATCCGTCACTCAAGACCACACCATTTTCTCTTCATTTGTTGTGCTACATTTTACAACCCAAATATTTCATCAAATTGATGCCTACAAAATCTTTTCAATTCATTCCTCCTCAATATTTTAATAGGCAGATCTAAGAGCTGAGAAAAAACTGAAATTGCAATTTAATAGTGGCTACCGCAATTGAAACTCACAGAAAAATAAACCCTGATTCCTTAATTTTTTTTAATAGAATTAGTCACTTGAGATGAGAAACTTATTTTAGTAGAATCAATCAATTAGAAACCATAATTACTTAATTTTTAATTTTTTTTCTAATTACTTAATTTTTTAATTTTTTTTGTGGGTACTTGCGGGTATACCGAATCTACGAGCAACATATATATATATATTAACTCGTACCTGCTTAAAATACACGGATACAGTATCCGTTTTGCTAGGTCTAATTGTATCCGTGTAATATTTACTTTCTAATTTAACTTCTTCAATTCCCTAGATTCATTCTTTTATATTGATTCTACTTCCTATTTGGGTGAATATCTCTTGAATTGTTTACTTAGGGTGCAATTATATTCATGAAAGATATTCACATTTTTGCCCTTTGAGTAATGCGGGCACTACACGTCGTATAGTTCTTATGGCAAGTCAAAATTCATAATATCTAGTTATTATTGTTTATTTTATCTCTTGTTTTATCAAAAAGGGTGATATTATCAAGTTTTATTGATAAAATATCAATTATCAAACATTCCCTAAGCTCATCAATTAAAAGCTTAAGGGATTTTTCAATTTTTACTAACTTAAACATCGTGTCAAAATTGAGAAGGCAAGAGAGGCAATTGAAGGGAGCTAGAGTATGCCCAAGAATTGAGAGAGCAAGAGAGGCAATTGAAGAGAGCCGAAGTATGCCCAAAAGTTGAGAAGAAAGAATTGTATTCTATTGAATTGTATGGAATTATGTTTTAAATGTATTCATACCACCCATTTATACAAATGTGTAGTGACTATGTAAGGAAAAATAATCTCACAATAATGTTTGTCATCTCTCTAAGTAAGGTAATATAAGATCAACATTTCATATTTGCATGTCAACACTCCCCCTCAAGCTTGTGGATTGTATATGTCATAAACTTCAAACTTGCATAGTAGATACGAATGTTATCTGCTAGAAGAGTTAACAAGAAAATTCTCGTTGCGAGTTAATTCAGAGCAAATTGGTGGCTAGGCTTTGTTATCTAGCACCATAGCTCTTTCGATCTTTGATCACAATTGATCATAGAAACATCACCATTCAACTTACTCTTGTATGCATACCTATGATAACCATGCTCCATTTGTTTCACATCAGTCTCCACAATCTCTCTCAAAGAGCTTTCTTCGATAACAAAATTCTCTTCATCAAATCTCTTCAAAGAAGCAATCATTTCACTGAACTCTTCCATACTAAGACATGGAGCATTTGGCCCACAAAATGGAGGAAAGTCTCTAATCACTGAAACTCTTCTCCTAGGTGATACCTGGAACAAAAATTTGTTGGTCACGTGGCAACAATGCATTCACACCGCTTTCCAAGGACATTTCTTTCTTCACAACTCCAACAATAGTATCTTTATTGGGTGTTTGCAAGACAAACCATCCACAACTTGGAGGAAAATCCCAAACAACAGAAACTCTTTGTCACTTATACTTGGGTAAAATTTCATGGACAATTTTTTCTTGATTTTCGATTGCTAGCTTGAATAGACAGTAGTGAGCTTTAGCTAGCGAAGAGTAGCAGTTGGACGCGCAGGTCGCACACTGGTGTAATTGCACTCTAGTGTAGATCTCATGCAGATTAAGCAATAATTTATAGTTTATACTAAAAAAACGCATTGCTAGTGAAATCGCATTGCAACTGGGCACGTAGATTGTGCACTAGACCAAATCAGCGTAGCTGGAAGCAACAACAGATGAAGACGCAAGCAGCGGTAGGCTTCACAATGAGATGCACGTGATGACAGGTCTCGAGCCATGACAGCGTGCGGGATTTTGCTAGCAAACTGCAGCTTGAGTACAGGTTGTGCAATTGGAAGGGAGGTTGTGTTAGTGTAGGTGTCCTATAGCCAATCCTATTTGTATATTTGACTCTTTGTAATATCATGTTAATTATCAATAAAGGCACATATTACTATATCATGTTATTCCTATTATTTTATGTATTGATATATGTCGTTAGAATGGTAGAACCGTGATGAGGGAATCAAGTGTTTCAATACTTAATTGTGAGGACACTATGATCACATGTGGTGGTCATTCTAGAAATGTTTGTAGCCTCGATATTATTCTAACCAAGGGCACAAATAATACAATAAGACTATCATAGCGTTGAAAGACCCTACCAAAAGGTAGTGACAGATCTCATATGTCAAAGTTGTTTGGTGAAAACTTGGTGCCTCGCGGGTGCTTGTTGTATGCAAGTTCACTAGACTGACCCTCCAGAGAATTCCATATGGATGGTAACCCCAATGTCTATGGAACATATCCTCTAACGGATGGTGGTGCATGTAATCCATAGACTTGAGGTCACTAAAGCGTCTTATGTAAATATTGGTTTATTCTGACGCTAGCCTAACACAGTCCTTTCCAGGATTATCAATAAGGTGGTGGTTGGCCACATTGAGAAGTACACTATATCTATGGTGGACTAACAAAGGATTCATCACTCCTAGGTACAAAAGTAGTTATCTCACTGAGCTATTTTGTAAATTGCAACGACCATAAATTTGTGGCCATAGTGGAATTGAGTTGTTGCTCAAATGCAATTTGTGTTCAGTCGTTGGTCTAATAACCGAATGCCAACGTGTCAAGGAAAATGTTTGAAGTTGACACTATTTATGTACTTCAACCTTGATGAGATAACAGATGGTGAAGGGATTAGATTGCACGGTAAACATATCATTGACATGTAGCTATTTCACTGAATCTCTATCTGTTGGGTAACCATGATGCCTTGCTAGAGGCCAACTTGGTTTGTGTATGGAGAGCTAATTATTTGATGCTTAATTACAATTACATTCACTGCCAACATGATAGGGAGCCTACAGGTCACACGCTAAAAATGCAATTTAAGGTAAATAATATTTTGGGGGCATTTTCGTCTTTTAGATGGATGGGTATTTTTGTAATTTTGCTGAACAATTAAATTTGCTGAGGTTGTAGCCTATGTCCAATTTTGGTATTGGAATTAATTTAGCAAAATTATAATTTTATTTATTGGAATTGATATTGATATTAATATTAATTATAATAATAAAATTGAAATATTTTTCTATTCTACCTCAGAATAGGGTTATTCTTATTATAGGGTGGATTAGGGTTTTAATTATGCTATAAAAACATAATTAAAATGAGGGTTAAATAGATTAATATAACCTAGCGATTTCTTGAAAAGAGAACTAAAAATTCTCTAAAAAATTTCAGCCCCAATTTTATTCCTTGAAGCAAATAATTGATTCTAGTAAATTAGATTATTTATGATTGTGTTCTAGCCTTTTGTATCATGTGTGCGATTCTATGCTTGAATCGAATTGCGAAATCAATTCAGAGTCAATTGAAGGAGCCATCAAACACAGGTATAAATTTAATCCTTTAATTTTCATTATAATTTAAACATATGTATCAATCCATGATTTTGAGTTTAAGGTTTTCATCGAAATTTTTTTGTTTTTTCCGCTGCTTGATTCAACGAATCCTTACAAGATGATGCTAAGGCGGAGAGAGAGAGAGAGAGAAAGGATTTTGCAATTTTGTTTGACCTTATTTGGTTATCTAACCCGAAACCCTTTGTGTCTTGCAAGCTGAAGTAAAACTTAAGGCTAGAGTGGGTTGATCAATGGTAGCTTGATTACAAAAAGAGCTCTGATACTATGTCAGAATTGAAAAGGCAAGAGAGGTAATTGAAGCGAGTCAGAGTATGTCCAAGAATTGAGATAGCAAGAGAGGCAATTGAAGAGAACCGAAGTATTTGCAAGAATTGAGAGAGCAAAAGAGGCAATTGAAGAGAGCTGAAGTATGCCCAAGAGTTGAGAAGAAAGAATTGTATTGAACTGTATTGAATTGTGTTTTACATGTAGTCATACCACCTATTTATACAAATGTGTAGTGACTATGTAAGGAAAAATAATCTCACGAAAATGTTTGTAAACTTTCTAAGTAAGGACATAGAATATCAACATTCCATATAATATCAACATTCCATATTTGCATGTCAACACATCAAAATCCCTCTCTTTATAAAGGAATTCATGTTTGACTTAGAAAGAGGAAAAGAAGAAGAGAGCCCATAAAGTTGAATTTATAGAAATCAAATTGGCCTCGTTTGGATTGAGGAATTCTAAATGAATGATTTTATTAAATCTATAGATTTGGTAAAATCCTTCGTTTTGATTTTTAAAAAAAAAATTGAAATCCATGGATTTTGGAAAATCCACCACCCTCTAGAATCCTTCATTTTTTGAGGGTTTTAAAATTCCACCTAGTAGGTGGGATTTTGTCAAATCCATCAGTTTTAATAAAATGAAAGATTTTGTTAATATTTTAATTTTTCAATACTATCCTTATTAATAATTTAATATCTTTGTAATTACCATTTACCCTAATTAAAAGAAATATATTTGTCGTTCTCTCGTTTTGAGCTCTTTACCTTTACATCATCAACATCTTCCGAGCATACTAGAGAAATAATCTACATGTGAGTTTCCTTTCCTTTAATTAATTATTTTTAAATTCTTATTTGTGAAAAGCTTTTTTATTATTTCAATTTCTCATAGTGATTCTTTTTGTTATCTGGTTAAGAACTTTTTGGTGGTAGCTTTTTGTTTTTTATGAAATATTAAATCAACAACGTCATCACAAATAGCCCTCAAGCTTGTCAGATATATAGGTCCTTTTGCAAAGCAATGGGTCCGACAATATATAGATTGGAGACCAACTCTAGTTCTATCTTACAATTTTGTCTATTTTCAATTGGAATTCTTTTTGTTTTTGTTACCAAACCACCAAAAAATCATTATTATAATGACTTCTCTATCAAATATAATTTAACTTGTATTTAATTAGATGATAGTTGAATTTTTGTTGGTTTTGGATATTGAGGATAAAGTTGGATATTATTTATCAAATCTATAGATTGTATTCATCTAATCAAACATGACTGCATGGAAATATGAATCAACAATTCATGGATTTTATATTTAAACCAAACAATGGAATTTATCAAAATCCATGGATTGTACAAAATCCATGGCTATTAAAATCCCTCAATCCAAACGAGGCCATTGAGTTTTCATAACCAAGACCTCATATACATAATCTTTTCCAATTCAATTCATCTAAGCCACAATTTTTGAATGGTTTAGAACAAAAACCTGGTTGCATGCAGAGAAATAAATAACAATAAAAATAATTATTGTATTTCCTATCAATACAAAAAAGCATCACAATAAAAATAAAATAATATAAAGTAGTGTTACCTATATAGACTATCTATACAAACTCTTGTATACATATAAACTAATGTGGCACTATTTTTTTTATGGAAAATGCTACACCCACAATCTCTTCTCATAAACTTCCTCTTACAACCACGACGTGGCAACTCGCAATTGGTCAGTTCGTAATAGGCCTCTTCTCACAACCCCGATGTGGTTGCAATTGGTCAGTCGCAATTTATCAGGTGGGACCCTAATTCGTTTACAAGTCCTAAAACACTTGTAAACTTGAGTGGAAAAGAAATTACAAGTCATATCACACTTGTAAATTCAGTTGAATCAAAAGAAGTCATTCCAAGTCCTAAAACACTTGGTACATGACATGTAAATTTTAAGGATGGTAACTTGGCCCAAGCCCAAAGAAAGGAACCAGCCCAAGTTGTGCAAGAAGACAATTCAGATCCGAACCAAGTTCAAGAAGAGGAATTAGCCCAACTTATGCAAAGAAAAGGAGACATCTCAGCCCAAGCCCATTCAAGCACTAATTCATCAAGTGAAGTCCAAGTCTAACAAAGAAAAGGCCCAAGTATTCAAGAAATCCAAAACAGCCCATTATCCAAGCCCAAAGAGCATTCCCATGCTATTTCATTTTGGGCCCATTTCAATGAATTCCAAAGCCCAAACTCATGTACTCTTATTAGTAGGATTTAATTACTTTTGTTATGTTTTAGTTAGTCATCCTAGGTGGCATGTTTACCTTTGTTATGCTTTAGTTAATCATCCTATGTAGCATGTTTACTTTACTTAACCTAGTTAATTTCTTTGTAATGTCACTATATAAACAAACTCTCTCGCATTTTGTAAGGTTGAGCAATGAAATGAAAATTAAACACTTGAGAGGAATTATTTTCCTTTTGTTTTGAAATCTTTATCCAAGTCTTGATAAGGGATTTGGTGGTGATTCAACTTCAAGTTG
Source organism: Pistacia vera (assembly GCF_008641045.1). NCBI lineage: Eukaryota > Viridiplantae > Streptophyta > Magnoliopsida > Sapindales > Anacardiaceae > Pistacia > Pistacia vera. The sequence continues at coordinate 477,166 of NW_022196799.1, forward strand.
GTGGAGAAATCTTTTACGCTTGAAGGCCTTTCTTGTCTCTATCCTTTCCATTCAAGTAAGTTGTTTTGTCTTCTTTTCTACCTTGGCCGAAATCCTTGTGTTTGTTTTTAGCCTTGTCCAAATCTAGTTGGTGTGTCTTGTGTTGTGTATTTGTATGGTTTGGAGTTGAAATCCCTTTGTTTGGTGAAATCGTGCATGAAAGTTGTGAAGGGTCTTGTTTGGCCGAATCTATGCATGCAAGTTCTTGGTTGTTTGTTGAGTTTTCATGGAGGTTTTGGATCATTCCTCCCCGGCTTGAAGAGGACTTTCCCTCAAATCCAGATTGTCCTCCAAATATGGGCTAAGGTCACCCACATTAAAGGTTGCCAATACTCCACCATATTCACTAGTTAATTCTACCTTATAAGCATTGTCAAACAGACCATATGCCCGAGGAGCCAACTTACTCTTCCTTTTGCCTGGAAACTTCTTCTTTCTCAAATGGATTCACACTAAGTCACCCTGCTGAAAGAGTTTAGGCTTTTAGTGCTTGTTTGCCTTGCTTTTAATCTTCTCATTGGCTCTCACAATCTAAAGTCTCACGACTTCCTGGAGTTTCTTCATTTGCTTTACTTTCTCATTGGCATCTACACTTGGCTTGAAATCAAGAGTCAATAAAGTAAGATCAAGTGGAGTGAGGGGTTTACACCGTATAATACCTCATATGGTGTGTGACCAGTGGTGGAACTTGGACTCTTATTGTATGTGAATTCGGCATGTGCTCATTGCAAGTCTCAATCCTTCAAATGTTTACTCGCCAAACTCCCTAAGATGTTGCCCAACACTTTGTTGATTGCCTCAGTTTGGCCGTTGGTTTGGGGATGTACTAAATGGCAACTTAGTTCCCAACTTACTCCATAAACTCCTCTAAAAATGACTTAGGAACTTTGTATCCCAATCTGACACAATTAATTTTGGAATACCATGTAGTCTCACAATCTCTTTTAAAAACAAATCGACAATACGAGCTACATCATGTGTGGTATGGCATGGTATGAAATGAGCCATTTTGGAAAAACAATCAATCACTACCATAATGGAATTTTACCTCATTGTGTTCTTGGCAAAGCAACCACAAAATCCATGCTAATATCTTCCCAAGGGTGTTCGACTATAGGCAAGGGCATGTATGGACCGGCCTTGAATTGGCTTTTTGATCTTTGACACAAACCACATCATTTAATGAGGGCTTGAATGTCACTCAACATCTTAGGCCAATAGAAGTATTCCTTGATTATTTCTAGGGTCTTAATAACCCCAAAATGTCCTGCCAAACCGCCACCATGTGTTTCCCTCATGATCAACTCCCTTTCGACAGATACAACGTATTGCCCTTAAACAAATAACAATCATGTATAACATACTCCTCAAAACCAGATTTCCCACATTCAACCATACACACTTTCATCTTGTCATCAGCATCATAACATAATCTCATTAATTTAAATCCAAGTACCCATGAATCAAGTAAGGATAACAAAGCATACCTCCTTGAAAGTGCATCGACTACCACATTGTTTACTCCTTGCTTGCAGTTCAAAACAAAGGAGAAGGATTAGAGGAATTCGACCCATTCGGCATGTTTAGGATTGAGCTTATGTTGGCATTGATAAACTTCAATGCTTGATGATCAGAATGGAGTACAAACTGTCTTGGTCGTAGATAATGGCTCCAATGATCTAAGGCTCTCACTATGGCATAAAACTCCTTGTCACAAGTACTATACTTCCTTGTTGACTCATTAAGCTTTTCACAAAAGTATGCAATAGGCCATTTTGATTGAGTAAGGACTGCTCCAATACCAGCACCACTCGCATCACACTCAACTTCAAGCACTTGATTCAAATCCGGCAATGCAAGTATAGGGGCTTGACACAGCTTTCCCTTAATCAATTCAAATGTTTCGCTTGTTGCCTTAGTCCACTTAAACGTTCCATTATTCATACACTCGGTTACAGGAGCCATAATTGTGTTGAAATTAAGCACAAACCATTGGTAGAAAGAAGTTATCCATTGAAACTTCAAACTTCTGTTATGGAACCAAGTTATGGCCAACTCCTAATAGCCTTAACTTTAGATTGATCCATTTGTATTCCTTCACCCGAAACTACATATCCCAAAACACTACTTTCTTCATAAATAATTCACATTTTTCAACCTTGGCATAAAGCTTTTGTCTCCTCAACATTTCAAGAACTTGCCTAAGATGATTAATGTGGCTCTCCTCACAACTACTATAAACAAGCATATCATCAAATACACAACCACAAATCTGCCTATGAAAGGTTTCAATACCTCATTCATCAATCTTATAAAGGTGTTTGGTGCATTTCATAGGCCAAAAGGCATCACCATCCACTCATACAAGCCTCCCTTGGTTTTGAAAATCATCTTCCATCCATCTCCTTCTTTTATTCTAATCTAGTGGTATCTGCTTCTTAAATCAATCTTGGAGAAAATGGTTGTACCATGGAGCTCATCTAACATATCATCCAACCGCAGTATAGAGTACCTATTCTTAATGATATCTATACACATGCGGAAAGTACCATCCTTCTTAGGTACAAGTAGGGTTGGAATCGACCAAGTACTTATACTTTTTTCCATAAAACACATATAAATAAGCTCATCAATTTGCCTTTGTAGCTCTTTTGATTGTTGGAGATTGCACCTGTAGGCTGGTCTATTAGGAAGGGGGCATTGGGCACTAAATCAATCTGATCTTCTATGCCCCGAAGTGGTGATAAACCCTTAGGTAACTCATTGGAAAACACATCAGCATACTCATTCAAGAGGGGTTGGATTTTTAGGTGAAAGTTGAACTCCTTAAGCTCTTTATTCTTCTCAACCATTAGGAGCACAATGATGGTTTTGTGCTTTGGAAGGCTTTTTCTAGTTGGGTACTACTTAGAAGAAGGTTTTTATGTGATGGTTCTTTGGATGGTGTTTGAGTTGGGGATAATGGTGCTAGGGTGATGGTTTTCTTGTTAAACCTAAATGAATAAGTATTCTTCTGACCATCATGAGTCACCTCTCGATCAAACTGTCATGGTTTACCAAGTAGGAAATTATGTGCATCCATGGGGATAACATCACACATCACCTCATCTGAATACCTCTTACCAATGGAGAATGGTATAACCACTTATTTAGTAACCTGAACCGTAACACCATTACTTAGCCATTGCAACTTGTAAGGACGTGTATAACTAAATGTAAGGAGTCCTAACTTGTCAACAAGTGTGGTAGAGGCAATATTAGTAGAACTTCCATTGTCCACAATAACCGAACATACTTTCCTTTTTACGATGCACCAAGTGTGAAACAATTTTTCCCTTTGATTTTCTTGGGAATTTACTTGAGTATGCAATAATCATTTAAGCATCAACAAATCTCCCTGATCGGCCTCCTCAATGACTTCATCTTCACTCTCATTTTCTTCATTGAATTCTTCTTGAAAGGCTTCATCAATCATTCCATCTTCTTAAAAGTCATAACTCTTTGATTCGGGTAATTTGCTTAAAAGTGCCCATAGCCTTGACACTTGAAACACTTTTTATTCTTAAGGTCAACCCGTAGAGCTTCATTCTTGGCAAAATTTTGTTTCTCCTTTGGTGTTTCATTCATCTTTCCTTTACCATAACATGTGGGTGCAACATAAGGCTTGGTATACGAAGGTGATCCCTTTTGATATGAATTCTCCTTAAAGAACTTCTTAAAAGCTGCCAATTTCATATTTTTCAATTGCTTTTCCACTTTCATAACCAGCTTACAAACATCTTCAAAGGAATTGTAGGTTTGCAGTTCAATTTTGTGTACTATTTCCCTAGTCAAACCGCCAAGGAACCTAGCAATAGTATGCTCATTTTCTTCGAGAATGTCACTCCTCAACATTAAACCCTCGAATTCCAGAATGTACTCTTCAACCTTTCTATCACCTTGTTTTAGATTGTGCAATTTAATATAAAGTTCTTGCTTGTGGTGATCAGGCAAAACCTCTTCTTAAGCACTCTCTTCAATTTATCCCAAGAATAGATTAGAGCCTTTCCTTCCCTTGCTCTCTTCTTATTTGTGTTTTCCCACCATAAGGAAGCATAATCTTTGAATTTTAATATGGCTATCTTACATTTCTTCTCTTCATTGAAGCCTTTGAACTCAAATACTCTCTCAATTTCATGCAACCAATCAATGAAGTCATTAGGATTTAGACTTCCATTGAATTCGAGAAAATCCACTTTTTAACCCCTATCATCATCAAAATGCCTCATCCCTCTTCCATGCATCTCAGACTCACTAGAGGAATCAAGGTTGCCCGCCATTTCTTCTTCATGGGGTGGTGTTCCAATTATGGTTCTTTGGTGATAGTGGGGGCGTCTTCCTTGATTCAATTGATAATCTTGGTTTTAGGGGGGTTTTTTTTTGTTGACACGTTCATGAATTTGGGGTGTGTGGTGTGAGGATTGGTTATTTATGGGTTGTGATTGGATTATTTTGGCTATATCATTGGACATATTATTCATCATCTTCATCATGGTGTCCATATTTTGCCTAATGTCATCAACGTCCCCTTGCATCCTCATGTTAGCAAGTTCACATGGTGGGGAAGGGGAAGAAGAACTACTTCTATTTTCCATTTGGGTGTAGGATGGGTTAGGATAGTGTTTATGGTGAAATAAAGTTGAAAGAAGGTGTTTTGGGGCAAAAAGGGAAAAACCGTAATTTTGTGAACAGTTGCTGGTCGGAACAGTACTCACTGGATAGTGGTGGTGCTTTTTCGATGATGGCGAATGGTGGTAGAAGCTTTCGAGTTGGGTTAGGCAATTGGGTTTAAGTGTTTGATGGGTTTTTGTGTTTAATTTGGGTCAAGGGGTATTTTGGTCAATGAATGTGGTGTAAGTAAGTGTAAAATGGTCAAGGGCAATTAGGTAATAGTGGTATAGTTTGACTCTATTTATGGGAAAAGTGCTTTTGCTAAAAGGGGATAGAAGCGAGTTAGTGAGGTAATCCTAATTTTAGTAAAGTGTTTTTACTAAAAATGGTGGGACAAGGAAGTGTGTAGTGGAGGTGTTTCTATTCTTAGTAAAAGTATTTTTACTAAAAATGGTGAAACAAGGGTGGCTTTGGGAAAGTAGTTGTTTCTAAAAATGGTTAAATGGGAAGTTTACTAAGCAAAACTTAGGAAAGTGAGATAACTGCTTTAAATGGTATGGAGTGCTTAAGTGATAATAGATATAAATGGTATGGAGTGTTTTGGTTTTTGTAATGGATATAAATGGTATGGAGTGTTTAAAGGATAATATACATAATTGGTATGAAGTGTTTAGGTTAATGTGATGATGGGTTGAATTGTTCAGTGGATAAAAGAGTGGTAGGTGTTAGGTAAATTTGAAATGGGTTTCAAAGAAAAAGTGGGCAATTTTAGTAAGGGAAAATCCAGCTAATGGTGAAGAGAATTCTAGTGAAAAGCTTCTTCCTCCCAACAACAACAACAAAGCAACTCAAAACTCCTTCAAGAACAAATCAACTTCATCATCCCAAAATCGGAACTCCACAAAATTCAACAAACAACCACTATACACATACACAACCTAGAGCTCTAATACCAAATGATCCAAAACCTCCATGAAGACTCAACAAAAAACCAAGAACTCACATGCATAGATTCGGCAAACAAGACCCTTTCACAACCTTCATGCATGATTTCACCAAACAAAGGGATTTCAACTCCAAACCATACAAAAACACAACACAAGACACACCAACCAGATTCGGACAAGGCTAAAAACAAACACAAGGATTTCAGCCAAGGTAGAAAAGAATACAAAATAACTTACTTGAATGTAAAGGATACAGACGAGAAAGGCCTTCAAGCATAAAGAATTTCTCCACCAACTTGAAGTTGAATCACCACCAAATCCCTTATCAAGACTTGGATAAAGATTTCAAAACAAAAGGAAAATCATTCCTCTTAAGTGTTTAATTTTCATTTCATTGTTCAACCTTACAAAATGAGAGAGAGTTTGTTTATATAGTGGCATTACAAAGAAATTAACTAGGTTATGTAAAGTAAACATGTCACCTAGGATGATTAACTAAAACATAACAAAAGTAAACATGCCACCTAGGATGACTAACTAAAACATAACAAAAGTAATTAAATCCTACTAATAAGAGTACATGAGTTAGGGCTTTGGAATTCATTGAAATAGACCCAAAATGAAATAGCATGGGAATGCTCTTTGGGCTTGGATAATGGGCTATTTTGGACTTCTTGAATACTTGGGTCTTTTATTTGTTGGACTTGGACTTGGACTTCACTTGATGAATTAGTGCTTGAAAGGGCTTTGGCCGAGATGTATCATTTTCCTTGCACAATTTGAGCTAGTTTATCTCCTTGAGCTTAGGCCGGATCTGAATTGTCTTCTTGCTCAACTTGGGCTGGTTCTTTTCCTTGGGCTCGAGCCGAGTTACCATCAATTAAGATCCACATGTCATGTACCAAGTGTTTAGGACTTGGAATGGCTTCATTTGATTCAACTGAATTTACAAGAAGACCTGCAATTCTTTTTCCACTCAAGTTTACAAGTGTTTTAGGACTTGTAAACGGATCAGGGTCCCACCTGATAAATTGCGACTGACCAATTACGAGCTGTCACATTAGGGTTGTGAGAGTAAGTTTGTGAGAAGAGGTTATAGGTGTAGCATTACTCTTTTTTTTTATTGATCTTTCAACATTTATGGAGTTGACTTACGTATAAATTCATCAATTCACTTAATATCAAATCAGTTTATATGTAAACGTTTGTACAAAATGTTTGTACATCTAATATAATTTATTAAGAAAATGAAACAAGAACATGAATAATACTACATATACAAACTTCCCATACAAACTCACTTATACAAATTGATATGTTTTAATATGATTACATGATTTTAAATTAGGGATAAACTTAACAAATTAGAGGAGATGATGTGTCAAACATACAAGGTTCTCAAGTCGATTTGTAAGAAATTGTTTGTATAATTAGTTTGTATATGTAGTATTACTCCAATAACATTTGGGGACCTTATCAAGCTAAAAAACCATGTTCTAAATATATAATTAACCAAGATTGTGTATTGATGGCAAGATCATAGTTTTATTTTATATAAAATCTTTTGATCCATAACACTCATCAGATTAAAATGATCCAATACAATAATCCAATACTTGAAACCTCAGTATTGACTCCAACAAATTAAACATAAACTATAATGCTAAGAAGATTTTGTATTACCTTCGTTCAATAAGCAATTAAAGAAAGTAATATATTTTGTTCAATATTTTAAGTAAATGTATATAATTTTATTTAAATAATACAGTTTCAAAGATTGGAAACATGTTTGAATAATACAGTTTCAAAGATTGGAAACATGTTTGACATAATTGTTTGAAAACAGTATCTGCGAAATAGAAAACAACAAATAAAAAGTCATTATACATGTTTGTCTAAAAATAATATTTTGTTAGGATCCCATATCGGGATATCACACCCACCAAATGTCATAATTTAGCTTAGGATCTCTCGTACTTATCAGACCAGTCTTTTCAGTTGAAATCTGCCTTAAACTTGGGTTCTAACATATTTAAAAGTAAAGTCAATGGGTATGTGTTCGATTGCATCTACCTAAAAAACTAATGTTCGACAACTTACAACATAACAAAAATATAGTTCATTTATATTGGACATAGAACATTCAGTAGAAAATGAGATCAAGTTTTAATTTTCTCTGAATTTTAGTCATTAAAAGTGTTTTTATCTAATATTTTAAAAAATTGCATCGTAATCTATGTGGAGAACATGTTCTTAAGCTCATGGGTTTTTACTTCTTTTTTTAATTCCTAAATAGTGATTAGCCAGTTTCATTGTTACATATAACATTAAAAAGTAAAAAAAAAAAAAAGTAATGGTACACTTAAGTAATATTTACTTAGGTAAATAATTTAAATAAAATCATAAGAATAAATTTTAATTTTTCTTCATACTTTTAATGATATTTTATGCATTAATTATGAATAATTTCAAAACCTTTGGAATGTTGGTAGCTATTTTAAACATTAGTGTGAGATTTGGATAATTTTGAGATTTTGCTACTAACATTATTAGTTTATATTTCTTTTTAATACCATAAAATAAAACATTTATAGCATCTTGGCGCTCGTATTTTATTATTTTTATAAGGGTTGTGATATTAGAATTTAAATGCCAAAGTTAAAAACTTTAACAAAAACATTGATAATTCATTTATTAAAATCTAACGGTTGTCAATTATAATTAAAAAAAAAAATATGTTTTTGTACTCTCTCATTTCACATAATATTTAAATATAGTTTTTGGTTTTTTGGGGAAAAAAAATAATAAGAAATTTTATGAAAATATATATTATTAAGATGGGTTGAAATGTTTTTTTAAATATAATTTTTTAAAAACAATTTACAAACTAATATAAATTTAAAAATCCAAAAAAGAAGACTAGTTTTCTCACATTTTTGTAACTTCTAATTTTGAAAACTACTTTTAAATATCATGTCAAACATATTAAAAATATTAATAAATTAATCTTAAAAATTATTTTCCACTCACAAATGGCTAAATTAAAGGTTTTTTCAAAGCTGTGGTGACTTTTTTAGTAAAATAGTATATTATTTATTTTCCTACTCCAACTAAAAAGTGATATGTTGTAACCGTTTTTCAAAAATAAAAAATCTCAAAAAGATCGACATATCAGTCACTTTCCAAAGCTTTGTCTTTTTCATGCACAGCCTTGATGTTTTTAATTTCTCTTACTTATCAGTCATTTTCTACCAAACAAAACCTTCACTTTCTCTTCTTCCTCCCTCCAATAATTAGAGTTTATTTTCTCTCTATTCTCTCATCTCTTTCTTTGTAAATCATGACTCTTTCCTTATACCCTGCGGCGTCGTTTTGTTCTTCTCCGAAATTCTCTAAATTTCCGCTGCCGTCGTCCTCCTCGTCGTCGTGTTTCCGGGTGGTGTGCCATGGCGGATCCCACGCGCCGTACGCCGCGAGTGAGCTGAAGTTGGCGTTGCACGACGCTTTGGACTCTACTGGAATCGATACAACCTATGCCCGAGTAATCATGCTCATTTCTTTTTTCTTTTTTCTTTTTTCTTTTTTCTTTTTTCTTTTTTTCAATCAATTTTGATTCTTTTATTGATTTATGTTCATCCTCTACATGCTTTTACTGAGACGGATTAATTTTTATCTTCGTCTGAATTTGGTGGTTTTTGTGTAATTTAATTGCTTTTCCGTCTGAGTTTGGTGGTTTTTGGTGTTTTACAGTGTGGGTCTTATTATATTGCTAATACAAAAGTGTCTGTTTTACATGAATTATGATTCTTTTATTGACTCAGATTAATTTTGTTCCTGTCTTTTTGTGTAATTTAAGTGCTTTTTCTATCTGGGTTTGTAGGGGTCTTATTATATTTACAATGTATCGTGTCTGTTTTTCACGAATTTTGATGCTTTTATTGGGTCACATTAATTTTTATATTATGATTTTGCGTAATTTAAGTGATTTTTCTATCTCGGTTTGTTGGTTTTTGGCGTTTTAATTTATGGGCCCTGTCATATCTAAGATTAGTATTTGTGTTTTTTCTTGAATTTTCATGCCTTTGTTGAGTCAGATTGATGCTATTCATCTGAATTTCTTTACTTTAAGTCATTTTGCAATCTGGGTTTGTTGATTTTTGGTGTTTTGCATTGTTGGTCTTGTTATATTTATAATATCAACGTGTTTGTTTTTCTTTGTTTTTGATGCTTTTATTGAACCATATTGATGTTCTTCATTTGATTTTAAGTAATTCAGGTGATTTGCTATCTAAGTTTGATGATTTTTTGTGTTTTAGATTGTTGGTCTTGTTATATTTATAACATTAGCATGTTTGTTTCTCTTAGGTTTTGATGTTTCTATGGAGCCATAGTGATGTTTTTTATGTGATTTTGCTATCTGTGTTTGTTTATTTTTCGTGTTTTATATTGTGGATCTTCCTTGCAAAGTCATATTTATAACATTAAAATGTATGTTTTTCATGGATTTTTTACGATTTTATTGAGTCAGATTAATGTTTATATTGTGCTTTTGCGCAATTTAAGTGCTTTTGCTGTCCGGGTTTGTTGATTTTCAGTGCTTTACATTGTTGCTCCTGTTATATTTATAATCTTAGCATGTCTGCTTTTCAGGAACTTTGGTCCTCTTAATGAGCCAGATTGATATTCTCCATATGATTCTATGTAATCTAAGTGACTTTTTCCATCTGGGTTTGTTGATTTTTGGTATTTAGATTGTTGGTCTTGTGTATTTCTTTGGTGATATCATAGTGAAGTCATGTTTATAATATTAAAATGTCTGTTTATCATGTAGTTTGATGCTTTTCTTCTAGTCAGATTAATTTTTATCTTCTTGTTTTGCAAATTCTAAAAGTTTTTGTTATTTGGGTTTGTTGATTTTTCACACATTACGTTGTTGGTCTTGTTCTGTATTTCTGTGGGTGAAAATATTGAAGCAACGTCATATTTATAGTATTTAGTCTCAAATTAATAACAAAATAAGAATTGTAATACTAGATCATTTTAGTAATAAATAATGCATGACCCATAGGCCATAACTGTTACTGTTTTCATTGTCTGGGGCCTGGATGTTAATAAGCCAGTGTCAGAGTGGTCTTGTACTTCTGTAATTTCTAGTTTCCATATTATATTGTAGTATGCAAACTTAATCCTCGAAAAATGAAAAGGGCCCAGATCGTTTCACAATTTCTACTTCTGGAATGGAATTTATTTGGAATCTTTAACCTTGGATATAAGCAAATTTGAATCTTATCTCTTTCACATGATCTTTTGCATTTAAGGGTTCCGGTTTCAGTGTCATTACAGAACTTTCATTATTGAATTTGGTTTATCTGTGGAAGTCTAGAATATTTGTTTATAAGTGCTTTTATGGTAAGAATTACATGTGAAAATGAAATTAGTAGGTAATATATTTCGTAGGTAATATTCCATTTAATCAAGAAAAGAGGCGAATCCTTGGAAGTTAAATTTTTTTGTTAATGGATTTTTAATCTTATGCATGAAAGATCCTTGAATGACTAAAGAATTTGTTGAAAATTAATGGCTAAGACTTCTGCAAGATGTTTTATTTTCTATATATATATAATTGCGGAAGATGTTGATTTACACACACACATATATGTATTCTTCATAATTGCGGAAGATGTTGACTGTAAATGAGAAGATAATTTTGATTATGAAGAAAAAGGAAGATGATCTTGTATTTGCAGACATGAGAGCTGCTCATTTATGTCTCCTGAGAATTTTTTTTTTTTTTTTTTTTTTTTTTTATATATCTTCAGAAAATAAGAAAAACACATTTCAATTATTTTTAGAGACTTTTTTTTCATAAAATAGAAAAAGCTTGTGCATTGCTTGCTCTTGGGTTTTTCTCGAAATCATTAAGCACTTTTGAGTTGTTTAGGGTGTGTTTGGTTTACCATTTCAGATACTATTCTCTATCCTATTTCAAAAATACACCTTTGGCACAATATTCAAGTAACACTCTATCAAACACATTTTATTCAAATCCTATTCTCGTAATAATAACCCAACTCAACTTAACAATACTATTTCAAAAATCCTACCCAAAATAACAAAACAAATTAAGTAATTTTAACTTTATTTTTAAGATTATTAAGAATTTTTATATAAGGTATTGTACTATTGTATGCTTAAAATATATTGTTCTCATTTTCACAAAAAATAAATAAATAAAACTTTGAATGCATTTCATTGTTTTCATTTTTTGAATTCATTTTGTCAAAACATTTTCTTAAAGCAATACCAACTGGCCCCTAATTTTCTTGAATAAATTTTGGCAAAAGGAAACAAATGTGTTTTAGAGGACTGATAAGGACATTCCAAGGAGACAATTAACTATAATCTGGTGAATCTTAATGACTGTGGTTAATGAAGGGTTTGAACCTAATTTACCCAGGACTTGTTCATAGCTTAAGTATCCATTTATCTACTACTAGGTTAAAGGTGTGCCAATTACTTTTCGTAGTGAACCGAGAAATATTACCATTTGCTCAAATTGATGTGCATTGTATCTTCCAAAAGGATGAAAGAAATAAAAACAAAAAAGAAAATGTTTGTTAAATTTGTGCACCAGGTGATTCGTGTTTGCCATTGTTTTTACCAGAAAAACATGCTTGTGCTTTCTGATTATATCAGTGGGATGAGTAAATTGAATAATATGTTAACTACTTTACATCTCTTTATTCCATATGAAAGTTAAATTCTTTAATTTCAATTCTTTTTTTATGTTTAAACAGGAGGCTAGAGAGGGTTTTTGCTCTCAGATCAATAAATTATCCAATATTGAAAGGGAAACCAGTATTAGCATTAATAGATGTGTTGATTTGGGGAAAACAGCTCTTCATATAGCAGCAGAGGATGACTCCCTGATATCACATTCATCAGTTCCTCTCCCTGTGGATGCTTTCATCGACCGATTGGATGATCTTTCTGTGGGATATTGCCCTCATTATAACTCATCTTTGAAGTCATCACGAGAAAATTTTTTGGATAGTATAGAGAGATATTTGTTTGATAAAAAGGTTGGTAGGCATGTTTACAGTGGTTAATTTTGTATTCTTGGTAATTTTTCTAAGCTAATCTTTTTGTTTACTCAAATAAAAGGAAATGCAGAAAAAGAAGGAGTACATTTTTGTATTTTTATGACACTTAGAAGTTTATATAGTGTAAGTGGTCAGCAGGTTGGCATTATCATGCGTGTTTGTGTTGTGTGTGTGATCTCAGTAATGCTTTTTCACTCATAGCTAACTAAGTCCATTTGAACTGGTCTTGAGATACACATTAAAGTACCAAACATGTAATGTAGTGGATTTGGAATGATCTTTGTATAGTTCCAGATTCCCCTCTGCTGGGAGTCGTTTTGTAGTCTTGTGGAATCGGATCCAGTTTTGTAATTTCTATTGATATACATCTAATCAGCATCCTATTGGAAAAAATGAATAAAATAAATTTGCAAACATGAGCAGACTGCAGAACCTATAGAACTAGAATGTCCTAATAAGTGTCTCCCCTGCTCTGTACCGAATGATGTAAAGAGTTCTTCATAATCTTCATATGCTTCAGTTTTCTTTTATATCAATCCAAAATGTGTTTAATAAACTGTATAGTGTATCTTCAGGCAGTGGAGCTTTCTTATACCTGATTTGATGATTTCATGTTAGGGTTTTCGGAGAACCAGTGTGGGAAATCAAATAGATCCAAGAGCGCTATATCTTCACTCAGTATGGAATTCTTCCTTCTCTCAACAATTCTATATTCCTCATTGGAGAAAACATTATTATAAGGGAATTTTTCAGTTATTTATCTTAACATCATGAGCAGGTTTTGACACATCGCTCAGGCTCCGCTGTTATGCTATCGCTTGTATACTCAGAAATCCTGAAAATGCTTCGCTTATGGGGCCTTGTAGATTTTGACGTGGAGATAGCATTCCCTCTTGACCATGGTCTTCCTAGGGGATATCAGAAGCAGAAGAGCAGGGAATCTGATCAGTCACACATTATGACTGTGCAAATATTGTTGGAGGAGGTACTTTTATATACTTGCTCACATTTGTATTATTTTTCTTTCCTGTATTTAGCAAACCTCAAGTCTGTTAAGCTAAGATACTAGATATATGTTATTTGGTGTTTTTGTTTTAAAAAAAAAAAATGCATTTGAAAATAAAAATAAGGAGTTTTACTTTTTGTTCTCGGAATTTGAAATTGTGTTAATAAAAACAGTAAAAAAAATTATTTTTTGAATACAGTATCTGAAAATAAAAACAGTAAAAATGTGTTTGCTATCATTTTCTTATGATAAATATAAAATTTAGAGAATGAAAGGACGGAAGACATCTTTTTTAAGTTTTGTGTTTTCAATTCTTAAATAAAGATTGAATTCTCCATTTTTCATATTTTCTTCTTACAAAGGGTAAATGGTAAGTGAACAAATATCTGTGTCATGATAACTGTTTTCTGGAACTAATCAGCAAATCAATTGTGGACTCATTTGTGTTGGAAGATAAAGGGTTGTATTTTCTCTCCCACTTTCAGTTCGTTGCATTGCTAGATTTATTAGGTAGACCAATATGGTACTAAGGAACTAAAGTAAATAATTTGCAATTAGCATATGACAAATTGCATTTGGGAAATTAAGGAAAGAACACCGAAGATCCATTATGGTACTTGAATGTGTGCACTTTACCCGTGAAAATGTTAGAAATGATTTCTATTACGTTTTGTCATATATGAGTTAGTTGAATTTGGGAATGATTATTGATTTTTGTGTTTCCTTCTTTTTTTATTCTCATAGTTGGATCATCATACTTAGATCAGGAGTATTTCTCTGTGAGATTCAATTGAAGAAAAAATGCAATATGATGCTGTTTAGATGAATGTTTGTGTAATATTTGCTTTTATTGACAATTGTTAGTTAACTAATTTGATAATGCATGTACTCTAATTTCTCAGAAAGACTGCATGTTAAACATTCACAAGATTTATGAAATTCATATGCATTTATCAGATTATTGTAAGCAATTCCACTTTAATGCGTTTGAATTGAAGTTAAGCGTAGAGATTCATTTATATTTTGCAACATTAATAATACATGATATATGCAGGGGTTATTTAAAAAAAAAAAATAGAATAGAAAAAGAACATCGCTGGGGGACATATTGAATGCTAGAATTAGATATACAAAGAGAGTCAAATTAAAGTTTTCCCCAGAAATATGCATTTTGAGAAAGCATAGAAATGTGATTTCGTGTGAGTTTAGCATATCATTGCCGACATTCACAGCAATTGAGTCTTGTTTGGATTCTTTGTGAGATGTTCCTGTTTACATTCACGGCATGGCTGCTATCTTTCAGGCTCTTTATTTGGTTTATGTATGGTAGTGCCTGCTTCAGTTTATACTATACAATGCTGTGCAGATTTTAAGGAATTTAAAGAGTGCTTTCTGGCCATTTCAACATGATTTCTCCCGGAGTTTATTCTTAAGGGCAGCACATGCTGCTAACTGTATTGAACAATTAGACAGTGAAGACAGGTAGTTGAGCTATATTGCAAACTAACCTGTGATTATATGAAAACTTTTTGTAGTTTTTATAATCTCAACTGAGATTTCTTTCTCCTCCCCTCCCCCCCTTGGGCTCTATTTATTCTGATTTCATTATTTTTCTACTGCAGTGGCTTGCAGCTTGCATCAGCGAAGGCTGCTAAACACAGGTTAGAGCGTGGTGTTTGGACCAGTGTACGCTTTGGGGATATGAGACGTGCATTAGCTGGTATGTAATTGTAAGATAATAGATGTGTTTAGTATATTCTTTTCTGTACTTGCGCTGATTATGCAAGAATATGAGAAAAAAAAAAAAAAAACAAGATACGTTTGGCATGCTGTTGTTGGCATGTGATTCATGTAAAGCCATAGAGATTGAAGGATTTTGCTGCCTCTTCCATGCACTTGATGCACTTTGGACCCACGATGATTTGGCATATTTAGTTCTGAAAGGAGTTATTAATATAGTACTGCCATGTATTTGTTTAACAATTTTCATTTATTTTGAGAGTTGTCGGAAGAAATTCCTAGTCATTTTGTATATTGAGTTGAGTAGGAACTTTTAAAATGTTCGATCTAGAAAGTGTAAAGTTAAGGTGAACATAAAGACAGCTTGAAGATAAAGGACACTTGAAGATCTTTGTTCCCATATCCCATTATGCTTTCTCCTCTCCTCGTTGTTTTATTTGCATTCTTGAGGCCAAGATTTAAGATTTTACAGAAGTTATTTTATGGAAAGAGGAGTTATTTTTATTCTGGAATTTTTTTATCTATTTCTCCCTTACTTGTGTTGATTTAGTATTCCTTTGCTTGTGTGGGTAAATTTCTAATTTTCTTTTTAGTAACGTTTTAACCCTATAAATAACTTATTTCTGTTTTCGGATATTTGACTGTTTAGAGAATTAACATGATGGTGAAATGATTTCCTTCTCACTATATATTCTTCTCTAATTTTTTTTCTTTTTTCATTTAAAATCTTTTCTACATGCATTGCTCTGGCATACATATTTTTCATCTGGAAACTGTTACTATTGTTACAGCGTGCGAGCGTCTTATTCTCATGGAAACTGATGTCAAGGAATTAAGAGATTACAGCATTCTTCTCTATCATTGCGGACTTTATGAGCAATCTCTGCAATATCTCAAATTGTATCAGGAAGCGAAGGTACAATTTTCTGTAACACGACTTAATGACTTTTATGTTGTAACAGACTAAGGAATTCTATTTAACATTACAGAGTTCTTCACTAGAAAAGCCATCCTCTGATCCAACGAGCTCCCTGGAGGATGATGCTGTGGAAAAACTGATGATACGCCTCAACCTCATTTCGATGGAGGAAGGTTGGAGCAAGCCCTCATACGTTAAAAATTTTCTTGGTAATAACTCCGAACCATGGTAGTGCCTTATGTACCATTTGCCCTGCATGCAGCACTGCTAAACCAGTGATGAAATCATTTCACTAAGGAGAGAGTTTATCAAATTTGAGTGTGCACTTGTGCAAGGGTTAGATAATCCGAAAAGTGCTTGCAATGCTTTTAATGATAATAGCAGGATGCATAGCAATAGAGAAGAGTAGTAAGACCAATCGAATATCTAACTCTTACCCCACTTGCATATCGAAAACGTTGTGGTCATCATAGTGGGGTACACCGGATCTTCTTTAAACATGTTCTGAAGTTAGCATCTGTAGGCATGATATGAGCTTTAAAAGGGTCTGGGTTCTATTATCTCTGTGACGACGCCAAAAGATTCGATTGGCATACTTGTAACATGCATCAGTGTCTGTAGATTTCTGTTTGTGCGGTAATATGATACTCGTATATATCTGACAAATAATGAAAAATTCGAAATTTCTTGTCGTAGTGTACTTGGAAGTAGAATAAAACTGCAATTGTTGTAACTGTGTGATTTTGAATTAGCAATAATAATGCAAGTGCAATATTAGATTTTTGTAGTGTGTGTTTTAGCTAGCCAAGAGATATTAAAGAAATTTGGTTGAATTTAAAAATTATTTGGTATTGATGCCGTGTTAATAGGACATTGATGATATTTGCTTGAGTGT